>NW_025763629.1:600000-1028335 GCF_021052385.1 Filobasidium floriforme | reverse complement strand
ACCCCTAACCCCTAACCCCTAACCCTAACCCCTAACCCCTAACCCCTAACCCCTAACCCCTAACCCCTAACCCCTAACCCCTAAGGTATTTGAGCTTTGTTGTCGCCGATATGCTGTTGTTGCGAAGTCTGTCCGATGCGAAAAGCTGCAAGATCGCAGCGATCAAGTTCTGAGCGGCCCGCTTGGGGGAAGTCGCCAACTGGCAGATCAGTCGGATGGCATCCTCCGGCTGGGGATGTTTGGCAACGAGATTACTGATGAGGGATTCCCACGTGGCGATCCATTTGAGGTCGACAAGGTTGTACGTCATGGCCGCCTCGGACTGCAACGTCTGAAGCAGGAACGATGCGTGGTCTTGGTTAACAGACAATTCCGACAGGAGGAACCCGATGCGCTCCGCAGTGGTGCCGTACGAAGCTATGACTGGTCGCTCCGCCAATTCGACCGGTTGGTACTGAAAAGTCAACCGGGTGAACGTCTGGACCTCGCAAGAGTCCAGGGCCTCCTTGTCGCACTGCCGGACAAACAAGACGCGTTCTTGCCTGACCTCCTCCTCCTTGGAACCGGCGTGGGTCTCGAGCTTGAGGGACGTCCCTGGTTCCTTTGGCTGGGGGTCGACAACCATCTCGTCCTTGACCTTTGGGAAACGCGCTTCTACCGGCCCTTCCGGCTGATGGATCGGCCACGCTACCAAGGCGAGTTGACGAGTACCGAATATCTGGTGCGCGCGCTTGTTTGTCTGACCGACCTCGTCGATCATATTCTCGAGCGCTCTAAACATGGATGGGTGGTCTTGCTCGTCTACAAAGACTTCATCGAGCAGGATGGTCCAGAGCACGTCGCCGGCGGCCGGGGCATGTCTCAGCAGATGTAAACCTCCAGGTAGCCTGGTGGCGCGGCGGATATCGTGTTCCCAACTGGAAATAGCCACCGGAGTGGTCCATTGGTCGCCATGGGGATACACCCCGCCCGCCATCAATGACTGATGATACGAGTACGCCTTGTTCTTGACGCGCATGAAACCGGCGGGCGGGAGGCGAGGCAAGACGAGGTACCCATTTCGCACGTTGACAAAGGTGTCGGGCCGCTCGACATTGTGAGGCAAATTTTGCGGAGGATTGCCGAACGCGGTGTATTGAGACACGGGCCGCGTGATAGGCTCCAGCCACGGTGCAGGGTTTGATCGGGTGAGTGATTTCAAGTTGTGACGAACTAGCTCGGCTCCTCTTTCAGACATGCCGCGGTCAAACGGCCTTTCAGCTATGGCCGATGCGTTGAGTGCGTACGAGACCTGTGCCTCCTGGTCGACCCGGGGTTTGGTCAGAAAGAAGGCTGGCAATTCGATTGCGGACAGCTTGCACACCATGATGACGGTACGAAGCGTCGAGACAACGTCAGAGAGCAAGGTCCAGCGTGAACCGACGTCAATGTCTCCGAGGTTGCGCCTGATCGTGTCGAGTTCCTTTTTCCCCTGCCAGATCGTCACAGAGACGTCTGTACCTGTGCCCATCGGAAGAGCGTACTCGTCGAGGTGATGAATGTGGGCGGACCAGTGGGTCGCTTGGACCAGGTGCTTCTGCAAGGCGACAAGGTGCACAAACATCGATCAGCCGGGGGCAGCACAGTACAGGTTTGATGGTCGACCCAAACCCACATCCTCTTTCTTGTCGATGCGGACTACGGTCTCGGCCGGTTCGATTGCTCCATCGTTCTTGTTATACGACGGCGCGTCCGATTCGGAGATTGGCAGAGGGTATTTTCGGAACTGCTTCAGGGCGTCTCTCCAGAAGTGCCATTTGCCGGGTTGCAGCAGTACATGGCGTTTCTCGAGAGGTACGTTCTGGCTCCGACCCTGTGCGTCAAACCTATTTCGGACATAGGGTCAGCACGGGGCCAAGCCGGTCACAGACAAGGGCAAGACAGACTCGCTTCAACATGGCCAAGATCTGTTTCGCAGCGTCTTTGACGCCCCGGTCGATTCCCACCCCGGTCAGCCCGAGTGCCATTTTATCGACCCGGTTGACGGGTATCGGCTTGTAGCCACTGGTCACCAAGGCTTCCAGCTCTTTTAGGCTTTTAGGTACCCGGTTGATGGCTGCGACCTTTTTCTGGTAGGCTTGCAAGGTCATGCTATTAGGATACGGGTCAGCTGGGCTCCGCGGTTTTCAACGGGCGCAGCGTTGCAACGTGCTCACTTGGGATGAGGCATGTCCCGCTCAAAAGCGGTAAACTTCATGTTCGATCCGACAAATCGGTAGTTGTGCGGAGGTTCTACCCAGACGTCCGGGAAATCGGCCTTGACTTGAGCGTGTTGTGCGACCTCTCGAGCATGCGAATCTCCGGGAAACTTGACCGAAGTCCCGACCGTCGAGACCATCAAGGAGACGTGCCCTTCGAGGAGGTGAGTCAAGGCATCGGAAAGGATCGGAAGGTCCTGCAGCGTAGAGGGACGAATCATCAAAAAGCAGTTCGTCTAGAGCACAGTAGACAGAGGACCCACCTGAAAACACTCCCGGTCTTTGAACTGCATCCAGTATGCCAATAGAGCCCGGCCCAATTTCTCGTCCCCGCGGGCGATCATGGTGAAATGCTCGACCAAGTCCCATGACAAGGCCTTGAACCAAGTCTGAACGGGAAATGTCAGTCAAGGTTATGCAGGTCATGATCCGATGGACAAGACACTGACCGTACGGACAAACTCCCAGTCATCGCCATCGTACTCGCTTGGCGTTTGGCCAGATTCGACCGCCGCTTTTTCGGCTGCACTGCGTTGCTTGGGGGTCTTTGCTGGCCAATGCTGGCGACCGTGGTTCCTGCAGCCATTCCTGATCTTGAGAAACTTTTCGGCATCTCCCCGAGCCCATGCCTTGTCCACCGCAAAGTAATCGTTCATACGCGTCGCAAACCGAACCTATGCGGTAGGGCATCGCTTCATGAGTCGTGGGGCACTGGATACGGGGGAACAGCCGGGTACGACTCACCACATCGTCGCCAGGGTTGAGAACTCCAGCTTGCGCACTCCCGACGTAGAAAAAGGTCACATACTCCCCGGTGAGAACGTTTCGCACTGTCGTGATGTGCACGTAGATCCCGATGCGGTCACGAAGGGGGTGACCCGGCGTTCGCGCGTCAAACGGGTGTTCCCCGCGCTCTCGAAAGACTGTATCCTGCGATAGTTCCCCATCCCTGAGGAGTATGGCTATGAGTCGTCTACCGACCGGCCAGTCTTTGAACTTGTCTAGAGTTGAGAGATAGCCGTCCTGAGGGAGAACAGAGGCATTCAAGTCAGACAAAGTGAGCTCTCCTGACGCGAGGCAGCGACCTACCTCGCCTCCCAGCCTATTGATCATTTCCATCTGCGCCGGTGAGGTCCTGGGCTCCTGAATCATTCGAATCTGAGCTTTGATGCAGTCTCTTTGCCGAGATCTTCCTTCGTACTTCTCGATCTTGGCTACATCGGGAGTGGAACTCAGCTATTGTCTTCACCCGTTCGTATCGTCGAAACTGACCATCTTTGGACGGTTTGACCGTGATCACAGGTGCAGTTTGCCGCCTGACATTGATAGACGCCGTCCCTCCACCGTGTGCATGCTTTCCTCGAGTCGCCAGAGTATTAGGACCGGGTCCTGGTTCGAGAGAACGGCCAAAGGACCCTGTTATCAGCACAGTGAGGTCGACACGGGGTATTGCGAGGTCATCAAACTTGCCGGCTTGGGCGTTGCCAGCTTGGGCCTTCCGAGAGAAGTAGTGGTCGAGCGGCCCGATCATGTCAATCGTTTGTGAGACTGTTAGAAAGCTGACGAGCGCGAGTGGTCAAGGTGAAGTGGTCGATATGTTTGTTGGTATCAAAGGATGATGTGATGTCGATCACTTTTTCTTTGAGCCAGACCGCGATTTCGCACGCGTTTTGCCTCGATCAGCGGACGACCGGACCGGGGGTTTGACGAACAACTTACCGGTCGACCGCCAAGCCTTTGCGCTGTACGAGTCGATGAACCTTCGTCTGGATGAACCCGATGTCGTCGAAGTGACTGCTCGATACCGGGACGCAGATTGGGGTCCACCAGCGGCACAGCCGGTGGGGCGGGCTAGGCAGACGGGAGCGGAGCGTGAGATGCTCAAACCGGAGGCATATCCAGCCGAAACATACCTTTTTCTTCTTCTCTTTGGCAGCTGGTCCCTTGTAATTGAAGAACCAGTCGAGGTTCGAGGTGTCGACTGTGATCGACTTGGAAGAGGCCGAACTCTTGCCCGCACTTGACGTAGATGAAGCAAGGCTGACCCCGGTGTCCGACTTGGATGCAGATGAAACAGCGGGATTAACGGGATTTGTATTCATGGGAAGTGCGAGAGGGACGAGAGACGGTCATTTTTTGTGCTGACAATGAGCTGATACAACGAGATCAAATTTCGAGTGATTATAGGTAGGTCAATATGAACAGCTTGCGGAGAGCAGGTCTGCTCGAGCTGACCAGGGGCAAAACGGCTCTACCTAGACGTTGAACGTTCATATGAGCTTGCGAAATTTGGTCCCGCGATCGAGGCCAGTTTGATGATGATCTATGGCGAGCGAGATTCGTCATCTGTGTCCCTGCGGACATGACTGGGTTATTTCGGGCGCAAGTGGGGGATGTCCGCGGTCGACATTGTCAACACACAGCCATCATCATCATTGACGTCATTGATGATGACAACCTCGACGACCAAGCAAGTATATGACAGGTAGAATAGGATTGCGATTCGAAAGGTCAGTTATATGTTTCGTCCCCGGAGAACGATTGTTGTGTGAGCGAGCTGATTGATCGAAACCATCACAGACTTGATCGGAGGCCATCTGGTGACGACCGACAAAGGAATCCGTTTATCAAGATGTCGAACGTGAATTCAAAGGAACTCAAGACTTGTACAGGATCGAGAGGATTAGCACATGGATCGGAAGGAGGCAGTCGACGAGACCGTCTGACGGCAAGGCATCCGTGTGAGTTTTTTTTTGCCGATGGGCTGGAACGTGACTATGGGTGTACTGAAGTACCTTTGGGATCATCCAGACGCTAGACCGAGTGATCTTTTCAGGCAGGACCAACAGTCGAAACGGAATGCGGGATCGGGTGAGTCGATATCGAACCGCGACTGTAGTGTGCTCGGTGTAAACTAAAGGGAAAACCGCAACATCGCAGACCGGGAGATCAAAGGACGGGTGGTTGGGAACTCGGGGCGATGTGGTAGCCAGGATGCAGGCAAGTCCTCATGCCTAGATCATCTTACGTATGGAAAGAACTGATCGAGTCTGGTGGAAATGCAGGTGTATATGACAAGAGGGAGACTCTACCCTCGAGATCTGATGGGGACGATGGCGAGACGAGCAAGTCGATGACGGTGACCAGAGTGTACTGGCGTCATGTGCTGATGCGGTCAATCTGTATCCACAGGGAGCGATAGTGCTGGAGGAGCAGAATGGGAATCCACAACCATGCAAGAGGACGAATCGAATCAATGTAAGCAGCGGTCTGACCTGCAATAAACGAGACGATCGGCTGACTTGTCGGCCCAACAGCGTATCGATATGAACCCCAAACGGCAAGCTTGACCTCGCAACTTCGGGCTCTTTTTGCAGAGGAGCACGTCGTTGCAGATCCGGAAGAGGCAGGCAAGTCGACTGACAGATCTGACACTGAAAGAGCGACAAAAATTGACATGTTCCACTTCCGCCCCAAACAGTGCTCAGCATGCCCTCATCTCAAGCCAGCACGATCAGATCGAGGCAATCGAGCCTGCCGGACGTTCAATCCTCCCTGTATTGGCACCAAGGCGATGAACCACCAGTCGACCGTCTCATCCAAGGATCAGTCATCCGCGTGCGCCCCGACTGCCACATCATCATGCCAGACGCGGCTTGTATCGAAAAGCCCGACATGACGCAACGAGCCCAGCGGGTGAACGAGATGGTTGTAGCCTGCGAGGGCAGAGAATTGTCTCCCAGGACGTGGTGGGGAGAGGGGTCTTGGAATGGAGCGATGTGAGCTAGATCGAGTGGCGTGACAGGATGGCTTGCGCTTACGCGACGATGGCTGCGTGTTTAAAGGTCCGCGCTCACGGGTGCAGAGGTCGTCCAGGCCTCGGCGGTGCACTTTTGCCCTGACACCGACGAAGCGCCTTTTCCCGAATCGTCGCTCGACTCGTTCAGCAAGGCCTGGCGACAGTACTGTAGGCACGTCTGCCCTCGACTGTTTGCCGTGTGCGTGGCTGGTCCAGAACAGATGTGCGTGTCGGGCAGAACAGAGAGAGCTACCGCCATGCCCAACATCCAGCCGGTCGAGATTCATAGCTCTGGAGCGCGAGCTCACGCCGCATCGGGCATCATGGATCGATCCAGCAGGCTCGATATCGAACGGTTCGAAGGCAACCTGATCGTCATGACCGCTGGAAAATTGTCTGAGCAATCCACGCCGGATCCTGGCTTCTATCTGGTCATTGCGGGTCGCGTCCTTGTCGTCATTCAGGATCCAATCGACGCCCCCGGTCCGGTCTTGGCCGTTCTCTCCTCGGGTCACCGGCTGGTGGTCGCACCGGGAACAAAGATGGGCATCTATGCCATCGAACCGACGATCATGTTTGTCCAAGCCTTCCTCGACTATCGCTGCATCGAGTTCATTCATCGACAGGACGCCAGTCTGGAGCTCAAAGCATACGCTATGTGGATGGGCGAGGCCCTCTCCGATCCATTGTGGGTCGCTTATCTGGGAGACGAAAAGGTCAAGATCGCGCAGAGATGGACTCGAGAAGCACTGCAAAGGATGGCGGATGACATGGTTGCAGAGAGACCATGGTTGGAGTACAAACCAGAACACGAGGGCATCGGGTTGGAGGTCGGGACATTGATCCGTTTATACAGGCACACGAGAGAAGTCCTGGTGGATCTTGAAGAGGCGACCCGGGGATAATCGATTCGAAACTACCCGTTCCTTCATCTACCATTCCGCACCGACTTCATTTCGATCAAAGCAACTTTTGTACACTGAATGTAACCTCTACCCTGGTCACTGGCTCGATGAGCTCAACATGTCAGGCTCCCGTCGTTGTACATGGTCGGGTGGTCTCCCCTGCGGAATTGTAATTGCACATGTCATAAAGTTTACATGAACGACAACACCTTCCTCTGGAACAACCCAACGCAGATCCTCTATTGTGCTGCGAGATTGTGGTGTGAGTAGCGAGTTGATATCTCTCGAGTCAGTCGACCGAGGTGCGATGATCGACGGATCTACTGTTCAAGAACAAGAAGATGCCGGTGAGAGGTGATCGCCAGTGTTTTATCGGGGGTGACAACGATCGGGGCCATCGGGGAGAATCGCATGGCATGAACCGCCGAGAAGCTCGATTCGCATATTGCTGAACATATAAAGGTAAACCGATCGTCAACTTCCGATCTTTACATTTCCCGAACTCTCTTTACTCACGATCAACTTGACGCCAATCGACTCTTGAAATGTACTCCCGAACAATTTCCAAAGAGGAACAATACCTCCTAGACCACCTTCCCAAGGACAAGACCGTCACGATATTGAGGGGTGACGACCGATGCACTCGGTGCATCAGGATCAACTCGGAGGATCGTCTACTCGGGAGGACCCTGCGTAACTGCAGTGTCATTCTGGACCAAGACGGGATCCCGCTCACAGCCTGCTACTGCTGTCGGATCGCTCACGAGTCCGGCTGCGACTATGCAAGGAAGGCAGCGTGAGTACAGATGGTCTGCGTCTCTTCAAAGTCCCGTCCTGATCGCTGTTCGATGTCAGGCCCGGACAATCCGCCGCTCCTCAGCCAGCTCCCGGGTCGAACCCTTCGAGTTGAAAAGGATCTGCCTTGTGCTTGTTGTGAGTCGTTTCCTCTTGCTCCACAGGTCGACGATAGATCTGACTCCTTTTCCGTGGTCGGCCAGCGGGTCCAACGTGTTTCGAGATGGATAGATGGCTCGTAAAGTGGTCATGTGGCGGTGATAACGTGAAGGAAATGACTTGTTTGTAACCCGGTGGTATTGAGATATGTCATATGTATGTTTGTACATCGAAACGACAATAGTTGGAATGCCAGAAGGTGAACTGCTGTGCAAACAATCGAAGTGGAGCAACTAAATCAGTATAGGGTCGATCGGGACCATGCTGAGAAAACACTCACAATGACCGGACCGCAGCACGGTTTGCTTCTTATACCGGCCGGTATTGCGCTGGAGTTCCATACCGGTGCGGTGACGTCTTGGTGCAGCGATGTCGATTGAGAGGTGGTGCCACAGGCTGACAGCGCTTCCCTTCCACGAGATACTCGCTCGAGGTTGAGCGAGCCATGAGAGAGCTGACTATGAATGAGATGACAGAATAGATCAGCCTACAAGATGAAGCGATCATATGAAGAGATACTGACCTGATGATAGACCGCACGGGTTCCCCAATCACCGCCCGAATTGTCCCATGACCTGCCGCAACCGCCCATCAAGATATTAAAGATTCCATTCCTCGCCAGAATCGTGAACAAGGCGAACACTATTTGTCAGCTTGAGGAGCGTGTCAAATCTTGTTGAACCAAACGGGTATCGAATGAGATCAATCGTGCTATCACCTCGAGAAGGACATTGCGGTTGCGCTCCCATGCGCGCTTCCAAGTGAGCGCAAGGCAAGCAGACCGACAAGCAACAACAACGTATGGGTATGTCAAAACAACAGGTCTGCTATCAAGGACATGTACATGGTACTCGCAACCACACAATCTAGGACTATAAACATCGGTAGAAAGACCGTTCCCGTTTGACATCGACGTCGTAGCCAACAACCCGGGGCTCACATCCGCAAAGCGATCGACTATCCCCTAGAATCCCGAATCGTCCTCCTCATGAACATCCCATCAGAAACCACATCTGGGCCGGGTTCAAGACAGTGCTCCAGTTTGCCCACATCGTTCCTCCATCGATCCTGTCAATACTGAGGATGGAGCTCATGAGGAAGCTGTCGGAATCGACGTCAGCGATGGCAATCCAGGCGGCTCACTCGAAACCGACTCACCCGCCCCAATCCAAAGCCGTATTGTTCGCCACCACCGCCCGCTCTTCCCGGGTCGCAAGGGAATATCCGGTCAATAGGATGTCGTACAGTTCCATGCAGTCGAGTGGGACCATTTCCTCGATATCGGCCTGACAAATTGACGTAAAGAAGACGCCCGCTCGGAGTATGCGCGAGGATTGAGAGTGATTGACAAGCTGGGAGATGTGGGCGAATACGTTCCAGGCCTGAAGCAGGCGGTGCAAGTGGGCGGGGGAGTGTGCGAAATCGATATAAATGTCATGGATGCCATGCAAGATCCGCCGGGCAAGCAAGAAACCTGCATATCCGAGAGACTGCGGGGATCGATGTCGGAAAAAAGCCAGTTCTACGTGATAACATCCCGGACTCACAACGTCGTCTTCGCCGACACTCCACTCGTGAACCTGTTGCCAACTTGCCAGCTCTTCTGGATCCCAAAACTGAGGATCGGAGAGAAAGACGGCGAGGAGATGTTGACGGTCGGACATGGTCATGTGTAGATGTGAGTCGTACATCGATATAGTTAGCTGCGGGCTTCCCAATCTGACCTTCTCAATCTGTCTACAATCGAGTATTATAGTCACAAAGCAGACCGTGCGACTTGCATTCCGAGCGAGCCTCCGTATCTCCGGAAATCTGGGGTGAGTAGCCAAATGCCACAAGGTGGATCGCGCAGGCGCTGATCGGTCTTTGTTCTCTGTGAAGAGTCAAGAAGCAACAACGACATCGCAAAAATCGACAAGTTGCAATGATGGACTATCGAAACAGCTCTTGTGCTGCAAGACCAAGGATACACACAAAGCCCAACCACAAACACAACACTCGAATCGACGTAATGACGCCATGACAACAGGGATCTCGACATCTACAAGACCGACTGCAATAATCGTTTGTCGAGTCGGCAACTATCGACCTTTGCCAACAAAAGAATTAGAACAACAAATCGATAACCACCCGAAGAATCCTGCCGAAGACATCGGAGTACCCGAGTGAACAATAGATCGTCGCTGTCGTCATCGACCAATTTGAATTCGAGTGGAGCGCCAATCCGGTCATACGGATCGCCGAAAATCCTACAAACCTGAAAAACGGCACTACAGGCAGGGGTCGTGGGTTGATGACCAAACGGCCAAGATAAGGGGGTCAGCTGTTCACCGGTAACGGCGGACTGCGGTTTTTTAGGGGTCACACGGTCAGCCGAGCTGCGACCGGTCGAGAAGCAAGGGGGGGTATATATATCGGTCGAGGAGGGGACGTTTGGTACGTTCACTTCAACTCTACAACTTTCACTTAAACACAGACTCACAAACTCCACCTCGTACTTCCACTCGAACCCAAACTCAACACTCGAACACTCAAGATGCCCGCCAAGAAGAACGGTGAGTCTCGCTGATTGACATCGACTGAAACAAACTGATCTCGCTCTACTCGCTCTACGACAGCCACTAAGAACGCCACCGCGAACGTCAAAGCCCCTGTCGCCGCCAAGGTCAAGCAAGCGGCCAAAAGGCAGTACAAGAAGCGAGCCCTCGACCCGATGCAGGAACCGTGAGTGCTTCTTGGTCTCTCGATTCGAACAACGTACTGATCGAATCATACCGACTTAGTGCGATGAAAGGATCGTGGGTCTGGTACGAAGCGAATGGATTATGTGAGGTGAAGGACATCGAAACGATGTCCGAGATTCTCAACCCACACCGCCTCGACGACATCAAGCGTCAACTCTTGTTGGAGGGGGAAACGGTAGAGATGGCGGCGGAGCGGGAAGGGGTTACGGTAGAATGGATGAGTGCGTGGATCGAAGAACAATACCAGTTCAAGGTCAAGAGCGCTCTGGGCTGGGTTCGCCGATGGGTTGCGTATTAGATCGTTACCCCGGTTCTTTTTGTATGATCGATTTATCCTCGCCATTGATATATACGAATTGCCACATATGCCTCAAGTAGTCGGCTGCTCACCGGCGTTTGGACGGTGCCTCGAAGTTGCGTTGCGATTGGTAGATACTGTCAGACGAGTGATAGCGACCGAGCTCAATCGACGTGAAAAGGGGCCAGCTGCGTGGACCGGGATCGAACAGGACAACGTTGGCAAAGTACAACCGACAGCATTATTCTCGTCTAGAAGAACTCACAAGATCCAGGTAACGTCTCACGGAAAAAAAATTGGCAGCATCCTAGTCCCTTGTGGGGTTTGCCCCGGCGTGTGAAACAGAACAAACCGTCCAAGTTCAAAGTTGGGCTTACCGTGGAAAAGAAAATTGGCAGCATCCTAGTCCCTTGCGGGGTTTGCCCCGGCGTGTGAAACAGAACAAACCGTCCAAGTTCAAAGTTGGGCTTACCGTGGAAAAGAAAATTGGCAGCATCCCAGTCCCTTGCGGGGTTTGCCCCGGCGTAATGAAGAGCGAGTCGTTCAAGTCGGGCCTACCGTGAGAAAAATTGGCAGCGTCCTAGTCCCTTGCGGGGTTTCGCCCCGTCATGGTGAGAAGAATTCATTCGATCGGACAAGGGATTTGGTTGATGCAAGACGAGTCTGCGAGGAGAGATTCAAAGGTTCAGCAAAGTGATGATACAGGCGATTTGGGCGACCGTGACATTTGGGGCAAGCACACTGGAATAAAGATGATACCAATTGACCTGATCATTGCGAATGAGTTGGAAGCTACCAAAGTGTATCGATCAATGACCCATGTCGATGATCACTTCCAGCCGCTGACACACACCGGTGATAGATCTTCCGATACACCGCGGGTGGTTGATGCAGATGCAATGCAAGATACGCAATAAGCCAGACATGGAATGAAAATCAGAACTTGCCGATGGATTGCCCTTCTGAATCAGGCAAGACGGTGCGTGTTTCCGTTTGTTGTAGGGTGACCTAGGTCGGACCAATATCAACAAACAACCAAAGAGGTGGTAGGCCAACTCGGTGCTCACCGCAATGGTTGAACGGATTGTTTGGGGGATGGAAGAGAGAATTGCAAGCTGAACAAGGTCGAGGTCAGCTGAGACCATACCCACCGACAGCAGGGCGATGATTTTTGCACAAGTTGTGGTTCCTGGGTGCGAAAAAAAAAAATTGACAGCGTTTCCCCCCGGATGGGGGCTTTCCCCCGCTGATAGACACGACAGCCGATGGTATTTGGTACTCACAAAGATGTTACGAGTCGGGAATGGCTGGCAAGACAGAGGATGCAAGATTGGGGACAATGCGATTGAATTAGCTCAAAGCGAAATGTGATGCATCGAATGAGCTGGAGACGGGAGGCCAAGAAGGTCGAGAACGAGAGTGAGAAGAGACACGACATCACCACGTTTGCTTCTTGAAGCGTAGCCAAACCCAAAGCTGACCTGTGTTTGATAGCAATCCAAGATGGGTGATGTCAGCGGGGGACGTTTAGTACCGAAATGATGGTCCTACGTACCGTCAAACCGTCAAACCGGATATGAAGACAATATGCGAATAACTGGGGTGGTTGTAGTTCGTGAAACCCAAGATAGCACTGTTCACGCAGAGCCAGATGATTGATCAGCCAACTACGAGACGGACAACAGCACTTGCCGGTCGAGAGGCCTCTGGCAGATCTGTAGAACTGACAAGCCAATATCGGCATGATCAGGCAACCGACGTCAGCGCAGGCAGAACTGATCTTGACTGGGTCCAGACTCACATTGACCGGATGTTTCGGAGAGCATCGCTCATATCGCAGTCTGCTCGGTCAGAAAAGAATCGAGGTCAACATCACAGTCTCGAGCCATTGTAGTGTTACTCAGCGACAAGGGGATTGAGATGGAGGAGAGTGCAAGCTGTGAGGACTAAGAGTGCAACACGAGGTGATCAAGACGTGTCGTCTTTTGTGGCAAGACCGTAGTCAAGTTGGCAAGGCCGAGGCCTGTAGACCGAAGCCTAGTGTTATGGTAGACCGAAGTCGGGGTTTGTTACAAAGACCAAGGGTCTTGAGGTTGAGCACGTCGAGACCGGGGTCTGTGACGGTGTTTGTTGTAGAGACGTTGTCTCGCATCTTGAGACCAGCGCACCTCCAGATCTCGTCTTATCCTCGCCACTTCCGACCCTCTGTTGACACAGTCTGTGGTCTGCCGAGGCTTCTCTCAGACAGATGCAACACCATAACTGCCAGAGGCGGATTGTGACGAGGTAGAGGACGTGTATCCTTGGTAAAAGAGGGCGGGTTGAGGCTATGAACAGGAATCGACGGTGAAGTGTGGGGAGATAGGATCAGCAACACGGATACGGCCACGACCAATCTACTCAACGCTAACGCTGATGTCGGAGAGGTCGAGAGGTTTGACTGAAGAAGGCGTGACAACAGGTCAGTAAAAGGCGAATAAAGGTAGACCGGTCCGCTCAATATGTCGTCAATGAAAAGCAATAGAGCCACAGGCTTGATCGTCCGAGCTGAGATCTTGCTTGAAGTCTGGAGGGAACAGGACGCAGACGTTTCAAGGTCAGGATCGATCTGGTCAAGCAGGTTGTCTCAAACCGATAGACTCACTACCATGTGCTGGTCCCCAATCGCCGACCATTCATAGTGACGGCCACTTGTAGATCTGAAACTGAAACTCGCAAGCTCAGTATCATTCCGAAACTCACATACAGAGGCTGGCCAGGGTTGATCGTGGGTCGGCCGGTTGAGGTGGTCGTGGTCGTGGTCGTGGTCGTGGTCGTGGTCGTGGTCGTGGTCGTGGTCGTGGTCGTGGTCGTGGTTGTGGTTGTGGGAACGTGGTAGACGCTACGACCCAGTAAACCAAGCCTCAACGAGTCCGGCAAGGCGACCAAGGTCACAAGGCGTCAAGCTTGCAAGTTTAAACAAGATCCACGAGGTCGTAGCAAGGCCGGTATGTTGTTTCGCCAGCGGTCGTGGTCGTGGTTGTGGGGACGCGGTAGACGCTACGACCAAGTGAACCAAGCCTCAACGAGTCCGGCAAGGCGACCAAGGTCACAAGGCGTCAAGCTTGCAAGTTTAAACAAGATCCACGAGGTCGTAGCGAGGCCGGTACGTTGTTTCGCCAGCGGTCGAGTCGAGGTTGTAGGTGTTTTGGCGATGTAGTAGACACCACGACCAAGTAGACCAAGTTGCAACGAGTCCGGCAAGGTAACCAGGGTCACAAGGACACGAGGTCCCAAGCTTGCAAGTTTTCGCAAGATCAACAAGGTTGCAGCGTAGTTTGGTGCCAGTGGTGTCGGATTGCCAGTGATGTGGTGCTGGTGGTGGTCGATCCCGTCGACGTCTCTTCGCCCAAAGCTTGACGAGATCGGCAACATGCAGGCGGTCAACAGATCACCCATCTCCCGCAAGTCACGAAGCTTCCAAGTCTTGCAGAGCTTGAAGAGACGTCAACGCTGCCGGGGTGGTGTTGGTGCCGGTGTTGCGAGGCTCCTTGGGTCGCGGTCCAGGGCTCCCGGTTGAGGTCAATCTTATACCGGTATGGGTTGTAGCGAGTGACAGACGGACCGACACAGGTCCACAAGGCTGGGGCCAAGTATTCCAGAGTACGATCCGATGTCGTTGCTGCAACAGGTCGACGAGGTTGGTGGGGTATGTAAAGGTTTCTGCATATGAGTATCGAGCTGGACCTGGAGATAGGGGTCGATAGGGGCATGTGACGTGACGCGACGCGTCTCACCTCTGGGATGACTCTCAAGGATTACTTGGATAACTTCTGGACGCTTAGTCATCACCTCCCAGGGTGATAGAGATCTCGGACCACAAGAACTGTTACATCACAAGCAATACCTGGAGTTCTAACAGGTCAGTCAGTACCTTTGCCATTGATAAGGCGGTATCTCGAATTCCAACATATTCGTGGTCATGGGTATATCGATTGCGTTAACGGTACAAGGAAGAACTCGCTACATTATCTATCCACCGCTCATCCGTTCATATCCTCATCCTCGCAGTCCTCGACCTCGCTGTCCTCCTCCTCACTGTCCTCCTCCTCACTGTCCTCCTCATCACTGTCCTCCTCCTCATCATTCTCATCGGCGTCTGCACGGTTGTTTTGGGCCTCTTTGGACTCTTGCCCGTCGTCAATCTCCCTGATCGTGACCTTGCGGCTGAACTGCCCCATGAGAGACTGGACTTCGTGATCCTGATCGTACTCCTTGAACCGAGCAATATCGTAGATGAACCGCTCTATCTTGCGAAAATTGACCGGTTTTTGGGTGCAGGCATCGATTGCCTGCATGTCTGCCAGTCGAGTCAACCGCTGACAACCGGTCTTGAAGTCAGGGAGACTGTTGGAAACCGTATTGGCGATACGTCGCATGGCATAGTCGACCTTATCGGGGGACAAGTCGTCGTCAAGATCGGCAGTGACAGGGGGCGCAAAAGCGGGAACGGGCTGAGGGACGTCGGCGGGAATCGGCTGAGGGGCGTCGGCGGGAACCGGTTGAGAGATGTTGGCAGGTACTGGTTGAGGGATGTTGGCAGGTACTGGTTGAGGGGGATTGGCAAGCTCCGTCTTCAACCTGGAGGACTCGGCTTGACAGGCTCGGAGTTTGTCCTTTTGGTCTTGTAGCTCTTTTTCAAGCTGCTCGACTTGCTTGTGCAGAGCGGTTGCAGAGGTTTGTGCCTGTTGCCGCTCGCTGAGGAAGCGAAGTATCTTCTGTTCCAGCGCAGGAGGGTCATCGGATGGCCAGCGAAACTTCTTGAGAATTGCGTCGAGGCCTGTCTGTGCCGACTGCATGCTGCCAATTGTGTCAGCCGCCGCCTTCTTCTCATCCTGTAGCAGCCGCTTTTGCCCCTCGAGTTCCTTGACTCGTTTAGAAGCGCGGTCTAGGTCCATCTGAACCTTTTCTTGACCAGTCTCGAGCTCCTTGACCCGTTCATCGAGGTTGTTTGATTGAACGTCTTCAAGCTCCCTGACTCGGCTGGTAGCCTGGTCTAGGCTCGCCTGGATCGTCGCTCGACCAGCCTTGAGCTCGTTGACCTGTTGGGTAGCCCGGTTCAGGTCCGCCTTGATTGTCACTTGACCCTCTTCAAGTTCCCTGACTCGGCTGGTGGCCCGGTCTAGGTCCGCCTTGACTGTCACTTGACCGTCTTCAAGTTCCCTGACTCGGCTGGTGGCCCGGTCCAGTTCGGCCTTGATTGTCACTCGACCGGTCTCAAGCTCATTGACCTGTTTGGTAGCCAGGTCAAGGGCGGTCTGGGTGTTCTTGACCTGCTCGTTGGCTTGATTGAGGTTGCCATTCGCCTGTGGGTCACTTGCTTCAGCTATGTCTCGAGTTGATAGACCAGATCAAGCTGTTTACCTACCTGATTGAGCTGTTGTTGAAGCAGGACCTGCGCATCCGGTTGATCTGACAGATTGCTGTGAGACCGGTACCGGGTAAGCTGAGGTGTCTTGGGATACGTCTCGGTCAACTCGACTCACGTCAAGCTCACTGCTGCTCGATGCTTGAACAGCGGCTTCAGGAATGTGGCTAGATCAGTCCCGGATCTTGCACCGATCTTATCCTGAAGTTCTGTCATGGTGAGCCAGGGGTTGGTGTCATGAAAGGGCTGATCCGGGCGATACAGGCGAGGTGTGTAATGCTTCCAGACGCCATCGAGGGTATCTGGGTCGGGTGGCAAGCGAGCATAAAGCAGCTTGAACCTTGGCTTTGTGTTCTGCTTAGCGGTTGCACCGAATTCACACAGATTGTCAAACAGGTCAAAGATCGACTGATTGAAAGTGGTGTCAGGTTGGTTCAAGAACTTATTGGCGACAAACACCCACCCTGTTGAACCATGCCCGTCGAACTTCTCTCTCCTGTGCTGAGGAAGGCCATTCGACATGTCTGTACTGGTCCTCGGTCGATGGATGCCATTCCCAGCATACACGGCATAGCGGTGATGGATTGTCGAGGAGCACTACCTGCAGCAGTTCCATCACTGGTGGCCATGAACCGGTCCGGTATCTTGCATTGGGGTCTGAAAGGTATTCTCGATTGCCCCTAGGGGTGTCGGCAAATGGAAGGAGTATGGTGTTCTGGTTCAAATCACCCGGTCAGCCAGACTTGGTCCGATTGGCCCCGGTTAGATCTTACCTAGTCAAACTATGTCGCTCCTCAAAGCTGATTGATTAAGAATATTCTCAACCAGTGATGTTATACACCTCGACCAACATCCCTCTGAACTCGACAGGTGATACGCAAACGCACCGGAGGAAGCCATTCACAAGATCACGTGACGCCGGTACGGTCAACAGTGGCAACCCGGTCTTGCTTGCTTCCCGGTATGGTCAAGAGTCATGTTTGTGTTCCGATGTCACCCACCAATCTTGCTCGACCGGCCCGGTCTGAGCTTGTTGATCGCACATGTTGAATCGATGGAAGCGCCAACCGCCCATCATCAACTTTCGCTGCAACCGATCTCACAAGTTTGTCTTGCGATCTACATGTGTGTCCGAACCATGAACAAGCACATCCCATCCGTCCACGCTCAACGTGACCCCAAACGTGTCACTTTTGCCATCTCTTAGCGACTCCGTCCCTACATCATCTGGACATCAACCTCTAGATCCGGTCGCCGACAAGTGACATGAACATGCCGCCCTTCAACGACCTCGTGTTCAAGCATGCATACGGACGGACACCTTACCAACGCTGCTGGGACCGAGATCCAATACGGAAGACCAAGATCCGAATGTCCATCTGGTTCATTTCGACTCTCGAACCGATAGCTCATTCAGCTGGCGAAACATCTACATGCCATGTGGCGTATATACTCCCTCACTGCCGGCGATGAACAAGGTCTTGCAAGTCGCCTGGACAGACAAGCATCCAGCTTTCGTACCATTCCATCGGCACACGACCCGCAAGTGACCAGCCCACCATGCTCTATACATGCTCCCGTGATTTGCACCGGCGCTCCTCCGAGTCCTTCCCCCTTGCTCTCGTCGCAGTCGTGGCAAGTCATCGCAGGTCTATCCGTCAACACGGCCTGCAATGCTGATCCGCTTCAAGGCCGTCGAGCTGCTGAGATCAACGTCTCCGATACTCACTCGAGCTATGAACTCCCTCTCGATGGTTCCCTCAGCTGCAGCATCAATCTTACCGACCTCCCCGCCTGTGCGGGCAACGCTTCACATCGCAAGTTGTACTCGAATAACCTGCTTGACGACCTCCCCTCCGTACAAGGCCGACAGCCGGAGCCACAAGGCTTCTGCAGTCTTCCCCAGAGAGCGACCCCGTCCAACAGGTGCCGGATCAGCCGCGATACGTCACCATCGGGCCCAACTGTCTTGAGACGTTCCACATTTGGCCGGGAGCCTAGCTCCCCTTAAAAGAGATTCGGTCTACACAGCTCATCTGGAGGACCGTTCCAAACGGATCATGGTCGCAACTTCAAAGGCTATAAGACGACGGGTCAAAATCATCTTGGTCTTTCGAGTACGACTTGGACTTGCCTCGATCGTGTCGAGGTCCGGACCAGCTTAGGGGGTAATGGTTGAAATGATAAGCGATCGCACTATATCTCCTTGCAGAAACGTTCGACCGGAGCGCCTGTCCCGAGGCATTGCTGTCATCGTTTCATTAATACGTCGTCTTGTCACAAAGTTCGTCAAGGTCATCTACGCTCGAGCAATGCCCGATCACACAAACAGCGCTTCGAATTCCTCTCGAGCGGTTTGGCTGATAACGCCGAACGCATCCTGCAGAGTCCGTCCAATGAATTCGAGTTCCTGTATCAAGCCCTACAGTACGAGCAAAGGTGACGTTTGACAGAGAGAAAAGATAAGCAACCTGCCTTGCTGACCAAAGCTCCATCGTTGCCTTACCTGCATCGCCAAGATATAGGCAAAGATCAACAAGTGTCGGATATCCCCTTCGCTAATCTTGCGCTTGACGACGTCGAGTTTTCGGACGACGTCGACCAGGCGGCGGCGCGACATCTCGGCTTGTGGCAAGACGGGAGGCATGGGCAGCCGCAGGCGGAAAGAGGCGGACAAAAGATAGAACTGCAGGGTGATAGCAAGAATCAGATCGCTAAGCGTGATCGAGCTACTGCAGAACCGACTCACGTATAATATCGTGTCCGCGACCTGAGTAACGATGAAGACGATGAGCTCGAAATCAGTTAACGCTTAAAACGGCAAAGGCCAACCATCTCCCGTCTCTGTTCGTTAACCGGTCCCAGAATCTCCTTGTGAACCGAGGTATCCCTGCGAAAGGTGCGCCAGAGATCAGAACCATCCAGTTCATAAGGATACAACCGACTCACCACTCCTGCCGTGTAATGACACACCGCATCGAGTGCAGCTTGTCCAGCAAGGTCTGACACGAACCCAAGATCTCGCTATACATGGCTTGCGGGAAGGGACCTTTGAGGCGAGGCTCGTTCTTTGTTTGTCCTAAGAGATTGCGCAGGTCAATGAGTTGGATTTGAAGGTGCAGCTCCCTGTAACGATCGGGCAATCAGCAGGATTTCGCAAGACATACGGACCCGAGAAGGTAACGCTTACATGCTCATGAAATGTCTCGCTGTCTGTTGGGCCTTTAACGTGGGTTGACCTGGTCGGTCCGCATGATCCAGCAATCTTGCAGTCTCGTCAGGGTGCGTCGTTCTGTCCAGGTCGTGCCATACGAGCGGATTGGGGTATGCAGTAACCGGTTGTCCACTGTATTCGCGAACCAGCCGTGAGTATAGATAGGCGAGATCGAGGGAGAAGCTATGCGAGCGAGTGCCGGATCAGTACGAGCCTATCTCACCGGGTTCCATCCGCTCGACTTACTCGCTGAGGCCCATCCTCAATTCCTTACGAGCTGCAAACGGCCACCAGTAATTGGAGACGATAGTAGCCCAAACGACGCCAAGAACCACGCTCGAGGATCGCCGCCAGCCGATCTCGAAAGCCGTCAAGTCTCTCTCTCGTTGATTGTAGCTGGAGCGAGGAGGTTAATCGAAAGGTCTGGATCGCGATACGAGCATGTGACTCACGCATATAAGCATGTAAGATTCTGCCAGTACGATTGTGTTAGTCCAGACCCTCGCTCTTGATCATCGCTTCGGCTCACATAGGTCAAGAGGATAAATCTTCCGGCTTGCTGGTAAGCGGGCTTTTGCGTGATGACCCAAAAGCACGGTATGGCAAAGAAGAACCCTATGATTGGAAGGATCACAGGATTCTCCGGGAATCTGCAGGACAAATCATTGAATACGTGTCTCTGCGACGCTTCGCCAACCCACGCTCACAGGGTGTACACGGCCACGGCTACGGCTGCGCCAAGACTGTCGGTGCGGCGTGCGCATCAGCAAGGCGCTGTCCGAGGCGACAAGGATGAGAAGCTCACAAAGTACCAGCCACCCGGTAGAAGGATAGCAGATTCGTTCCACCAATGGAAGGGTTCATCGTGGCCCAGAACGCGATAAGAGCCCATTCTCCTCGGAATTCCAGGAACGTATCGCGCCAACGTTCCGTGAACGCAGGCATGGCCAATATGACTTTTGGCAAGCGATCACATCAGCACACGATCTCGTATATTTCTTTTGATGACACAACTCTCGCTCACCAGTACCTAGACCCACTTTGGTAGCGTATTTGATGTCGGGTTCACGCATTCGCGCTTGAAACTTCCAGAGAGCCTGTTTCCATCTCATGGTGGACGAAAGAGACTCTCTTGGCGGAATCGTGAGAGTGTTTGATTTACTTCGACGCTTCTCTGGAAAGACGGGAGGAGGCTGGAGATCGCTGGGGTCAATAGGAATCAACGTAGCTGCGGGCGAATGAAAGTGAGCGATGGCTTAGCTAACGGCTTTTTGGTACGGCCTTACCGACTCTGTGTCGAATAGACTGCTTTCTCTGAGATTGGCTATCGTCCGTTTGCGCCTGTCCCTTCTTCAGCCAACGGAGGACAGAAGGTAGCCGACTAAGCGTCGTGCCGTCTAAGAGCTGTTGGGGATGTTAACCGTTCAGTGGGGCTTCCGGTCAACATTGGCGGGGCGAAAGAATACTCACGTCAACCATGGCTTGAATCAGGATGACCAGCTCACGAACAAATTCCTCCAGCGTAAAGACAAAGCTACAGAACGAGGGGCATATCAGACCTTGTATTAGGCCGCACCCTAAGCGGACGACTCACAAATAGATCGAGTAAATGGCGTCGATAGGCCCGCTCTTGTCTCTTTCGTCGTCGTCCCGGTCCAAAGGCGAATACTCGTTGAAGAGTTCCTCGAGACGGTCATCCGAGTGCCCGCTGAAAAGCTTCTTGACCGAATCGAGCGACAACGATCGGAAGTCGTCGAGAGTCCTTTCCAGATCTCGATGAGTCTTGATCAATTCCTGTACGTGCTTGTCGGGCGATTCGAAATCGGTCATGGCCAGCTTGACCAGCCCGAGGCCATGATTACTGAGGTCCTGTCGTATGAAATCGGAGTTGCAGTTGAGTGAGACGGCACACGTCGCGATCAATGGCTTACGATCAGCCGCCTTGTAGTATCGGCGACAGCTTCCCTATACTCGAAGAAGAGATTTCCCGCCTGCGCTAGAGGTTCATCGTCTGGGCTTTGGGCTCTGACACGCTGCGCCTCGTGCTTGTAAGCCTGGTCCGTCAAAGTGGTCATCGATGATTGCAACGAGTCCCCATTGTCCAGAGTGATCTTGCCTTCTTGACTGGCTTGCAGGAGTTCGACCTGGAGATCCGTACCAGCGCGCATCCCTGTGAGATGCTGAGCGAGCTTCTGAAGGCTGTCGATGACCGCGGCATAACGATCACGCTGCTGCGTACTCATTCGCCCATCAATGATCCGCTCGTGTTGAGCTTCGGCAAGGTCGGCTTTGAGCTTGGTAAAAGAGTCGTTGTGGGACTTGACAGCCTGGCCGAGCGAAGCATAGGTGGCTTCGCCAGGGGGACGATCCAAGAGAAAAGTCGCGCCCAGCAAGCTCAATAGGGTACCAAAGGAATCCAGCGTCTTTGTAATGGATCCCTGTAGGCGATTGGTGGCGGACGACGGCCAGAGAGTGAAGCAGATGACGTTACTGATGGTGGCCCCGATGACCACGATGAGGAGGACTTCGGCCAATTTGCTCAGACCTCCTTCCTTTACGACCACGGTGAACAACGTTACTGCGGCCATCGAGCATCCTGTAACATGATGTCTCAGCTATCTACCGTAGCATCCGTATAGCTTTCAAAGTCAACACATACCTGTGTTGAAACTCGGATTATTGACCCATTGTTTCAACCATGCCAACCCGCCCATCGCTATCAGCACCCATGTACAGAGCACCACCATGTCGCCAAGCTCGAACACCCAGACGCCGGCCGTAGGCGTCCACTTGTCAAACGCGTATTGCGTCAAGATCGACAGGCTGCAAAAGACCGCGGCTAGCGAGGCGAGGATCAAGCAGTACTTTGAAGCTAGGATCATCCCGCCTGCTGAACGTGCCGGGTGGAACTGCATCATGCCACCCCGGAGTTGTCAGCCCTTCGAATGAGAGCGGAAAAATAAAACTTGGTACCGCACGTCGACTCACGTAGCAAACGATCGTAGCCACCATATGAGCGCTATAAGCCGGCTTTCTTATCACCCGTCCGTGCACGTCTTTTTGAGCACTAGTGGATAGCAGGTTGGCGAACACCGGCACGAATGTGAAGAGTGAAGCGATGAGATAGGCGATCGAGCATTTCAGCACTTGTCGCTGCGGGACCGTCAGGGTGAAGAGGTCTACGAAAATCACGCGATATCGGTCAGAGTGGTATCCAGAATAGATGCAGCGAGGAAACGGAAATCTTACCAGAGAAGAACGATCTCCAACCGTACCGAGCATGTTGTCGAACAGTCAAGCCGATCCCCAGGCTCTGGGGATTCGAGGGAATCTTGAGGGCTGGTTCCGGCTTCGAGGTCTGCGTCTCTCCTTCTCCCTGTGTTTCGGTAATGCCAGGACCGCCGTTTCCTACCCGATCCGCCTGTCTCCCAACCTCAGCCTGATCGAGACTCGCTTCAATACCCGGCCAAGCCGCCGATTCAGTCTCCATAGCAGGTGGGGAGGTCGACAATATCCCTTCTCGCAGCAACGAACCCGATGATGACGTTGATGATCCCTTTGATTTGGTACCTGGACTAGGGTCTCTTATCCGCACGGGCCGTATCGTAGCCTCAGAAGCTTGGCGGGAGGGCGTGAGTGTGCCGTATGAGGCTGACGAATGGCCTGTGGATGCATGCTCATTGTGATCTCGATGGCCTCGCTCTCGTATGGGGGATGTGAGGATACTAGTCCGATGAAGCTGATTCCGATCTGGAGTAGCTGACGGTCGCAGACTCCCGTGTGATCGAGCGAGCGGTGTTGTCGAGATCGAGGATGAAGCTCGCAAGGTCGAGGTCGACGTCGATGTCGAAGCTCTCGGACTCTTTTTCGGCGAACGAAATGACCCTACATCGAACAAGGCGGAGAGAGGAGAGCTTCTCGAGCTGGACGAAGCCGATCCGGCAGCCAAGTACGACGTATTCAGAGGAGGTACCGTAAGACCTCTTCGAAGGTTACCACCGGACGTGTGCCGTATATCGAGATGGGGAAACGAATCTCCATGTTCTTCTGCTAGGTAACGTTCTTCGAGCAGGCCAGTCACGCCTCTCCAGCTCTGAAGCTGAGCTCGATCCTCGTCCGACTGCATCGCGAGACCTCGAGGGGTTTCTCTAGAGAAAGGAAGATGCGGAAGGTGTCCAGCTTTGGGAACAGATTCGAACTGTATAAGCTATGTCTGGAAGATTGCAAGTAGCCTCATGGGGATACTAGGCGGTCAAGTATCGAGACACCATTCCCTCGAGCTTGATGGAATTGATGAACAAGAGCATATTCAAACGACCCTTGATCGATCACCTTGGCACTTCCCGGATGCTTTTCGGAACCAGATTACGAGCCAAAAAGCCACCGAAAAGGAACTCGCATCGATATTCACAACCGCCATCGGCAAGATCTGGAGGATGGCATCGCATGTCGTGTATCTCGTATGCATCGTTACTTCTGATGGTACCAGTACAGATTTGGCCGACCATCTCACCGCAGTGGCTCGGCCAAGACGTCGTTCTTTATAGGTAGATCGGTAGTGTGTACGCATTGACCGACACATAGTCACCGGCTGTGAGCTCCTTGACGCCCTGTTCATTTCGCACAAGGTGAACGTATGTGAATGTGAGCTGACCGAGGCTTCATGCGAGACCATTCTTGGCCTATTATGCGTTGATCAGCACTTACGCTGAGGAAATCGAGTGGCATCGGTACGAGATGGCCCCTGACCTCGGAGAGAGTCTCCTTGACCTGTTGTATCGAGAGACTCCTGTCCGAAACGTGACCGACCTAGAGCAGGGAGAACCGACAGGATCGCCGTCATCAGCCTTCAGATTCAATCTCGCTATCGGGTATCTATCCAGCTGATACTGTTCGATCATGCCGAGCACTCACCCGAATCCCCACGGCTTGCTTGGTATATTCGGTATATTCCGCCCAAGTGCGGATCGAATTGTTCGGGATCGGCCTGAAGACGCGCTCAAAGGCCGCCCGATTCCTTTCTCCCGTCCCCGTCCACAATCGATCAAACTCGTCGCTCAGAACGTCCTCGACAGCCAGATCCTCTGGCGAGCCAAAATCGTACTCGTTAGGGACGGGCGCGGGGAGCTGGTTGGGTCCCGGTTGGATCTTTTCCAGGGGGACGACCGTCTCCGGGAGCAAGCCCAGATGTTCCCGCATCAGACGACGACGCCATGAAGAAGCGAGTTTGCTGCCCATGTGAGGCTTGCCGTCCATGGTCATCGTCAGGTTGGGCTTTTCTTCGATGCAGATGGCAATTTCCGAGTCTCGCTCGCCCATCTGACTCCGGTCGTTCAGGTTGGCACTGCCGATCAGGACCTTCGAGTCGTCCAGGATCATCAGTTTACTGGTAGCGAAGGCGAGGAGGATTAGTAGATGAAAGTCGCTCGCGAATCTCGATCAAAGCTGACCTGTGGATGTATGTAAGCTCGGAGACGTAGGATTCCAGCTCTTCTTGCTCCGTGCCGTCCCATGCCTCGTCGAACAAGGTCGTGGGACAGATCTGCGAATGTTGGCCGACTGCGAGAGGCGAGGCGTCAGATTGAGGCAAGGAAATCGAACGACCCGTTCATCCGCTCACCATTGTCGCTTCTGCGCAAGTCAAGATGAGGCGTTATTAAGTAAGATTCCCCCGGTGATACAGCCGGCGTCGGTGCTTACATGTGTCGATCTCGTTCTCCTGCGCCGGCTTCGAAGCGCTTGATCAGTTCGAGAGCCTGGGGATTGGCGAAGACACGATTCGTTAGCGATTAGCACAACGTACCTCGCCCTCAATCTTACTGACCTCTTCGACCGTTGATGGCATTCGTACACCCTGATTGACCGTCTGCTTCTGAGCGACATGGTCCATATCCGTGCTTTGATCCTGTTTAAAACGTGAGCGTGAGCGGCATATTGTGATGGCTGCCGACAGGGTCATCATCCTTGACTCACATGAGGTCGAGATAAAACGACAACCTCGTCTTTACCCTTCTTGTTACCGGTTGGGTTTCCGGCCCACAACCGTGATAGCGCGACTTGCGCCTGGTGGAATGTGACTCCCGACTGATCGTTATGCGATAGATGTTCAGTCCTTCTTCCGCCACATCGAGGGTTTTCGACTCACGTTCTGCTCCATCTTTCTTATCGTCTGCCATGGACTGTTGATACGATCATAGCTCCGTAGGTTGTAGAAAGAGATGTACTTTTCTGGGTCAAAGCCTGCTCGGCGAACCTGCAAGTCCAAAAACAACAAGGGAGTGGGCGGGATGTTGTCGCTACGGGATCGAAAACACTTACCGTTTCCATGATCGAGTCTCCTCCGCTACAGAATTCGATAAGCAGGTCAATTCGGTCAAGCCCACAATCGAATCTAAGGCCTGCGCTCACCGATTAATCGACCGATATTGCGCCTCGATGATCGCTTTAACTGCGGGCGCACCCTGGACTTCTCCGGCGAAAGCAGGCAATGCCGGGATGACGACGATGACCTGAGAGACCCAAATTTAGAAACCAGGTCGATCCTCCCAAATCGAGTACGAGCCATACCTTGAACTTTCTCCCATCCTTCGCAGCGGAAATGATCCTCTCGGCCAGAGCGGCGCCGATTTGATTATGGACCGGGTGACCTGCGATCGTCGAAGTGATAAAGAACTGGTTCTCGATATAGATGGTGTGATTGGCCTCCCTGATCAGCTGGATGTAAGCGTCTAAAGTGCCTTGACCGATCAGCACGGACTTCTACACCACGTCACACCACGTCGAGACTCGCCTTGAATCGACGTCTCGGTCAAGAACCCATGTGACCAATCCGAAGCGGACCGCAAAACCTGCACGTTGAAATCACCCTGCGGGACCGACTCTTCCGCACGAGGGTATTTGCTGGGCGGATTGTGGTACGGGTGGAACCACTGATGACCCTTGTCCGCCCATTCGGCAAAGTGGGGGTGTTCCAATCGACGCTGGTCTCGTCGTTTCGCGTCCTGGATTCGCTCGACGGCGTCGTCGGACGGCTGGATCTCGTCGAAAGGAGCGGGCAGGGCGAGATAGTCGAAATGACGGTCGTGCTGCAGGCGACAGGATTGAAGTTAGTCCGTCTATATGCTACCAAGATCAGAAGTTGAGAGCTTACCTTGTATTTGACGCTCTTGATGAAATTCCACCTACCCATTCGAGCACGTCAGGCGGGGTTTATGAGACTTCATCGATCGTGGCGACTGACCTCTCGATGAAATGCTGAGCGAGGTCGACGACGGACGGACCGACGAATGTCAGCGAATTATCGTGCCAGGGCATACGTGCTGCACAAGCGGTAGGCCGATATTAGCCTTGCAATCACAGACCCGAGTCCGACGAACACCTTGACTGACCTGCATCTTGAATGGCCAACGCGTTACTGGTGAACTGATCGACAGTCTGGAAATCCATCAACCTCGAGTTGTTATAGTCCTGACCAGGATACAAGGTTTTGTAGAACGACTGGGGATGCACGTCGGCCAGCTCGTGGTTGGACGTATCCCACCGACCAAAACAAGCGTCTAGGCCTCCCATGGCTGCGACCCGGTTGTCGACTACGCAGAGCTTTTCGTGGTGGCCTATTCGGAAGGTGCGTTGTTTGGTAAGCGGAATACCGACGAGCGAAGACCATCAGAAAACCAAGGATCTTTTAGACTCACTCCACATCACTGCGCGACCGCGCCGAAAGAGTCCACAATCAGTCGCTCACCTTCCCGACTTTCTACCCACATTTTCCGACTTACTGGTCAGCTCTCCATAATCATGACTCGGATGACGCTACAAAGACACATAAACACAAGCCGTACTCATCTCAGCGATATGCACAACGGCTAATTCGTGATAGGACGACGGCCGGGAACGCTTACCATAACGACAATATTCTTGTGCAAGCTTTCTAGCCACTATTCAGAGCAAGTGCGTGTTCCTCGTGAGTCCCAGTGTAGAGATAGGAGAGCCAGCGGGGCAAAGTATGTTGCTCACATGCTTAGTATGTACAGAGGCTAGGCTCATTGACGCTTCGACCTCTTTATACTATACGCCATACCACATCACAAACACATATATAGACATGATCAGCTGAACCGTTCTCGATCCGCCCCAGACATCGTCATTACAACGAGACTGAAGATGAAGAGCTCACCACGGAGACGTAGATCATCACGCCTTCCTGAGCCTTCTTTTGCAGTAGACGATCTAGACGGTATTCAGGGTAGAGAGCCGGAGGTCTTCGGAGATAGAGTTCGGGGGATAGCCACCTGCGTTGTCGGCATCGATATAGATTCACAAAGGACAAATAAGAAATCAGATATCAGCTTCTAATCCATATCGCGCTTGTACCGCATTCCCCTCGACCTCGTCTTGCACCAAATCCCCGGCCCATACGAAACCCAGAACGTTTATATCACACCCCTAAGAACAGCGACTCACCAATCCATAATAAACACGCTCTCCTTCGCACCCTCGATAATCTCGCTCAACTGCCAGAAGTAATCATACCCATCCACTGCGAACTTGACGATATTCCCCCCTCTTATAGGAGCGAACGACCTGAACCGATGCGCGTCCCTGATAGCTTCGAGCTTGGCATCCCTGGCGTGTTCGTGGGCTTCGTCGTGACGGTGTTGAGGGTTGATGGCGTACTGGTCAGGATGACGATCAGAATTAAATAAGGGAGGGAGGGGGATGACAGGTAGAGGTGGTTAGCGAAGGCCTATGTGAAACAATTTCGGGATGTAGGAAGAAGGCTAGGATACTCACTGCGGCCTGATCAAAGTACGGATAGCGATTTGAATTCGTAGGGTGAGATTCTGATTCTTATCTTTCGCTTCCCTGAACTAGATCAGATCGATCGCGATACTCACCGAGACCTAGGGAAGTATCGTTGATGATTTCATCAGCGCTCTGCTCTTGACCCGATGATCGGCTGCGACAGCTCGCACCCACCTTGAGCTCGCTAATCACGCTAGCGAGATGATGGACCTAGAGTAAAAGATGCAGTACACGATCCCGCGTTCTATTCAGCTCTATTCCGTTCGCAGACCGGGAATATTCGAAATCACGAGAGGCGAGAGGTAAGAAGCAAGAGCTATGCCTCACTTTACTCCGTATCTTGTGGGTGTGCGGATGAGCTTCCTCCTCGTCTTCCGTGTCGGAATTGCGAGGCATCTTGATGATCCGTTGAGGTTAGGTGGGGTGGAGAGATCTGACGATGACTGGATTCCTATCTCGCTAGCGAATAGACTGAAGATCGGAGTAGTACAAGATCTAAGCTATCGCCGTTGACCTCGCGATGTCAGAGCTGAGGTGAAGGTCTCTGCTGGGTGGATGGTTGTTGTAACTGATAACGAAGGACGATCGACCCTTCCCCCCTTTGTCTCTCTACACCCTCGGCTCGATTACGTCATGGGATCGCGCGACTCTCTGATCTCTGATCCTCTACGACTACCCGAGTAACTGTTTCATATAATTAGCATGCTCATGTCCAGGCGTCGCCTCAAGTACGATGAGACCTGTTCGCATCGCCTGGCTGGCTGCCTGATGCAGAGTGCCAGACGATCTAATAGGAATCCGGTACATCGGTCGGTCGGTTGCGCGTCGTCCCAATATTTCGTCCTCCGACAGAGATACGATACGCCGTGCTATCAGGCTGCGATCTACGGTATTCTGGAGAAGTCATCTAGTACCTACCCAAATACGACGGGAGGAAGATCTGGTAAGAAGAGTATTCTAAACAAGTCTGAATACTTTCGTACTCCGATCTATTGATCTGGCACCATCCTTCGGACGATCGGCTGACCGCAAAGGGCCAGCGCCTCTTCAAGATCCTACCTGTGTCGCAGTGTCATGATCATGTCAGCGACATACGGAATCCGGTGGATAACAGCTCCTTTTCCAAGAGCTTTCAATTCAGTCTCAGTGTTAGAGACATGGGTTAGGGGTTCGTGCTTGGACCATGCAGTTTTTTTTACAATTGAATGCATCTACAATCTCTCCTCCCGGACGTGGTTGAATATGATCAAAATACAAGCCGCGAGAAACGACAAGATCCTGATATCGAGTACCGGATCTAATTTGCTCGAACGCTGGATGAGCATCTGTGTAGTCGCATGACCATCGCTTCGGCGTTCCGATCCCCGTCGGCCTTGGCAAAGAACATCCCTATTCGTCGACGTTTTCCAGCCTTGTCCCGACTGCGAATTTATATTTTGGTGTCACCAGGAAATCAAATGACGATGGATCCAAGGTATCTCCCTGGCGTGCAGCGACGCCGGACAATCAACGGCGAGACATATCAGAGGTTCTTCGATCTCCATCCTACTCTTCTCGATGTTCGAACGAGAGGCCCGCCAGCTAGATCGGCGTCTATCGATACCCTACGCAAATGAGACGAGAACGTAAAGCCATCGGAGGTATCTCGAGCATCTAGTGAGAGCTAGGAACGCGCGGCGAAAAATCACAACACAGCGATCCGGGAGAACATGGGTCCAGAAGGTTTCCCTGCCACCCCTCAGCCTCATGGCAGGTGATCAATACACCCACCTCGGATCCGCTCTGTTGTCGAAGGCAAGTTTCGATCCCGTTATTCCTGCCAAGAACCCACGGTTAAGGTTTCGAAAGCTGGCGGGACGACTAGCTGCGTTCCTGAGATTACGATCTCCGAAATCTGACCGGGTTCCGTGGCGTTCTTGTCTCCTTGACCCATGCGAGACATAGTGTCCGACCGACGACGAGTGACCAGATGAGAGGATGCGTCGATATCGTTCGACCTCGGACGGGCCGACTGCCTCACCTGACCTGGACGTCAAGTATATAATGCCTTCCGAGTCAATGTTCTCGTATCGGGTTCGGTCTTTGTCCAGTCTCTCTATATTCGCCAGACAGTTTTCACCTCCTCTCACATATCTCGATTCCACACAGCACATCGACATGTCGACGCCCAACTACATGTTCGAATGTACCGCGGCCAACGCTACGCTTACTTCTCCCTGCTGCGTCGCCGCCAATGGGACCCTCAATTCGGCGAACGTGTGTCTCAACAATGGCCCCGGAATTTTTGGGACTTGTGCCGTTCCCGTCGATCAGCAATTCAATACGACGGCCATCAACGAGTACTCGAGCTGCAGGCAGACGGGAGGCGCGGGAGTCTTGACGATCTCGAAGATGATGCTCTTGGGTCTGGGCTTTTTGGCGATCTTTGCCAATGCCAGATGAATTTGCTGGTGGGGTCGTCATAGGGGGGGACTACCTTGTAAGAATTGTGAGTGAACCCCGAACATCCCTCTTGAACGGGCTTGCCTGTACGTCAAGTCCTCCGGTCGCATGCCCGTGTGTACTGTGCTAGTCCATTTGGGCACATGACTGAGAGATGGTTTGTGTTTACGGTGTGCAGATCGCCATATTCATTCCGGCGCACAAGGAGGCCGGAATGTCGGCTCATCGAGAGGAAGGACCGGTCTGATCTATACCTCGAATCGACGCGTAATTATCGGTTCTCTCGATTTCTGTACTCGGCTTAGGCTCTTTTCGCTGTCGATGGAGAGAGACATAAAAGTGTATGACATAAGATTCATCGTGAAAAGGGAAATGAACGCGAGAACACAGAGGGCGCGATGGAAACCGGACGATATCATAAATTCTCTGAGAATTTGGGCCGATTAGCATGATGTCTCAACAAGCAAGCCCTCGCCTGTAATAGACATACCATTCTTGCGGTTGCGGAAACAAGACTTTGTATGGCCAGACTCGGATGTGCTTCAACTTGTGAAACACCTCCCAATCAGCGTCGTTGAATTCAGTCTCGAGTTGCCTCTGGACGGTAAGAGTCGGTCGTGCATGGTTAGTAATGCGCGACGTCATGGGAAGGTTCAAAATCAACTGTACCTGTAGCTTGTTTCTCTCCCAAGCGGTGATGACCGGCATGGACATCGAGGTCGAGGACGAGTCATCGTCGCGAGTCCCGTCGTGGTTGACTGGCTCCGTTTTCATGTCTGGAAAGCGAGAGGCGCCAAGGTTTCCCGGTCTGTCATCTGGGTCCGTGCCATCGAGAGTTGTATCGTCGACAGCGTTTCCACCGTGACCTAGCCCGGTCGATGATCCCAATGCCGATCCTGCCCGAGAAAGATCAACGCGGGGTGCATCCCGTTTTACCGGCTCGGTCGTGGCGATCCTGGCCTTCTTATAGATGCGCGGATCGATGATCGTCTCTGCAATTCGCTTCCCAGGTTCCTTCTTGATCGAGTCTGTATCATCATCGAGATTCTTGACTCGGTCCATCTCCTGAGCGAGCGGTACGTTCACAGAGTCGAGCCCCTCGGCGTCCAGATCCACAGGCGGCGTTTCAGGCCGACCGTGAAAGTGGTCGAAAACGTGGTTCCCAAGCGCAACGCAATAGTCGTAAAACAGGACATTCCCATTCTGTTCGTCGAATTCGTGAGGATCTTCGGTCAACTCGAACGGAAAGTGGCGTGCGTGTTTCAACCTGGCCTTGGCGAGAAAGTCCTCGATGACGAGTCCCTCCCGCTCGGCTCTATCCGTAAAGACGTCAGTTCGGGCCGTATCGACCCCGATCCTCCCTTTCGGATCCATCCTGATCCTCATGAATCGCCTCCCTGTCGCCAGGCCCGCAAACCGCGTGTCTTGAAGGGAAGAACCGAGTAAGAGCGCCCAGACGACCTGAACGAATCCTTTGTTGAGCTCACTGCCTGTCTTCACCTGCCAATACAATAGCGCGCGGTAGTAGTGGTCGCGAAGTCGAGAGGTGTCGATCGTGACCACGGTGATGTCAGGCTTGACGTATCCGACGAGTCTACAGCTATCTTCGGCTTCACCTGCTTCGTCTTCTTCGTCTCCGCCGTCCCGTATCCTCTGGGTGGCAACAGTCAGCGGATGTCCGGCAAAGTCGTTGAAGCTTCTCGGCGCGGTCGAAAGCAGATGAGGGATCTCGACCTGGGTCCCTACCGAGATGATGGCACCGGGAGGGAAAAACTTGTGAAAAAGCTGAGCCCAACCAAAAGCACGAAGATATCCCTGCGAACGTGGCTGAGATAGCCTCATCAGGATGGCTTGGACGTCCGGGGCGGACCACCACGGCTTCTCCGACTGGTTCCTGCTGTCAGTCCTGCCAGTCGTCTCAGGTCGAAAATGCTCATTCCCACCGGTCGTCCCAGGTTGATAATGCTCGGGGACGAAGAACTCAAACTCGTCGGAATCCGCGTTTTGTCGTATCTTCCATAAGGACATAGGATGTACGCCTGCTGTGTTCTGCCCCTCCATGATTTTGGCCTGGCGATGTGCCGCGGTCCTCTTGTACGACGGGATATCCGAACGTCGAAGTGGACGGATAAAGCTAGGTTCCTCGATCTCATCCATGCTATCGGGCCCGTCTTCCGAATCCTGTTGATCGTGATCTCCCTGCTCAGACATCCCTCTTGCCGTCTTTTCGGACAATTCTTGCTTCTCCTCGGGACCGTATGAGTACGTATCCACGACTTGCTCCTGGTCCGCCTAGATTGCAAGCAGTCGATTGCTACAAGTCAGAGTCTGAAGCGTGCGAATGGGTTGAATGCGGCAAGAGAGATACTGACCTGATCACCGAGAGCCGGGCGAAGCGGCATTGCGAAGACCGAATCTTTTCGTGAAACTCGAATAAAAACCTGTTGGGCTGTTGCCCGTAATCGCCGAATGGTATCTAGGGAGCTGGCAATTGACGAATGGAAAGGGTTGTCGTTATTCCAGTTCACTTCTAGTGGGCGATGGACGGTGAATCAGCTCCTCCCCGTGTGCGCTGCGCTGGTTTGTTTACAAAGTCGAGGCAGGATGATTGATTCATCGTAGACGCGGTGGAGTCACCATTTGGACACATATTACCTAATTACCTGCCCCACGGCACCGACTCTCTGCAGTGAGGAGCCAAAAGTATCGACCTTGTAGCGCCAAAGACAAACGCTGCGACTGATGTATGAGAAAGACACATAAAATCTTCACAGCGGACACGCGCCATAAAAGAGTTACAAACAATCAAACGAGTCGATCGGGGGTCATATAAAGGACAAGGGAAAGTGGATTCGAGAATCGAGTGTCGTGCATGTTGTCGCAAGATGATGGCGCGCTGTATATACCGGTGGTTGAGCATCGTTTATCGATATCATTCGCGTTTGACCGATTCGCTAGCCGCACAGCGCGCCGATGCTTGAAAAGAGTCGAAGCGTGGCGTTGTATCAATCCGAATCGCACGGCTCCGGGGTGACGTACCTGTTGTGGATGGGGTCCTCCCGGAACGTCACGAGCGGACTCTCGTGAACGGTTCGTACTGCTCCAGCCAAGCCCGGCGCCGTTCCTGCCTCTCGCGATCGCGCTCCTCTTGCTCCCTTTTGAAGGCGCTCACTCCCAAAGTATCCCAGAACATGTCGTCGCCCGTGGACGGGTATTGGTATCGCTTCTCGTCTTCATTTCCAGATCGTTCGTTCGGATCAGCGGGACTGGTCCCGATTGATGGCAAGCCATCGACGGGTGGCGATCGAGGCGTTCGCCTCGGTTCATGGTCGTCTTCTTCGCCATTGTTTCCACCTTCACCTTCTCCCTCGGGCCCATGATCATCGTCTTCGTCGTCGTCGTCGTCGTCGTCGTCGTCGTTGCTACCAACGTCGCCACCGTCATCGCCGTTCGCATAGCTACCCCCCAGCTTCTGACTGCTCGTCGTTTCCGTGTCGCCCACCGGCAAATCCGACCAACACGCTTTGATAGTGACCGCTGCCGATCCGAGCTGCTCCAGCTTGACGTCCCGAACCCTTGCCCACCGGCCGGTGAGACCTCGCAATGGACTCTCCGGAGTCTCGTCGACATTTCCAAGGATGTCGAAATGCGTCTGACCCGCGTGGTCGAGAAAGGAGATGAGAGCATGGCGGGCGTCGGTATCGGATCGAGGTCTAGGCGACGAAGGATCCGGCTTGGAAAGGCGATAGAACAACTTGTCGGCAAGCGGGGATGGGTTCTGGGTCTTTTTCGCCTTGTTTGGAGGAGGTCTCGAATAGGGTTTAATCTTGGACTTGGCCTTGGCCTTCGGAAGAGCTTTGACCTGGCTGATTCCCCTCGACTTTGCAGCGTCAGCGGTCGCAGGCACGGGCGCCTGACTAGTCGAGGCGAGGCCCACAGAAGCCACCGTCGGCATCTGCGGAGGAGCGGCTTGGACATATCCGTACCATAACAATTCGATCAGCGACATCTCTTCCACCTCGATCACTTCCCCGCCCGCCTTCGTCCCAATATCCACGTAAACGTCGTCGTTGTTTCGATCGCAGACGATCCTCCTGAACGCCATTCCTACTATCAACAACACGTGTACCGTCCCAAACATGTCTCTCCCGATGACGGCGTACTTCAGAGCTTGGATGAGATGTGCGATCTGTGTCCTCATGGATCCTGTGGGAGGTTTGGCTTCGCCCAAGAAGACGCACCGGAACGGCCGCAACGGCACTGGCTCTCGATTGTAAACGGAACCGTTGCCGAAGAGGTCGGCTCTCATCGGTACAGCAGTCAACTTATCGAGCAGTCTCTGTCCAGCGACCTTGTCACCCATCGAGCGAAAGGCAGCACGGTCAAGGTCGAGTACCGAGACCTGGGACGAGTGAAAGGAGGAAGGCTGATCCATATGGAGCGCCGCTGCGGCGACTTCCTTACCCTTGATGTATCTCTTGCACGCCGATGCGTACGTCTCTTTCGGTCCAGAGCCCATATTGTCGGTAACAACTAGGTTTTCCAGCCCGTGAAAAGTAAACGAGTCGCCGAGGGAGATCGCATGGTCTTCCGGGCAACGGTGTTCGATGATCTTGATGAACGCGGACACTACGACGTCTTCCTCAGGCTTTGCCTGCCAGGCCGACGAGGGAAACCTGGCGGCTCGCTTTTGACCGGGATCGTATCGCATCGAATCGTCGTCTCCGTACGTCTTGAACTTGGTGGGCCAATCAGCAAAGTCGACAGGATTGTGGGGCTCGAGGTCGTCGTCCCAGATGATGGTGGGTAAGGGGGGAGGTGTCGTTGCCGACATTGCAGCCAAAGATCGAGACGAGAAGGAGGCGACAGGCGGTGGTGGATCCAAGCTAGGATACGTTCATCTGTTCATCTGTACACTATATGCTATGAGAGGTGACGATGTGTGTTCAAGAGGTCAAAGTCTCGCAAGTCGATCAAGAGATCAAAGGAGATTGAATATTCGATCACTACGCTCGACGAGGGGGTCGCGGTTGCTCGCGCGATCGAACAGCTTTCGTTCGATCGACAAAGCTATCCGACCGTACGACAACAACTGTCATATATACATGTACTCATATTGAGCCACACTTAAACTGTCATTGAGCATCATTCAATCATCATTCAGACTGTTTTTGAACCTCATCCAGTATCCAGCAGCCAACCCTGCTCCTGCACACAGGTGAGCAACCGGGTCTCGCTCAAGCGACATAATATTTTATGTCGCTTGAGGGATGGCGGCGTGTCACGGAGTGCTGTCGGCGACACAACAGCCTGCTGATGTGACTGTTCTGTGTGGATAGATGCCAGAGCTCAGAGAGATACTAGATATGACCAGGAGGTTGGGGATGTCACATGAGCTGTCGCCATATCAGATGATTCTCTACCCCCAATATGCCGGGAAGATTTGCCCAAAGACCTTCCCGGATCATCATACCTGGCCAGGCTATCTTACCTTCCGGGACCACCATACCTCTCCCCACAACATCAGCCTGTCTTCACAGCAAGTCAAGCCTTGTGGGAAGAACATCCACATTGATCTTGGTGAAGGGTGGACGATGGTCATCTATCTGGCATTACACGGGCATTTTGTCAGTATGGGTGATGCACAGTTGGAGGTCAGTCGCTCCCGGTGTTTGCTATGTGTGCAGTGACTAATTCCTGTCTCTTTGACATTCTAGGACTTCCTTCAAGAGGCCAAAGCTGTCAGACCTACCACCGCAAAAGGGAAACAGAAAGGACCAAACCCACCGGCCCCCCTTATTGTCTTCCGCTCTTCTACTGCATCGCCGTCGCTAGTGCTCTTGGATCAGAACAAGGTTGCCCAAGCATTCTTCGTGCACAAGCAACACTACCCAGGACCTCAGAACAAGGGTCCCTGTCCTGCAACTCAATGGAAGAAGTTTGAAGAGAACTACAAATACAGGATGAATGTCGGGAGCAGCGTCAAGGTATCCATCTACAATTACATCACAAAACAGTGAGTGCACCTCCGGACTGCTGTCGTGTCTAGCCACACTAAATAATACCACCTTTGTGATACAGTCAGGAGTACTTTAATGGCTTAGGAGCTTGCCTCACCAATGAAGTCCTTCATTTGGCTCGCATCCATCCACTATCTCCGGCAAAGGAAATCCTCAATTCTTCCACTCGCCGCCAGAGAATCCTCCTCGCCATCAAAGACCTGGTCACCACTATCACCTCAGAACAGCATGAACATAACATACCCGCTGCTGCCAACTCCTCGACCTTCCTCCCTGCAACAGGCATCACCAAATACATCATTCAAGAGACAAAGGTATACAAGAAAACCGGTAGCCGAGGGGTCCGAGTCAGTCAAGAGCATCTGCAGGCTCTCATCAAGGACAAACAGATCGACACTACCACCTGGTCACCATACAAGGGCAAAGGTGGTTGGGTCTTGCTACCTGTCCATGCCTATCAGGTCCGGCCCAATGAGGACTCCGACGACACATGTCATGTTTATGTGAGTCTTCTCCGCTGGTTGATTGGGATAACACCAACTGATATGAGTCCCACTATCCAGACAGCCATCTCGGTACTGCCCAAGAATGCTGTGGGTGAGATCAAGCACATAGACGCAGCAGCAGCTGCCAAATTGGCTATGAACGCCGCAGGGAACAAGGCCGAGATAGGTGTTGGTAGCTTCCTTGACACTAAGATCAAGGAGCAGGAGGAGCGTAAGGCCTTTCAGCGAAGATACACAGTTAAGACTGGTAAGGTAGGGAGGCCGGCAAAGCGTAAGCCAGTTGCTAGACAGAAGGAACTCCTTGGCTTGTAATTTACTCTCGATATGAACATGACTTATACATGACATTGATATCTTCTTGTTCTGGTGGTTGAATGGACTTGTTCTAGAGAGTAAGGGAACACGGAAACCCTGTATGGCTGCCTTCATCATGGACACTACCATACAGACTCCGCTCGCCCAGTCAATAACTGACGTGATTGGGTAACAACGACAGTGGATTATGCACTTCATACCAGATGGAACACCATACCATAGCTTGTATAGCCAGTTTAGACCACATAAATCATGTTATGATGTGTTAGACCTCAAGTAAAAATCTGGTTGTTGCATATTACCAGCCAAAACACGTCCTAAAGGGACGTGAATGGGTGTTTTCTATGGGACATCATGTGTGTGATTACGCATCATGTACCAGATGAAACACAGTATCATTGCTTGTGGGCTTATTTAAGATCATATAGATAGTGTTGGGTCATAGCAGACCTCATGTAAAATTCTATTTGTCACATATGGCAAGCTCCATCGCGTCTTCTACATAGGCAAATCAATGCTTTTACATGGGATATGGTACGTGTAATCTGCATTCTATACCACACCAAAGGCTATACAACTCTCTATATATCTTGTTCAAGATCCCAATGAACATTTGCAACCTGTGAAAGCTCATGTAAAATTCTGAATGTCAATCAATACCTTGCATGCGGACGTGACGCGACCCAACGAGTTGTTTGGGGGATACTCAAACAATCATCAGACATTATTGATGCATTCACAGTATGACAGAGGTATGTCATATTACTGTTTGCAAAGATGTCTCTTGTCCATATACCAAATCCGGAAGGCAAAAATCAATATAGGAATGAGTGTATGTCCTGTATTTTTGAGGTTTTATTTTCAGCCGTTGACATTGTTCCATACCAGTCGATCTCGATGTGCTTTATGCAGCACTTCAAAAGCTTGTCAATGAAGAGAACATCATTCAGCGGCCTATTCTGATGCAAAGACTGGCCAGTGAACAAGGCATAAACATTGGTCGGACCAGTCTAAACAAATACATGGGTCTATGGGGATTAGGCGGCTCACGCAAAGCTGGATACACGAAAGCTCAGATGACCAGTGTAGTGGTGACACACATCAATCAACACGATCCCCAACATAGAGAGTCACCTACAAGAATCACCTTGGCTCTGGGACAGAAGGGGATACATGTAAAGAGGTATGTGCTGACATTTGAGATTACCATACAATTGCACAAGAAGCCTGCACTCACTTCGAGTGTGTTCAGGGATATTGTCACACAGATCATGCGTGATCATTTTCCGGATGGATTTCTGGCAAGGGCTCCCTCATATAGAACCAAGAAAGGACACCCTGCCCTTCTCACCTCCTATGGTCCAAATGATCAGCTCTCTATTGATGGACATGACAAGCTGATTGACATCGGCTTTGCTATCTATGGAATGAGAGACAAATTCTCACGGAAATGGATGTCTTTGCGAGCTGTGCCAAATAATCGAAGTAATTCAATTACTCGATGGCTGTTCTTGGAGCTTGTGCATGACATGAAAGGTGAGGAGGATCAGTGGTTGCCATCTAGTCATGACATTGATACCGATACATTGTTCACAGGTATCCCTCTACAGGTCACCAGTGACCACGGCACTGAAGTCCTGGACATATTCAGTGACCAGTCGACTCTGCGAGAGCTGGCGCAGCCACAACTAAACATACTCATGGAAGATCTGGGTGTGCTTGCTGCTCCTGAACCCCACCGATTCCTGCCCTCTACCAAGAACATTACGGTCGAAAGGGGATGGCGACCTCTAGTGGACAAGTTCCACAGCAAGTTCATTGTCAGCACGCAGAATGCAATCCTGACAGGAGATTATGTACCAGGAAACAATCAACACCGGTGAGCCTCTAACATCTGGGTTGATTTGATCAAGATGCTGACTGATTCACGATGGCCTGGGTTGAGTAGTATCATCTATCTATATCTGTTTGCACCCCTTGTGCAGAAAGAACTAGAGGACTACGTTCATCTGACAAACTGTTCGATCATCCGCAAGCAACCCCATACCAACCTACCATCTGGCAAGTCACCCAATACTATCTACCATTGCGAAGGAACCAATTGCCTTCTGCCCCTTGATGAAGTGGGCATGAATCAAGTGAGGACATGGATGGACGAGATTACAATTAGCCACCCACGATTGCTGTCTTTCATTGAGGAAGATGAAGAGCAATGGGCGTCTCAGCTTTTTGAGCATTGTGCATTCTTGGACATCACACTTGGATTCACTGTCAATCTATCTAATGCATGGATGGTATTCAGGAGCATGGCAGAACATATAGACGAGGTACCCTACTTGTAATACATGAACTTATTATCAATTCATCTCCGAGGTGCATAGACAGCACGACCTGTGGACAGGATAGTCCGAGGCATAATCTCCTCTGCTACTGTAGCTCGTGGTTGTTCAGTTGCAGCTCGAGTGGTCCGCTTTGCCTTCTTCTTTGCAGGCTGCTTCTTGGTACCCTTCGCTCCAGTAGTAGAAGCCGATGCCCCCTGCTCAGGTTCCTCTTCCTCGATGATTTCAGTAAATGCATGGGAAGCAGATGCTGCATCGGTCAGAGGGTCTAATCCGATTGCTAAGCAGATGCGATTGCATTTGTGCTGCTTCTTGAACTGTTCAAGCCCTTCTTCACCTTGATCTCCAAGACACATGGTTCCGGTATCCCTACAGGAGCGGGGTGCAAGCATCATTGCGACGGACAATCCAAACAGAAACAGGCTATAAGTGACTTACGAGTGTACCATTGGATCAAACAGCATGACCGTCTGAGTTGTATTAACCATCCAACCTTCGAGATCAGCTAAGAGAACAGTCTCTTGGCTCGACTGGAAGGCCATGTGTGCAAAGGCTGCCACAGTGATGTCTGCTCGGCCTCGACCTGCTGTGAACTCCATCGATCCCGAGAACCGGGCTTGATTCCAAGTTTGGTGCTGTTCCAGTATCCACACCCGCCGTTCATCCTCATCAGAAGGGAATGCTTCCACAACCAGTTGGCATTTGGCAAAGTCGACACCTAACCATAGCATCATGAAATGAGCCTTCATGTACTCGGTGTCTCTTTGCTGATCACTTACCAAGGGATAGTGTTTGGGCCTCCGGTCTATCAGCTATCTCCCGCATGTACTCATCAGCCCATGCCTTGCCCCACATATGCATTTCAACCTCGAGCTGAGAGTAATGAACCTTGACTCCTGTGTTGCCTTTCCAGTCCCCAATCGAGACGATGTTGTTATTGGCATAGAATGATCGGGTCTCAGGCAACACGGCCTCCTTGATCTCTTTGGCTACCATCAGTTGAGTGGGTAGCGGTCCATCATATGCTGTTGAGCCATCCACCTCAGCCTCTTCTGCGGGCACATACATTGCCTGCCATCGTCATGACAAAATTGATGAGGTCAGCTTCGATGTGATGTGATGTGGCCATCTGTTCAAGTCCATACTCACCTTGAAGCAGGCCTTGACGGTGCCTTGGGCAAAGGAGGTGGTATCAAGCCAGAGAACACCATAGCTTGCTGGCTCTTCCCACTCGATGGCACCATAACCTTCATCCCAAGAAGGGTTCCGTTGGTACACAAGGATACTATCCTTGCCGGTGGTGAAGGGGGGGCTTGAAGTTCCTCGCGGTGGGGGTAGCTTGGAGATATACCGCTTCCTGGGAGCAGTGGTCATAGCTCCTCCTGCCGCCTTGCCGACTCCACCGTATCCAGATATGGTAGATGACCTGATGGCCTTGCCGACAGGTCCGACATCAAGATCATCCATCTCTAGGGGTTCAACCAGGTCGGCACGGATCTCAAGAATGAGACTGAGGGTTGAGGCATTTGGCATCGTGTCTTTTCCATGCAGCAGTTGAGATGTTCTAGCCCATTTGTGGAAAGCCCCAATGTCCTTGTCCATCTCGTCTTCATCGATTAATCTTTGCTTGTTGGCAAAGTACAGTGTAGCAACCTGCTTTAGGTCCGGGTCGTGCCTGTGAACCATCCTCAATGTCAGACAAATGGGGCAGCTAGCATTACTGGCTCACATACAAGTTGATCACCCCTGCTGGTCTGCCTTCTTGTGGCATATCCCAGTATCTGGCTTGAACCATCGAGACCATCTTTGCCAAGAGGTCACGCATCAGAGTCTCGCGAGGCACATTGAGGTGGTGTAGATGACCCTTCAAGACCTTTCGAGAGAGATAGCCGCTTCTTTCATGGTATTGAAAATCAATCATCATATTGGGCCCATGAGATAGATTGGATCCTTGTAACATAGTACGAGCCTTGTTAGCCCTTGCTTGCTGCACCGCCAACATTGCACTTGAGGAAGATGGTGTCTCCTCCTGCCGGAGCCGGATGGCATTGGCTTCAGCTCGGTAGCCATCCCTAGCAGCTGCAATGTTTTGAGCTGCTTGGAGCACATGAGATTGCATTCTCATTGCTCAGAAGACCTGAAGATGACTCACCGGCAGCTTCATCTTGAGCCCGTCCATACAGACAATCGGCACATTTGTTGTGTCCGTTGACACAAACTTGGCCATCTTGCATACACAACTTGATACCCTGTCATCGCCATAATGTACATCATTACACTACCTTTTCAAGTACATACTCTGTGCTTACTTTAGCTATCTGAGTAGCCTCGGGGCTCTTGCCAGAGAAGGACAAGTATGTGCAACGGCCACATTCAACTACAGGCTGGATGTAGGTACCGGACTTGCAAGTTCCGCAAGGCCCGAAAGAAGGAATCTGGTGGCTTTGAGACATGTCTGGGTGGTTGATGATTATGTTTGAATAGTAGTGTGGTGTTGTGATACGGTAGGTACGACTCTTTGAAGTTAAAGATGGATATTACATGCATAGAAAACATTGGTTTGGTCATGACAATTGTGTTCTGAAAGTGAGTTCAACCGCGACCCACTCGTCGACCGTAGATCTCGGCTCCCTCTCACTGAAGAAGATGATTCAACCGACAGCCCACAAGAAGTCCACGATGCACGATGCTAACACTACTACTCACTAGTCTCGAGTTCTATCGGTCTCGATCACCACAAAGCTCCAGGGACTACTACCGGACACCTCGCTCGCCACACGGAAATGCCTCGAACGACGATCCCTCCCTCGCCTGGCAGTGGAACACGGCCCGCCGAGTACAAGCCCTCCAGAACCGACGATTCGATGCCATACGACGCTGGCCATACGGAAGAATCTGATGATTGTTTCGACAGAGTCTGGGACGATGCGAGATTCCGGAACAATATCATTGCAGCCTTCAGTAGGATCATCGAACACCGATGTCCTAAAAAGGACGTCATCTACTTGGGCCACGTGAGACGTTTCCAGCACCTTAGGGCTTATGGGGACGAGGTCATCGACGATCCGAGTTCGAGGGCTCGTTTGAGCTATCGTTCGGCCTGCAAGAGATATATTCGGGGAGTGTGGGCGGCCGAGGCGAGACTGAGCGATGATCCACCTCGGTCCCCGACGTCCGAGGCGGCCTCTGAAGGGACCTCCTCGCACACTTCGACGTCCGAGGCGTCTAGCGAGTCTTTTCATTCCAGGCCCTGGGACCGGGAATCATCAACAAGCCGAAGATTACTAGAGACGCTCATCCACATTCCCAAAGTCCCCGATCTCATCATCCACGGCGGAGAACTCGATCGAAAGCCAGGGTCTCGCCGGAGATACCGGTACGTCTGCTTTGTCGACATCAGCCCCGGGGACGTTCCCTTCTCCGATGCCAAGAGACACGTCACCTTCTTCCTCCAAGCGCTCAAATATGCCGTGTTTGCGAGGGACATGCAAGGGTCTTGCCATACGTTGCAGGTGGTCGGGATGAGGTTTAAGAGGATCGTCTGCGATCGAGCGACGAACGACGTGTACGTGGACGTCGGGAGGACGACGATGACGACGAACAACAACAACAACAACAACAACAATGGGCAGGAGGATCTCGAGGTCGTAGACATGTCCCTGGGCGAGCTGATTTACTATGGGTTCGTCGAAGGCGCGATCCCGATCCCCCCGGCACCGAGTGGACGAACATCCGGACCTGCGATGATGGCCAACAAGGACAAGTGTCCCGACGAAGCTAAAGCACCGGTATCGACCCCGACCCCGGACTCGGCACGAAACCTGTTCTATCACCTATCCAAGCCCGACCCCTACCCGGACCCGGACCCGTCATCCTCTAACTCTAACTCCAAAAAGAGGCCCCAGTCCGACATCGACGCGCGACACGCCCTGTTCTCGTTTTTCCACCACATGGGTCGGTCGCACTACGACGTCCTCCGGAGTAAGGTAGACAGGACTCTTTCTTCGGAGGGTCCGTTACCAGGACTCACCGGCAAGTGGGCAAGGGTGCGCGATGTCACGCTCTTTGACCTCGGATGGGCGGTCGGGGCGGTCGGATCGCGTTGGTCGGACCTTCCTGGCGACATTCCTAACCGGGCGATCGATCTGAACCCTGATGGGAACGGGAACGAGGATGAAGACATCGACGCGGGTATAGATTTTGAACGAGACGACGACTACGATTACGACCCCAGGGCGATCGAAAGGCTCCGAAAACAGTGGCTATCAGAGCAATCCAACTACAAGCCGACGATATCGGGTGAAGAGACCACGGCTCTCGCGTCGGCATCGACGTCGAACGTGATCTCGGGAGCTGGAGCTGGGGCTGGGGTCCAAATTCAAACTCAAACGATGGACCAAACTGGATCTGAAGACGCACCCGGCGAACGCGCCGTACCGGACACGGACGAGAGTTGGGACGCGGTGGCCGCTTTCCAGCGTGAGCGGAGGGAGAGACGGGAAGAACACTTGAGGCTGTACGAACCGTTTACCAGGGTTCCTTGGTGATACCCTGTACCCTATGGCCTTTGACGGGCGGTGTGGGCTCTTTTGGTGTTCAGTCTTGCACTCACTGGAGGTGAAGGTCGGGTCGGACCGCGTCAGTCTCCCCCCGAACGATCGATCTCTTATGCGACTGACTCGGGAAACCGACAATTTGAAGGCGGACGAGCCTGAAGTCGGCTATGAACCAGATTCTCCTCGGCACCTCTTGTAATAAATATATCCCCCGTATGATAGCTACGACAGACGTGTTCAGCCTGGAGTTTGCGAGCAGAGCACGATTTACCTCTCTTTCGCAGTGACCCTATCCACGTACGTGACTGTCTTGCTGTGTTGTTTACAAAGTCGGATGGAAAACTCGTTCGTCATCACCAGAATCCATGGATCCATTGTACCATCACACCTCCGTATCAAAGGGAGGGATCATCTTCGCAGTCACTGCGTAACGGTATATATACGACAGACATCACATAGATACAGCGTATATACCACCAAGAATCGGGACGCCAGGATCTGATCGTCAACGCGGGCGCTCTTCCCCCCGGACGAGCTGGACGTCTCATCGGTATTGATATCTATAACATCGTCTATTGTGATTAAGACATAGTCACAAGGGCAAGGTCGATCCATAGATCACCTACCGATAAAACCCAAGATTCAGAGAACCTATACTACAACCTTCGTCGGATCTACCTGCGGTCTGTGAGGGCCCTCCCCCTCGCATCGCAGCGCCAACGACAAAGGACACGGAATCACACCCAACATCGATCTTCGTCTCAGGACGCCATCATAACTTGCCATCAACGAAAATGTCGACCGCCTTCAACGACGGATCGGGGGTACCTTCTCCTCGAAGCTTCAGCTCTGACAAACTCATCCACCCCTCTCAGCACGACCACAACCCCGATGTTCCCCTCCTCTTCAAACCCAACTCCAACCTCGACTCCAACCTCACCCTCAAACCTCCCACAGACGTCCTCAAACACCAACACCGAGCCTACATAGACCCCTACATCGACCACCTCGACCCGCCCGAAGTTTACCCCTTGACATACCCATCTCCATCCGCCTCCTCCGGCTGGGGAGGGGGGAAGAGCTGGACGTATTGGCCTGCCTTGGCGTTGGTGGGTGTTTTAGGGGGGAGCGTACCGGTTAGTTTGTAAGTCGGAGTGTCAATCTCGATCTTGGTTGATTTTCGGAGGGGGAGGGGTAAGGGGAAGTTTGGGTTGGTCGTAGTAGTAGTGCTAGTAGTATCGATAGTCCAGGGTGGATTTTGGACTCGTGCTGATCCATACCTTGCCTTTCCCTGTCAATCTTTTCTTCTGTTCTTTACGTTTACGTGCCTTCTCATCTGGGACATGCCGTGCGGAACGACAATCCGACACGGCGCAACACGATGTGATGTCATTCATCACGTCGATTTGGAATTGAAACGGGCAGTGTGTATATAGGATGGTGTATCGCTATGTGGGATGTACCGGGCGGGAGTACCGGGAAAGGTCTATTGATTTATTCGGTCTTCGAGGTGAGCTTCCTACTGCTTCCTCTAGTTTCATCTCGGATCACCCCTAAGCCAAACTGATCACAAAATCACTCTCATCTTCAAAACTTTATGCCCGGGACTCAAACCGCACGACAGCTCGCGACGACCCTCTACCAAGCCTACCAGACTTACCTCATCCAACGCCCTAGCCCACCGTCTACGTTGACACCGGAAGAATGTCTGGGGATCTTGACGAGGATCTTGCAGAGCGGGACGGGATTGAGCGGGAAGGCTTTCGACCAGGACGAGCGGGAGGAGGAGGAGAAGGGTGCGATGGGGCTGTCAACGTCGATCTCGGGGTCGAGTTCCGGGTCATCAGGGTCAGGTTTGGAGTCTGGCCCTCCCAAGCTCCGAGCTCGTACCGCCAAGCAAGCCCGCAAGGACCCCAACATATCCCTCGACCCTATCCCCTCCCACCTCCGTCCAGATACTCCGACCCAGGAAGAAAAGGGTGGGTATACGGCCTCGCCGTTGATCCCGCTCGAGACGTTGCGGGAAGATGATCCGAGGGCGATCGAGTTCAGGGAGCGGTTGAGGAATTGGTATGTCTAGCGCCGGCATCGTGCTCAACTCACATCTCGCTTGTCTGAATGTAATCATTCTCCACGAATCGTATTTGCTGATCGAACCAACGTTCCCTTTCCGTGCAGGTTCGGTCGAGTCCCCTTTTCTTCCGTCACCCTCTCGGACGCCCAAAACTGGTTGAGCTGGTCCTGCTGCGGACTATCTTACGCTCAAGTACAGCAAGACGTCGAAAAATCGAGGTTGATCGAGACGGGCGTTCAATTACTCCAAGCTAGGACCGGGTGGAAGTTCCCCATCAGCGGCAATGACTCGGCGGGGGAGAAGAGAGGACTGGCGGAAAAGGTCAAGTTGATGAGGCTGACGATGGACCCCGTTAGGGTCTTTCCGAGACCGCTTTGGTGGTACGCGGCGTTGTGGATCGGGGATCGGTTGGCCATGAAGTACATCTATCATAGTTTCGGGTTGAGACAGGTGAGTCGTTTGGGATAATGACCGGGGCTTGGGGATACAGGAGCTGATGTGATCGGGGCTGCATCTTTCTCAATGGTAGTACAAGCAAGGTCAGATGGAGTAGGTCACGCTCAAATCCATCGCCGTCACCTTGTTACGCACGACGTCGAGCTGACGATGCGACAATGCATTAGCTACCTGTTGAGGATCCCGAAAGGCTGGACTCCCGAGCGTCAGCTGGCCAAATCGGACCCGATCGTCTTTATCCACGGTCTCGGTTTTGGGCTCCTCTCCGTAAGCGTCGAGCCGTAGATCGCCAGCGCTACGCTTCTGCTGACCTTTGATTGCGACGGTTCGGCAGCCGGAGAACATGCTCGTCGTCAGGAAACTTTGCAAGACGCTCTCTTCGCACCCCATCCTCGTCCCGCTTCAGCCTCAGATCAGCCAACAGATTTGGGACCCCGATTTTCTACGACCGACCCCGAGGAAACAGTTCGTCGGCGACCTGGTAGATGCTTGTCGGCGCTGGAGGTTCTACGACGATCAAGGCGTCGTCTCGGCTGGCAAGATCGATCACGAATATGACGGAGCGGACGAGCGGAAGGGTCTTAACGGCGCCAGGGAGAATGGAGGAGTCATCCTTCTCAGTCATTCGAACGGGAGTGTCGGGCATACGTGGCTACTGAAGGACGTGCCCGGACTGACCAGACGGAATGCCCTGGTCGATCCGGTTGTCTTTTGTTCTTGGGAGGGAGGTAAGCGGGTCGCGCTCAACTCTTGTCGGCTATGAGCGACTGACTTAGACCATCTCTTCTTTGATGCAATAGATCTCTGTTACAACTTCTGTTACAGACCGGCCAGAAGCGTGAGCGGATTCGACATGATCTACCTCGAGGCGACGATTTGCTCATCCCGACCTACACCATCCAGGGCATGGAATGTCTGCTGAAATATCTCGTCTCTACCGAACTCGGAATCGCTAACACAATCCAAAGAGTAAGTTTCCGCCGACTTTCCCTTTGACCCGTCGCTGACATTCCTCTTGGCGGTAGTACTTTGACTGGTCGGCGAACACGCTGTTTCCGGAAGAGATTCCGGATGCAAGGGATCCTGAAAAGACACTGATCGTGCTCGGCGGGACGGACATCATTGTCGATGCTCAGGTGAGTTGAGAATCGCGAACCATCTTAGGATCTCGCTGAGAATCGAGAAACCCTGCTGTTTCACTTGGATCGCTTAGCGCGTGCGGGTCTATCTGAAACGGCGTGAGTGGGCACGATCTGCGCAGATCCTACTGTTGTGACTGACCTTCGCCTGTATGCACTAAAGACGGCCTTCGTCGCACGATGCAATATGACCCGACCAAGGGGCATGTGGACGGTCTACGCGGAACGAGTTTGGACAGACTGATCATCTGGCTCGCCACCGGCAAATCGGTCGACGTGCCTAGCGCTTCGGCTTTGGCTTAGTGGCACGTCCGAAATTTAGATGAGTGTACTCGCATACGGACCTGGGTTTGAGCGATTTGTGTGTGATGATGTCAATTAGTCGTATGCTTTGATACTGTATCTCTTGTGAAAGATATGATCTGCTTCAACGGCCTCGGCAGATTCGGGATCAGGTTGTTCGAGACTCGTGACTCTGATATGATATCATGCTCAGTACAACAGCCTGGCTCAGCCTCTGCTACCATCTTCTGATCACCCTGGCCGGCATTCCTGCAACCAGGCATCGATGTTCGACATCTTTGGTCACTACGGCTCCTGCAGCCACCGTGACTCCATTGCCAATGGTGACACCTGGGCAGATGGTAGCACCACCTCCAATCCAGCAATTGTCCCCAATGGTAACGGGCCATCGATATTCCATGCAGGCCTTGGTGTCATGTAACCTCTCATCAGGGTGTAAAGCGTGTGTTGTGGTGTATATCTTGACATCAGGAGCTAGCAATGTGTCACGACCAATGCTGACTGGATTGGCAAGGTTAGCATGCACTGTTGGTTCCATCAATTTGTTTAACCTTCTCTCACCCTTTGCATCATCAAGAATTGTTGCCTTGGGACTGATCGAAGCGCCAGCTCCAACATGTATGTTGTAGCCCTGTAAACCGTGAAGATGGTGGACATCAGTATAGAATGCCGAATGCCAATCTGCCTGCCCGAGTGGTAGACTTACATAATTGCAGTGGAGAGGCAGACGGATTTGATAATTCGATTTGTCTTTTAGAGAGAAGAACTCGGCCTTCAGCTCATGAGCGCGAGCGGGATCCCTTTCATCGTGTATCGCTTGGAGCAGGATGGCGCGTTCCCGGCGGAAGGGGCCTATACCCTTGTAGCAAAATTTGCCGGGCGTGTGATCCATCCTAGAAATCGATGATTTTGTGTCGGACATGTCTGAATCGATCGTGCACTGATTTGGCATAGAGGTATGGACGGGACCGAGGTGCGAGGCGGAATATGTAGCTGCAGGCAGGATATGTAGCTGCAGGCGGGATATGTAGCTGCTCTTATATGGAAAAACTCGTTAAAAGACATTCCCTTTGTCTGTACGTGATGACATATCTCCTCCTGGTGGCGTCCTCAACACAAGGGCGAAATCGTTCCTTCGACGTGGGTTATCCCTGTCACACGCAGGGCTCTTGGTCCCTTTGATCGAGGTCTTGGATTAGGGGTTATATGGTCAGGGGGTAAAGTTTAAAGGGGTTTAGGGTTTTGCGGATCAGGGGCTCAGGGGTCAAAGGCTCGTCGCGTTCGATATTATGCAACACCCCAAGATCTCATTTAGGCAAGCTGGTAGCTACATACACGGGTGAGACTCGGGAAAACAGACGGTATCCGGTATAGCCTCCGCGATCTAGAATAGACCCTCTGTCAAGAAAGCCATGAGGTCGACCTGAAAGAAGCAGGATAAGATCGATGTTTCAGGTTCGAAACTAGGCCGAGAGACGGTCGAACCTACAAAGCTCTGTGGCGACAATGCTTCGCCAAAGTCGGGTTCGGACTGTTCGAAAGCGGTGCCTCCCGTGTGATACGCTGCCGGCTGGATCAAGGACGCCGAGATGGGATCCAAGCTAGAACCACCCTGCATACCCTCGGTCGCCACCGCCACCGTCTGAGACGCCGCGATCTGATGCAAAAAGTCGATCAAGGTCCAACACTTGTACCTAAACTTTTCGCTCTCCGAGACGTCCCCCAGACTCATGGCGTCTGCCCAGTCGCATGCGATCGTTGCGGCTTTGGCTAGAGACTGTAGGCTGACGGGATCTCGATGAAGCATGGCGTTGTGAAACTCTGCCAGAGCCGAGTAGACTATAGAGGCACGGCGATCAGAACACATGAAAGGTCTTGACTATGGACGCGACGCACCGAGACCTAGTGAGGCGAACCACCAGATATCCAGCAAGCTGGATCCTCGCCGTTGAAGCCAGTCGAGACTCAGACGAGAGTGGTGTACTAGCTGTTGCCACTCGGGTGTTATCGCTGGTCCTGTCAAGTAAGGATATTGCAAGAGGAACTACGGGCACGTGCAAGATGTGAGTACCATCTACTGCGAAAAAACAGTCCAGACCTTGGTGACTTGCCAGCAAAGGGATATATAACAACCTGGCAGGCTCGTATTGTTCGCCATTGTGGAGCACCTGCGGCCAGGCCAAAATCTCGCCTCGGAGCAGAGCGAGCTCGACCGGATCTGCCGCTTGTGGGCCTGCCGGGCTGTACAACGTGAAAGCTGGATGGCCAAATCTTTCAGCCCAATGCTTCATCGGACACCTCCTCATGCGACTCACATAGCCTTCCGATAAGATGACAGACCTGCAGAAAGAGAAAAAAACATCTCAGCTCGACTTTCTTCTTCTGCTCGTTCGGTGCCGAACGCCTTGCCGAAATACTTGCTGTGAATATGCTCTGATGAACGCTAATCTGGGGGTCTGCCAAGCATACGACCGTATTATCGCAGTCTCTAGAACACGCCATCGAGGGTTGACCGTGGCTCAACGAGATGCTGTGCAGTATCACGATAAGCCGATCGTTCCACCGGTGACGATTGGAAGCGTCAGCATCTTCTCCGGGTGGGGGGGGGGGAGGGGGGGGTCTCGGGTTTCGAATTGTTGATTTTGGGTTCTAAAGGGGACTTGCAGTTTATCCGTAATCACACACGCTCGCCAGATCCGACGTCGGCGCAAGAAATCCTCCCTAGGCAACTCGTTTTCCGAGAGGTCCCGATGAAGGCCCTACAAAGTCACCCCCAAAAGAATGTTCAACACGACGATCCAAGCCATGTACGAGCGATAAACTGACCCGACGCCTTGCCTTGCCTTGCCAGACTTACCAGATCCTGCGCCATCCTCAGTGCCACCCCGACCCGTAAAAACAACACGCTCCCCGAATGGTTCGTAGCCTCCCCCTGCAACTCTTGACTCATCGTCAAAAGGAGCAAGACCTGTAAATGCCCCATCGTGCTTATGCTCAACAACTTCAACCCTTCCCCTCCCCCCTCCAACGTGGAATTGAGGGCGTAGACGAGTTCTTCGTAGATCCCATTAGGGATGCTGCGGGATGAGGAGACGAGGGTGCAGATGACTAGCTCGGTCAGGGGTGGGAGAGTAGAGGGAGAGTTGGAGTGCGTAGGATGGCCGGTGTGGAGGTGGTCCAGCTCCGAGGTGGAGAGGACGGGGAAGACGGGGAGGATCGTCTCTCGGTAGATCGAATAGACTACCTCGACCTCAAAGCATCAGAGTCGGCACGTTGCGTTCAGCCAAGTCGTTTCCCTTTTTTTTCCTGTCGAGAAACTGTACTACAGTATACTCGTACAATAGACGACATGACACTCACGTCGATCACGTAGACCCGCTACCCCATACCTCCCTCCGAGCCGCTCATAATCCCCATCCAGACTGAACGCTTTAACGTCCATCAAGACCTCCCCGACCTGTACTTTCCTTCTCTTCCTCCTCCTCCGCTGTCCACCTTGTCCTTCCCTAGGTCCATCGAAATTGGGATGAAAACCCAGTCCCACCCGCTCGGGGTTCCTAGCGACGAGGACATATCTCAATCCATTATAACTATAATCGCGATCGCGATCTCCCAAAAAAGGACGCCGAACAAGGCTGTACTTTTCGTCCATCTTCGCCAGACCCTGTTCGATATGAGAGACGTGGCTGTATCTCATGATCGAGCTGAGTATGCAGGCGGAGACCGAGGTGGAACCTAGTAGACGTGGGTCGAGCGGCTTTACATTGATCTTGTTGTTGTTGTTGTTATTGTTGTTGATATTGTTGTTGATATTGTTGTTATTGTTGTTGTTGCTGGTACCGGATTGAAGAGGGTTGGGTGGGTTATTCGAGTAAGAGTAAGCATAAGAGGATTCTTGTCGTTTGCGTTTGATAGCCCGAGGATCTACCGGGGCCGAAGCCGAGTAGGTGCAAGCGAGGTTCCGATCTTGACATCGTTTACACCGGTTTTCATCCGAGACGTCGACAACAAGACAACTGTATCGGAGACAACGGTCAGCCAGGTGTACGAAAACACCAGATGAGTCGATCGTTATTGCTGGTGACTCGCCGAACTTTGTTGATTCGACACTTGTCGCACGCTCGACCGCTTCGAGCGTCGTGGATGTGAGGTGACGAGGTGGAAGAGCTGCTACTGCTTGCTTGACGCTGGGATTGCATTGGTTTCAGTTTGGTGTTCTCGGGATGCCGATGAGGACGTCGTATGGAGATGGTGATCTGGAAATCTGAAGTAGTGTAGAGAGATTTGATTGATCGATCGAAGTGATGTGACTTGCATGACTTGACTTGTTCGACATCGATCGACGGAAGCAAAACACGTTTCGGGATCCCGAAGATGTCGCTCCAGCCCGCTTTCGGGATCCCGAACCGATCGGGTTTGTCGGGGCAGGTGGCGCGGGTGTGGCGTCTTCGAATCAGAAACGCAGGGCTAGTTGCTGCAGGTATATAGAATGAAGGAACGACAAGCTGACAAGACCTGCTCGCCCTGGATTCTACATGGATATTTCCCTCAGGACTACTCTGTGAACGCACCTAATCATGTCCCACTTCCCGCCTTCGATGTCAACCACCCCCACGCCAATCACGCGGGAACGCCTAGACCTCGAAATCTGCCGTACCAAAATCTCGCTGTCGACAGTCCGGCGGATCGACCTCGACTTCCATCTCCATGAAAGGAGCTTGCCGCCCATCGTCTTTCTCCACGGCTTCGGGGGTACAAAGGAAGATTACCTGGACATCCAATTCCAGGATCGTTTCAATGGGCGTTCTTTTCTCGCCTATGACAGCCCTGGGCACGGAGAGTCTACTTGCGACGACCCGACCCGGATCTCGATGTCTTTCCTCGTAGACGTCGCCGAAGCGCTCATCAACGCGCTCCTGGGAAGCTCGGCGTCGTTCTACCTGGTCGGTCATTCGATGGGAGGTCTCGTCTCCCTCTTGCTCGCCCAAAAGTGCCGGAAGGGACGGGTATTGGGGTTCGTGAACATCAAGGGTAATCTCGCCCCTGAAGACTGTTTCTTGAGCAGACAGATCTACCAATACCCTTCAGATTCAGAGACGGCGGATGGAGCGGCGAAAGATTTCCTCGAAGCCTTTCTCGATCGCGCCAAGAGGTCCGGGTATTACGGCGATCCCATCTACGCCGCTGGGTTCCTTTCCAAAGTCCCCAACATCCATATCGTCCGTCCGACACTAACATCCATGGTTTCGACGACCGACAACGCCACCCCCGGCCTGCTCGACCAGTTCCTCGCCCTCCCTTGCCCAAAGATGTACATGTACGGCGAACAATTCTCCTCATTATCCTACCTGCCCAAGCTCGAGCAGGAAGAAGGGGTGGAATTAGCCATGATCCCGCATGCGGGGCATTTTATCATGTACACCAACCCTGTGGGGATGTGGGATCGGATCTACGGGTTCATCCAGAGGATCGAAAACGGAAGGGTTTGATGCCAGGGGGGGAGTTTAGGTGCGGGTGTTCCGTCTGGGCTTAACCCTTGGGCCGTGCACATGATCTAGAGAGTTTGGAGGTGAAGGGTCTGAAAAGGGTTTCTACAGTAAGGGGTCGGAAGATTCAAATGCTGTTGAATTTTATTGCGGCCCACTATGAGATCATGCATCCGAAACGACCCGTCTGAGTTGACTGCCCGCTCGAGCCCAGACCCGAACGGTCGTCCGGTCCAGACCCGGTGAATAGTGAATAACTGTATCGTGGCTTTCTTTTTTCGGCATCCCGAAACATGTTTACATCCGCGCTACTGTATCTCGATCTCGGTTCATGGCAGTACTCTAGGCATATAAGTCATGCAGCCTGGACTGGGGATCGAAAATCATTGAAAACTGTAAGAACGTTTCTTCTCTCGAAGTTCTTGCTCCAACCGAGTGTTGCGCGGTCTCATAGCCCAACTCCAGAATGTCAACTTGTTCATCGAAAGAACGCCCGGTAGAGCCGGACAGAGTCTTGGAAAAGCTCTCGATAGAGCTTTGTCCGGTGCAAGACGATCCCAAATCGTGGTCTGATGGGAAAAAGGTGAGCAGATCCTCGGTCGTGTTTGCTATCCACAGATCGATCGCTCACCAGTCCTACTAGCTACGCATACTTCTCCTCGTGGGCGGAGCGTCGATCATACCCATGGTTTCTCAGTCATTATACAATCCGGTGTTGGTCGACATACAGGAGTATTTTGGGGCGAGCGATCGTAAGATGGCGTTGACGGTATCGTTACCAATCTTGTAAGTCGATTCCGGTTTGGGTTTGTGACCCGCGTTCGAGTCTGAAAAGCTTGTGCGAGTTGGAATAGATTTCAAGGCCTGTGCCCCATCTTCTGGACGATTGTTGCAGAGGTGAGTCTTAATACGGTACAGGCAAGAATGAGCCTGATCAGAATACGGTACACGTTGCAGCTTGTCGGTAAAAAGGTGTGTGGACGATCGTTTTCCCGAAACCTGATTCCTATATGCTGATCGCTCAACACGCCTCGGCAAGCCAATCTACTTGCTGGGGTTCTCGGTAGGTTCAGCGATCGTATCGGCTCGAAATGGGGGACGCTGACAATATTCCGTCAGCTCGGAGTCATTGCTAGTGCCGTCGCCTCGAGGGCAATGTCCATAGATGTCCTAGTCGGAATGCGTGTCTTGCAATTCGTCGCAGCCGCTCCGATGCTCAGCCTAGGCGCCGGATCCCTGGCCGAGTGTTACGACGCCCACGAGCGTGGTTTCAAGGTGAGCAATTATTTCACGCTGTGTGAGACAGTCATCTCATTCGAGATGACCCGTAGATGGGCATCTACTATGCCATACCCCTCATGGGACCGACAATCGGACCGCTACTCGGTGGCGCATTGGGCAAGGCAAGTTCAGGCAGACCGAATCAGCCGTCGAAGCGACTAATGCCACATGCTTTCAGGCCGGGGGATGGAGATCGACATTTGTAAGCCTTGTGCCGGGATACCGATTCACCTTGACCTAGACTTCAATCTCACACCCATTTCGACCGCAAAAGTATTTCCTGGTCGCTATATATTGCCTCGGTCTAGGCGGATTCTTTGCCTTTCCGGAGCCGTGGAGAAAGGAACGATCGAAAGTTTTTCAGCAGGCTCGGCAAAAGGCGCTGAGTCGAGCCGAATCGTTATCGGGATCAACAGCCTCAATCAAGATCCAGGACGTCAATCCCGTTCCAATAGTCTGGGCGGTCGTACGGGTGCCGCGGAACACTGCCGTTTTGATCGTCTCCGGTCAGAAGCAATCCGAAAAATAAGGGCGCGTGGCAGATGCTGAAATCGTAACGATTGTCTGTCACAGGCATCTTGTTTGCAGCGCAGTACACCATCTTGTACACCACAACCAAGACATTATCAAGGTCAGTTCAGCTGAGCCGAAAGAGCAAGTCCAGAGCTGACGATGTCTCGACAGCCACCCCTATCGGTACGATTCCATGAAGATCGGACTCGTCCAGATGCCGTTCGGGATCGCTAGCATGATTGGAAGCGTCGTGGGAGGCAAGCTCTGTGATCGGGCGCTTGGCAAGAGTGCAGAGCACGAAGCGAGGATACGGGCCATCATCTGGGCAGTCGTGCCACTCGTCCTCGCCCTGGCAGCTTACGGATGGCTAGCCCAGCTCGGTATGCACGTGGCGTCTCTTGTTGTCAGTCTTTTTGTAGTGGGTGCATCCCTGATGTGAGTCGCGACAATGATGGTCGCGCTGAGAGGTATTTGAGACTCAAATCAAAACTTACAGGTTGATGTATTCGGGCATAACATCGTATCTAGTGGATTGTAATGCGGTAAGCCGTAGCTCTCACTTCTCAAGTGCTCAATACCCAGCTGATCAAGCCAGTTACCGGACTTGATCCAGGGCAATGGATCCACCGTGATTGCCGTGAACGGTCTCTCGCGAGGAATTCTGGGTTGCGTCCTGTCGCAAGTAGCTGCGCCTATTCGAAGCGCTATCGGGGACGGAGGATTGTACAGCATCATAGCTGGTCTGGTCGCCGGATCTGGGCTCGTTTTGTTGCTGGTCGTAAAATCGGCCCGACGAAATGCCCCATCCATATGAGTTGCTTGTATTATATTGTCGTATCGGTGGCGATAATTCAATGAACTCGTCCACTGCCACTAGCTGTGCAGGGGAATCGCCCGGGGCGCGATTCAAATAGCGAGAGAGTTCCGCCCCGTATATGCTGGCTGACTGAAAGTCGTCCACTCGTCGAGAAATGTACCCTTGCCAATCTTGCCGTTCCCCTTGACCTCCCAGCCTGACAACCAGTATCTTCTTCGCTCGTGACGTTATTATGGTACTCACCCGAATGACGGCTAGTAGCATGTTTACCATTGGCGTCTCTACCACCGTTGACAAGATGATCTAGGCTGCCATCAAATCCTTGTCCACTTGCGGAGATGAGATCCTTCTGAAAGAAATAACTCCACACAAGAAACATGTGCCACAGGTCCTGCGGAAAGTGGAAAAGTCGAAGAAGAAGCAGGACCAATTTCCCAGCGATGGAATTGAGGACGTCTCGGGAAGAAGGATTTGTAAAAGTAAAAGTCCTTTGGCGAAACACCTAGAATAGCGTCCGCACCGACCACACTGCCCCTGGACGAAGCAAATGCTGAGAGCACACCTGGACGCATAATTTGCTGGATTGCGATCAGATGCAGATGACGAATCGCGAGGCCAATATCGGCGGAGAAACCGTGTTTCCGCGCAAGCGCGCGAGTTGAGAGATATAAAACCAGCCCCGACGATGATGCAGGATCCAGGTTTCACTTGCAGGAAAGGCGTCACACTTATCGCAGAATGAAGTTCAGATAGACAAAGGCAAAGCAACATCATGGCGATCACCAGTGCTACCACCTCCCCCCTCGTCGTCATCGGCGGAGTGACCGGCAACCAAGGTCGAAGCGTTCTGGACAACCTGCAAGCGTCCGATCGACCTTACCGTATGCGCGGCTTGACGCGGAACGCTTCGAAACCAAAGGCCGTTGAGCTGGAGAAGCTAGGCGTCGAGATGATCTCGATCGATCTGAAACCCGGGAACGAGGAGGCCATGAGAGAAGCTTACAAGGGGGCTGATGTGGTATTCGTGAGCGGGTCTGCTGCCGAGAGATCGGAAATTCTGATTGAAGGGCTCTGTCGACTGATCTCGTTGTTATGAATCGACAGTGCGTGACCAACTTTTGGGAACACGTCGACAAAGAGAGGGTGCGTACTTCTCTCTGCTCGTCCGCGTCTCACAGACACGCAAAGGGAAGGCTTTGCTGATGGGGCGAGGCTGCCGGGTCTGCAGGAAATCGCCGAAGGCAAAGCCATGATTGACGCTGCCATTGCCGCAGGCGTCGACCTCTTCATCTTCAGTTCTCTACCCAGTCCGAGCAAATGGTCCGATGGCAAATATACTCAGGTCCACCACTGTAAGTCGGACTCATTCAGGTACAGCTGGTCCTCATCCCGACAGAGCTAATGTTTTGCCTGTCACTGGTTTCCGCCACGCAGTCGAGGGCAAAGCAGAGATCGCCATCTACGGCCTCGAACGAGCCAAGTCCACCCCCTCCTTCCACTTCCGGACTGTCGAAGCCGGGTTCTACAATACCAACGTCCTCGGCGGTCTCAACATCTACAAAGACGACGAGGGCGTTTGGAAATTCCCCGCTCCGATCGATATGCAGACTTGCTCACCGTTACCTACGATCGATATTCCCAAAGACTACGGCCTGTGGGTGCGGGCGGTCATCGAGCGGGAGGAGGTTAGGAACGATCCCAGGCCGGTCTTGGTCTCTGGGGAAGACGTACACGTGTTGGACCTCTTGAAGCAGCTCGGGCAAGCCGCCGGGATCGAGATCCAGGCCGAAAGGGTCACCTTGGAAAAGTTTGCCGAGGTGCTCAAGGGGTCCCCGCAGCATATCATCGACGACTTGTCGGAGAACTGGCCATACATGGCCGAATTTGGGTGTGAGTCCAGCGGACTGGCCACGATCGTGCCAGGGCCATATTGACCACTACCTTTCTTGCACCGCAGTCTTTGGAGGTCAGGATGTTCACTGGGTGGACCAGTACTTGGCACGTCGACCGACCACATTCAAGGAGTGGTGCGAGTCGGCTGATCTCAGCCACTTCGAGGAGTAGAATCTGGCGAGGCAGTCCGCTTCGCTTGTATCGGCACTGTAGGAGCCTTCGAAATATCTTCCGAGCATATGGTGTCTATCGTTCGTCCGTAATTTACTGTAAAAATGCCATGCATCTCCTATGCTTTACGCCATATTGTCGAACCCGACACGACTCCGACCTCATACAAAACTCTTGTGGATTACTACGGCATCCACGTATTCCTCCTCGCCGTTCTCACCCGTGATCAACCTACCAGCAGCGGGGATCAGGCCGACACGGTTGAACCCGAGTTTGTCCCAGATAGCCAAGGAAGCCTTGTTGGCTGTTTGATTTCAAGTTCAGGAAAAAAGAGGGAAGACGAGGGGTTGGGTCAGCAGACGTAGGCGAAGACGTGGAGAAGAAAAATCAGGGTCCGGCAGACGCGGATATGAAACGTACTCTTGTAGACCAGGTTGAAGACGGAACCTCGATAGCCTGAGCCGCCAGAGAAACAAAGAAGAAGAAAGCAAAACGACGTCAGCGTAATCGACCTCGACCTCGTTCCCCATTGACGCAACTACCCCATCGCGCTACTCCGGCCGGCACGAGATCGGCAGGTAGGAAAAGCGCAAGGAAGTGGCAGAGACTGAGGGACTCACCCAGCTTGGGAGCGTAGATCAGGTACGATTTCGCCAACGTGAATCCAATCTTCATGCCCCGAGTGTTGTGTGCGATCAGGAAGCCCGCGTTCTGCGAGGTCCGACAACGATATACAATGTACAGGAATATTCGTGGACGATCATGTTGATGATCGGATGTACGTCCAATGCCGACAAAGCGATGTTCAGATATCGATTCCGATCCCGAGATCGACGTCGAAAATCAAACGTCCAGATGTGCATGACGTTATATCATCGTACACCGAAGGCGTCGAAGAGAGACGTGGGGGAGATGTTAAAGGAAGATGCGAAAGACGGATGATGTCGACGTCGTTGTGAATGAAACCCGAGATCCAAGGTCCGGTGATGATCGCGTCATGTGATTATCGATATCGACATTGTCAATGATCGCGATCACGCAAAAGACCAGGATGTCGAGCGGATTGCAATATGATGTCCAATCATATGACATCAGCCTCTAGCTCGGTATGCAAATCGATTCGCAGCGCGGTCGCTTTAAGCAGGCGGGACTCACACAGTTCTAAGCTTTTCGATTCCGATTCGCAATCGAAATCGTCATTCAACAGAGATCAGAAACCAGCGATTGACGAGACACAGATTTGGGTATGATTTTGCCCATATCAGGGTTTAACAACCAGAAGCAGAAAAGTCAGGTTATGCTTATGCTTATGGTCCATCCAGAGTCGAACAGGCCAGAGTCGGGCAGGCCCTCTCCGCCGAAAACACCTGTCGAGAGACTGGAACCAGTCGGGGAAGGGGAGAGAAGCGGACTTACGTGTGACGACCGCCCAGGATAATTCGGTTTACTATAACGTAGATCGAGATCAAGATCGAGGTTCATTCAGCTTCACATTAGATTTAGCTTATGGGTTATCGATTGATAAGGCGCCCAGTCACGGAGGGTTGGTCAGATCGAAGATTCGAAGATTCGAGGATTCCGAGGTTTCAAGGTCTCGACTCCAAGGTTTCGCCGGTGGTGAGGGTTTCCAGGTGCAAGTTTCTCGCGAGAGAGAGAGAGAGAGGGACAGAGACAGGAAGAGAGTTCACGACGAGTTGACTTTGACTTGTCACCCCGCCGTTCCGAGGTTAAGGTATCCAGATTTCCAGGTCGATTTTTTTTGAGTCTTCGAAAAAGTGTTTCGCGTGGCAAACTCCCCACACTCACACCCACACCCACACTCCTGATCAAAGCTCCAAGACGCCCGAAACTCAGACTCAAGAACCCAATTAATACTCACATATAATAACACCCAACCAAACACTCTTCCCACCCCCGTCCCTCCACTGCCTCTTCTATGGTGATGTTCTCTGAAGGGGAATCTTTCGTCGGATCCTCCACAGACTTGCATTCTTCTTCCGATGTGGAAGAGGAAGAAGGGGAGGAAGGAGAGGAAGAGACGATCCCCAGTATACAAGTCGCCCCGAAGAAATAAGATAGGAAGTCGGGCAGGGTGACGGGTGCTTCTTGCGGGTAGGTCTTTCCCGCTGATTATAGTTATAGTCCGGTCCAGTTCGGTAGAAGGAGGGTGGAGGAGGGTGGAGGATGTAGGATGAGGTGTAGATGGCAAATAGGATGAAGAAAGAGAACCAAGGAAGAGCAGGGGGGGGGGGTCAGTTTCATTTTTATGGCAGAGATAGAGGTGGGGCGTGGAGAAATCTCCTCCCGATCAAACAGCAAACAGCAAACAGCAAACAACAACCAGCGATAACAACAGACAAAGACAGATCAGAGAGAAGAAATTGAACTCACTGGCCAACTCCTCGTTAAACAACCCCCAAAGATACTCCCCTGCACCTTCGGGTAGGGTCTCTCTCGTCACGGGGAAACAGGTTAGACGGCGTTCGTCCGGCAGGGTGTAGGAGAGGGTGGGGAGAGGGGCCGAGGTTGGAGGAGGGGGGATCGAGCCGTAGGCCATCGTGTGGTTGTTGTCGTCGGAATGTTGAGCGTCTAGGGGGGTTGGTACGTTCGGAGTTGATGAACGGTTAGGGGTGATGAAGCTGAAAGATGTTCCCCACTCCGACTCGTGATGATGATGAGGTGTACCATGTACCTCTCCAACCGCGGATAACGTAATCGAACCAGATCTCTCCAACGAGATCTCGGATCCGGAACATCGGAAGCAACCGGTCTCAGTCTCAATTTCGGGGCTTCCAGTCCCTCTTTCACGCACACCCTTGGACATGGACACGGACAGGGGCACGGACATGTCAGCGAAGACATGGGTGTTTATCCGACGTTCAGCGAGGTGGCCAGGTACAAGGTCGGTACGGTCACCCCTCCTCCCAGTAATAGGTGGATGAGCGAAGAATCTACGCCGTTGTTCAGGCCTCAACGATTCCGTGCTGGGGATGAACAAGAAGACGATGATCTGGATGAAGAGGAGGAGGATGTGGAGCCGTATAGCTTGGACGATCATGATCTGGATGAGGAGACCATCGAGCCTGGTGCGGTTGTCATTTTTCGGCCGGGTAGATCCGGGTCCGGGTCAGGGTCTGGTTCTGGGGTTGGATCTGGGGCAGGGCAAAGCGGTAATGGGACCCTCACCCCGCAAGTCGGTCTCGAAGGATCGATCTCGACCTTGCCTGCTCAAACCCCCCGGAGTAAAAAGCCAGCTCTGAAGGACGACCAGGACAAGGACGAAGATGAGGACGAAGGCATGACGTACATCGAACCTCCTCGTGGGTTCGAGGGCGATACGGATCTGGGGACGACGGCGTGGAACGTACCGAGGAAGAGGTCGGAATCGGTCGTCCAACTGAGCGCTCAGCAGGAGAGCGAGAGATTGGAAGAGCTGTGGCAGATTGCCGCTTCGGTCGTGCCGTCCATGCCTGCGACTTCGGGTCCAATGGCGTCTTCGACTACAGTCGGTGTTTCAAGAGAAGTGGGCCAGAAGCTCGAGCCCCGGCCGTTACCCATGTGGCTACCTGCCATCCTGTTACCGCTCGCCGCCTCGCTCGTCCTCCATCCGATACTTTATGCTGCGTCCACATCGCCAACACTTCCACTCCCCTCGCTCGTACAAGACTTTACCCGGACGCTGCCTGCCCCCACTTTCCCCGCCCTCGAGGCCAACGTCGGTTTCAGTATCGTCGCCTTCTTAGGGATGCTCTACGCGGTCCCATGGATGGGAGACGCGTTCGTCGCTAAAGACCTCAAGGGGCTAGACCTCCTCAAGGGCGTCCACGGGACCGTCATCCCGGAATGCATGGGTCTGCCAGGCGCCGCAGGGTATATCGGCCTGATGATCATGTTCATCCCGTTTCCCTTTTCGAAATACTTTGAAGACTCGCTCAACGGCTGGGGCATCGAAGGCGCGGCCAAGAACGGGGACCTCGAATCGCTCCGCATGGAACAGGCTGTGGGGAGACGTACGTTTCCTCATCAAGAGCTCGCCCTGTTCTTGTCGTCCATCCTATCGCTCTTGATCGCTACCTTGCTCGGGTTCCTGGATGACGTTTTCGATATTCGTTGGCGACATAAATTGCCTATCCCGATCATCGCCAGTATCCCCTTGCTCATGGTCTACTATGCTGAAGGTGGTTTGACTACCGTAGTCATGCCGATCGGAGCCAGGTGGTTGTTCGGCAATACCGTCAATCTGGGTAAGTCGGCCTAGGTAGACAAGGTTTTTGCGTCTTGCTTGCTGATTGTGCTTCGACGTGATTTGCAGGCCCCCTATACTACATCTACATGTCACTGCTATCGACATTCTCGACCAACGGGATCAACATCTTGGCCGGCGTCAACGGACTCGAGGTGGGACAGGCCCTTGTCATCGCGCTCTCGGTCGCCTTCAACGATGCCCTGTACCTGCCCATCTGGCCGAGACTAGCGTTTGGAGAGCCGGGAGCGCTCAACGAGCTCGTCTTGCTCGAGGGTGGACCGGTTTTGAGGAGGGGAAGCGAAGAGCTGATTCAGCGGCATCTGCTGAGTCTCTACTTTATGGGTCCGCTCATCGGTGTTTGCCTCGGGTTGCTCTACCACAATTGGTGAGAACACCCTCGTTGACGAATCGTTGGTTGGCTGTCATCTCACCTCGTTCCATCTCTCTGCAGGTTCCCCGCTCGAGTCTTTGTTGGGGACACCTTTTGCTATTTTGCCGGGATGGCGTTCGCGGTCGTCGCGATCCAGGGTCACTTTTCCAAGACCTTGCTCTTGTTCTTCATCCCCCAGATCTTCAACTTCGTATTGAGCGTACCCCAGCTGTTCGGTCTCGTGCCTTGTCCGCGACATCGTCTGCCAAAGTAGGTTGTCGTCATAATCGTTCCGATCGAGACCCCTATGCTAAGCAGTACACGTATCCCCTCTTCAGGCTCGACCCGGCGACCGGCCTGTTGCAACCCTCGACCGTCGTCTTTGCCTCGCCCCCCAAACGCAAAACCGTTGTTACGCTCAAACTGCTCGCGATGTTGGGTCTTACCAAGATAACGTACGACAAGGACGGCAAGAGCATCGTTTCGGCCACCAATCTCACGTTATACACGCTCATCCTGGTCTACAAACCGATGCGCGAGGACAAGCTCACCATGACCATCATGTGGCTGCAATTCCTAGGCAGCGTCATGGCGTTCTTTGTACGATACGGAATCGCGTCGCTCTTGTACGACGGCGATCGACGATAAGTTCGCTCGCTGACGACCTGTACATAGTTCTTTATAGATGTGCTCATTGCCATGCATAGTCGAATCGTGTTGTAAATCGATTAGGAAACAAGGTCGATACATTTTAGTTGTCGTCACATGCCTATGCCTTGCCCTCCATCTTGTCGTAAAAAGCCTGCCATTCATCCTTTTTCATCTGATACGTCTCGGGGCCGATGGCCGGAAACGTCCGCTGTCGCACCTCTTGCACGTACGACTCGATTGCGTGCCTCGATTCCTTGCCCAACTCGGCGAACCTTCGAACGAACTTGGGCACCTTCACCGCAGCCTCACCGGCCTCGGGGTCGTGTTCCGTCGGGTACAGTCCGAGGACGTCGGTGACGACCAAGACCTGACCCGAGGTATGCGGACCCGCGCCGATACCGATAGTAGGAATGTGCAGCTTTTTGGTAATGTACGCGGCGATCTGATGCGGGATGGCCTCGAGCAGCAAGGCAAACGCGCCCGCCCGTTGCATCGTCACCGCCGTTTCGTATAGCTTTTCGGCCGAATCCGACGTCTTGGCCTGGACCATGTATCCAGACAGCGAGGTGGCCTTCTGCGGCTGTAGTCCGAGATGGGGCATGACGGGGATCCCAATCTCGGTGAGACGCTTGACGAGCGCCACGTTCTCCTCTCCTCCCTCGATCTTGACCCCTTCGATGCCACCCTCCTTGACGAGCCGGATGGCCGACGCCACACCCTGTTCGACGCTCCTTTCAAACGATCCGAAAGGCAGGTCGGCAATCACAAACGGCGCCTTGGCTCCCCGCGTCACGGCCTTGCAATGGTGGATCATCTCGTCCAGCGTAATTTCGGTCGTGGTGGAATGGCCCAGTGCGACTTGTGATAGCGAGTCGCCCACCAAACACATGTCAACGGCGGACCGATGAGAGAGGAGCGCTGTCGGGTAGTCGTACGCGGTCATGACCGTGATAGGCATGTTCTTCTGACGCATCTCGTTCAGTGCCGCCAAGGTCATCTTTTTCCGTGGACCGGCTGCGATGCTGACGAGCTAAGAAGTAGACCCTTGAGACCATCCCAGCTTGACACTCACCTGATAGACCCTCACCAACGGGTCGAGCGCTCATCCATCTCCGTGACACTGCGGTACGGCTCGAGACGGCATGAGCACGAGCGCAAGCGGCGATCCCGGCTGGCGACCGTCTTCTCGCCATCAAGCCTCCAATCAGAAAGGGTAGGGCAGCCAATTGCGAGGCAGTTCCTAACTTTTCCTCGGCGGGAACCGGTTCGATACCGGGTTGTTCACCGAAAAAGACCACCCTGCGGTGCAGCGTTATCCTTAAGTTTTCAGTTCTCACATCCCCCTGGCGAGATGAGAAATCACACTCACGAGCACGTAATATCATCCCTCATCCACCTAGCGATCGGCGCCTTCATACTCAACAGCTCATAAGCCGTCTTGTTCCCCGTAGACAAAGCGTTCCTGATCAAGTGCGTCGCAGCGTTCTTGTCCTGGTAGACCCAATCTCCCGAAGTCTGGTTCTCGCTCTTGGGGTACCGAGCTGCCGATTCGGCGGTCTGGGGCAAGAGTTTCGAGGTGATCTGCGCTCGGGGGAAGGACTTGACGGGAGGTTTGCTCAGGAACGAGGCGACGAGGGCGACTGATTCTTCAGACGAGATGGCGTCCCAGACTGTGCGCGAGGGCGTCAATGTCAGGATCGATACCATTATCAGCTGCAAGATCCCAGCCGGCCAATTGTCAGACGACCGTCCGACTCACGTCCGTCCGTCGCCATGACGATGAACCGAATATCACCCTCCTTGCTACCCCTCGTCAGTTTCCTGTACGTCACGTCCGGTTTAGCCGTGACATAAGGAGGAGTCCGGGCAAGCTCGTCGTCCTTGACGGGCGTCTGTTCTGGGGCAATCTTTTTGAGACTAGAGAGCGCAGACGCAAAATTGGACGGGAAAAATTCAGCACCCATACCAAACTGTCGAAAGTCGGTCTCGAAATCCGGAAAAGGACTCACGCTGTGTACTCTTCCGAAGTCCATTTATACAACGGCGCATCACCTAAAATTCTCCCCGCAAAAGTCCAGCTCGGAGTATCAGCAACACAACCCTCTCACTCGGGCCTCGATCTGCCCTCAAGGTAATAGCCGGGATATGGACTGACCAAACGTCCTCGTCGGCTGTAACCTCCCCAGCACCCTTCCACGCTTAATCGGATCTTCGCCTGGATGTTCTCTCCGTAACCTGTACAACACCAAACCCAAACATACGCGCTTCGACCCTGATCAGCCAAACTTGGGCTATCCGACGACAAAAGCAGCAACGCCGGGAAAAGACTGACCTCTCCACCTCGGCCGGATTATCCCCCATCATATCCTCGCTCAAAACCTCACACCTCCACCCTCCCTCTCTGCCCTCCTCGGGGTTCGGCTCGACCCAAACCCCAGCGACGGCCCTACAATCCCCCGTATTGCTCACATAGACCTCTTCCCTCTCTTCATCCACCAACAAGTTGATCGCACAGGCCCCGGAGACGGCGGGTGCTAGCATAGGCTGGACGATAGGGCGTAAGTTCGGTTTGCCCGGTTGGGTGGGGATGTGGGGGATAAGGCGGGTGGCCGAGGTGATGATCTGGTCGTCTAGGGTGAGGAAAGCCGAGATGATCGAGTCCCTCATCGTCGTCGGATTAACTTCAGCTCCTCCGGCATTCGATGTCGAGTTACCTTTACCAAGGAACGGGACCACCGCCGACAACTTGGACCCCAGGGAAGAAATGTACTCCATCAAATGCGCCGAAGCACTCATATTCCTCCCCTCCAACCTGTGCGTAAAAGTAGTCGGCGGAGGATGTCCAGCGTAAAGGCTTCTCAGGGAGAGGAGGATCATCGGATGCAACGTCTGCGAGACCAATTGAGCGCACGCCCATCCCGAATGCCCATCGATGATGCTAAACATCTTGATCCCCTTCAAATCCATCTGCGTCCCCTTCGTATCCGGGTCCGTGCCTTCAGGAACTCCTCCTCCTGCATACAACTTGCTCCGTTCCAAGTAATCGCTCGCCGACCGATCCTCGATCGGATCATTACACTCGACGTAGTTCGTATCGAACCTCACGACCGAGGTAGGTTTAGGTTTCAGTTTCGTCGTCGGACCAGAAGAGTTGGAAGGGAAAGTGCGGCTCTGAGCGTGTTGCGTGAGGATCTTCTCCGCGGCTTGAGGGGAAAGACGTTCGTGTTCATGTTCGACGATCCCTCGGCGTGTTTTAATCCGGGTGGTACTGGTTGACGAGCGTACGAACAATCGAGTATGAGTACGAGTTTGAACATATGTGATGTGTCAATACAGCACAGCGTCTTCCCCAAAATCGCATTCATACCACTCATAAAACTCACAAAGTCTTGCTCGTAGACTCCCCTTTCCCACCCTCCCCATCCTTCCCTGCCTCTTCAGGCGAGGCTGAAGACAACCCCAACAACTCCGGGTAAAAATGACTGACCGCCGCACCCCCAAGAGCGGTCAGTGCGAGTACGGCATTCCTGATAAGTTTAGGATCTCGGTTTCTACCTCCAGCGGGGGGTGTTGACGATGTCGAGTTTGTTCGCCTTGTAGACGCTACCGACTTCCCCGAAATCGACAGCAGAATAGAGGATCGTGGTTGTGATTGTGATTGTGGTCGTACTTGAGATGAAAATCCGACCCGAGGACGGGCGATTCGGAGCATGTCGTCTTACTTGATCGACACTCGATTGCGGATCTGACGGCGTTTTGATATGATTACCTGGTCGGTTCGGGAGCCGTTTGGTGCGCTCGTTTTTTCCTCGTTATTATTATAGGATCTATGTCTGTATATATATAGTCTATCTTAGCCGGTCTCTTTGGGTGACCTGCTCTTCCATTTATCGTTGAGTTAATCTACCTCTTACGCCATCTTACGATCCCTTTGATGATGATTGAGAATCGTCATCTTCGGCTAAAGGTTAGGGTAAAGCTTGCCCGGGGAGAGAGGAGAGACGCGGACATTATCATGTTTTTCTCGCACAATCACACGGGGAGATGAGATCATGTCCCGATGTCCGTTAATCCTCGCCCTCGGCAGGTATCAGTTACGAATGTTGTTATTCGACAGTACTCGTACAGTAGTACTCCTACTCTTTCATAAGTAGCAGCGTCGGGTCGATCTCTGCTTCCCAAAGACTGTCACACTAGCAAAAAAAGAAGGGGGAAGAACACCACAATCTTCCCGATATAATCAGGGAATCCCGCAATTCCACTCGCCTGAAGCAAACACGAAGAAATCGCAGCCGAATGGGACGATCCTAAAGACGCTCACGGCCATATACCACCACCCTTCTCCTTCCTTACTTTTCTTCACTAGCACCTCAAACGAGATGTCGTCGGAAGAAAGGACGTACGAAGACCACCTCCTCCAAGCTCCCGGGGAACTGTATCAACTCTTGCTCTCCCTCGATCATGTAGAGACGGACGAGCTGGCCGACGCGCTCGCTGTAGAGCTGGACGACGCTATATCGATGGGGTGGTTGAGGTATCCGTTAGGTTTCCCAGGTCCGGATCCGGCTGCTAGGCAGAAGATCGAGCAAGGTTAGTCTCACAGTTCTTTAGTCTATCGTCTAGCTCAAGCTGTTTTAGGTGTTTGAGCTGGGCGATCGATTCGTATTACGTCCTATTATTATATTGACGCTTCGGTCTTGTCCCACCTCGAAACCTCTATAGACAAGACTCTCAGCCCCACCCTAATCTCCTCGACAATCTTCCTCTCCACCTACCTGCACATCTCCGAACCCCTCTCCCTCTCCCTCTTAACCTCCGCCTCATCCCAACCATCGTTCAACCACGGAAGGTCCCCCATAGAAACTTCCATCAAGCTCTTCCACGACCTAATCTCTCTCCGATTAGATTGCTTGAAATGGATACTAGGCGCGCCTACCTCCTCAATCTTTTCTTCTTCTGGGCAAGGGTTGGAAATGTCGGCTACCAAGACGATACTCGAATCCGCTTTCGAAGAGGTCTACACGCTCAAGAGGTTCGAGATCGAAACTTCGTCCACGATAAACGGAGGAGGTACAGGAGGAGGGGGAAAGATCTCCGTAGAAGCTTTCCCCGATGGGATCTTCAAACAACTTTCACTCCTCTCCCAATGGATCGACGAGACGCTCCCCAACACGGGGAAACGATTACCTGAGACGACAAAACTCCAACCCGACGTCCAAGCCCTCCGAATTCAAGGTTGTCGGTCCCACATGCGCGGGCTGGCTAAATGTCTCTATGAGGTCGGGGCGAGCGGGGGGTTGGTCGGGAATCACCTGTTGGCGCTCGTCAAGTGGTTGAAAGTCAGGGAGGTCTTGGATGGGACGACGGTTATGATGATAAGGTACGTAAAAACAAGGGATCCTTTTCTTTCTCTTTGGATTTCTTCAGAGGTCGAGGCTGGTGATTTTGGATTAGGGGCCAGTAGGCTGATCTTGTGATGATATGTGGCACATGGCGTTTTTTTTTTTTTGGAAAACAGCGCATTCTTCGCTGCGATTCAGCATAACCCGGATGATAAGAGTCCGTATGAAGCTTTCGGGCATTATCCCGTGAGTTTGCGGGTTTTAGTCGTGATAAAAGAATAGTAAATAGAGGAAAAGGCATCCGAGACTGATTTCTCGAGGTGCATTGGGTCTATCAGAAGACGGTCCAGAATTACATCGAAGATCCAGCTATTTTGGATATCGTGACGACGCAGATTGTGGGTATTCGTACCGTGCCGCTCGTGTCGGCGAAATGATAGTGAAAGATCTCATTTGCTGATTGACGCCACGACCTACAGATCATCCACCAAGAATGGAAGCAAGAGTGGATCTCACACGTCCTCATGCTCGGTTGGGGTCTGTTCGTGGACAAGGCGTACCGACACGATAGGAACAAGGTCAAGCTTCCCAAGTTTCTGGACCGTGGCCCAGAGGTTCGGATCCAAGAGGCCATCGAGAACGACGCGTTCAAGTATATCCGGGTCTTGCTCGTCCCTTCCCTCGATATACCCCAGAGCGGATGGAGCAAGGTCAAGAAGGACGAGAGAGATCGAGGGGTACCTCTGGGGATGACGGATACCTGGCCCGAGGTCGAGGGAGAGTATCAGAGGGACGCGCTCAGACAGATCGATAGTCTCGTCAAGGACATGATCGGGTCGTTCCAGTTGATCAAGAAGCTCAAGAATCGGGAGGAAGACAAGGTCAAGGCGTTGGACATGACGCGGAACGGGGATGAAGATGGAGCAAAGGGAGAAGCTGACATGGAGATGAGGCAGGATTTCAACGAGCTCGTCGAGTTGGTCATCACCGTCTACAGGGAGCTTCCGCTCGATCACGACGACAAGCTCTGGGTGGATTCCAAGTTTATCAACTTGGTCGGCGATGCCGAGGGCGCTGGTAACAGGGCTCTCCTGTGCAGACTTCTTATCGCCATCAGCAGCGGATCGGCCGGTTCTTACTGGTTGTACAGTCACCTGGTCAAAGAATCTTCCGACCTGAACCTGGACGGGATCCATGAACACTTTGAATACGTCGCCAAGAACAAGGTCCCGGTGGCCAGGCTGGCCAGTACCGCGGCGGCCGTCTCGAAAGGGATGGAGGTGAACCTATTGGCCGACCCGGAACTTGCACCCGATGACGCTCGATGCTTGGCCTATTATTGCGAGATGCTCGCGCTCATCGTCAAGTGGCATCCTCGCGTAGCTGGCGAGATGAACGCCAATTGGAAGACCGTGAAACGTTTGTGGGACATCGTCAGCCGGAACGTTCCCGTCGAACTCGCTGCCGCTGCCCTGGCCGCCCTGTCGGCGTTCGGTTCGCTCGAGGTCACCGGCGTGTCACCTGGTCTCGCCGAGACGTCGTTGTCAGCGCTCGACACGCTCAACGTGTTGCCCCGAAACAAGCGGGCCGAAGCGACTCGACCGGCGACCGGATTCGCTATGAGCACCGACGAGGCCAATGCGGCCTGGTTGACCAGTCTGGAAGATCACGACATGGTCGCCGGGGTCTCGGCCAACAGGATCGCCTTGGTCCGCCTCTTCAGCGTCTTGATCGCCGTATCCGATCCCGAGGATGGTTACTTGAATCTGACCGATGTCAACCAGACCACCACCGTCAGGCGGATCCGAAGCAAGATGACCGAATACATCCTGGATGACGTGTTTGCCGCTTGCATCTCGATGATTCAAGAAGGTAACTCGGCCGCCGGATACCCCTTGCTAGAAGCCATCTTGCAGTTCGTTGCCAAGACGATGGCTGGTCTCGACCTCGATGCCCTACTGGAGCCGGTGCGGGTCGCTACGCCTATCAATCAGACCGAGTCTGACAGGCTCGTCAACTTGCAACAGCACCCGGGATTCCTCGCGCTACGACGGGTGATAGGTAACGAGACCCTGCGTGAGGCTGTCTTCACCGCCGCTCGTATCCGCGTGGCCGAAGGGTTGCCTGAATCGGTTCCCTCGTCGTTATTCGCCAAGATCTCGTTCAGGGCGATCCAGGTCTTGCGTACCGTCATGGCTCGTCAAGCAATGTTCTTGGAAGTCATCGTGCCCAGCTTGAGGCGTCGGTACTCGGCTCAAGATCTACAATGGGCTTCGGGCAATCTCTATCCGGTCGATTGGCATCTCGCGCATCAACCGCAGACCATCACCCAGATCGCTTCATACGTCTCGGTCGACGTCTCGGACGGTCTGGCTGCAGAGACCATCTCATTTTTGCGAGACCTCGGACGATCTCCTCACATGCGAGTGCCTTTCCTGTCTGGCGGCAAGACCATCCAGGGCAACATCCTGGCCTACGTCTTTCGGGACGCGCCCAATTCGAACGTCGTACTGGCCGGCTTCGTCGATCGTCTGGAGCGGGGCCAGAACGAGGCCACAGTTGAGATCGACATCTTGCCATCGCGCCTGGTCGCGGCGTATGACAAGGACATCGAGGCGCGAGTGCCTAAACGGACTCAACAGAACCAGATCGTCGACTTGCTCCTCGAAAACACGCTCCCCGAACGATCCGAGATTACCTTTGCACACTTTTTGCTCGGGTTCTTGAATGCCGGTGCCAACGCCCGCGGACTAGTCAAGACTTTGCTCCGGGATGGAGTTCAGGCAGGAACCATCATCGCCGACGGCAAAGTCACCGAGGTCGAACAGATGATCCCTCGAACATGCTTCCACGTCATCGTCGATCGATTATCGAAAGCTCTACCGGCTCTCGACGCTGGAGCGCAAGAAGATGTCCCAATCTCGATCGTCGCCGATTCGGCCGAGTTGGGATACAAGTGCATCAAGCTCTTGCGACAATTGGCCGAAAGCGATACGACGGCTCAGGTCACCGCGCGCTACCTCCGATCTCAGGAGGACCTCGTGCATCGGTCGCTCGTGTACCTGCCTGTCGTACCGGAAATCTCGAGCGACGCCGAGCAGGCTCTAGTGACCTATGGCAACGGTAGTTCGCTCGAGTGCACCGCCGCGGACATGGTATACCTCCTAGCCTACCAGGCTCAGGTATTGGACCTCGCCTCGCTCGAGCTTCACATGCTCGAACCCACTGCCAGCGAGGCCGTAAACATCATCCAGAGTCTGTTGCACGGCACCTCTGCCGCTTTCCAGCCGCTCCGGGGGGTGCTCGCTATGACCGTCCTGGCTGGACTGGATTTCCGATGGGAAGCCAATACGGCCGAGGCCAATGCCGCCGGGTTCGAACGCATCAATTTCAATGCCTTCCGAGGCGTGGACGCCGAGGGTGCCTCGGTGTTCGCCATCCCTCGAGTCGAATCAGCCATACGAAGCGAGATCGAGAGACTCGAACGCAAAGCACCCTCGTCAGAACGCACCGCTACTCTCGAACAGAACAAGCACGATGTTCTCGCCTACTTGCAGCGTCAAAATGGGGTTGCTCGAGTCGCGAATGCTGTTAGATTGGCTTTACAGGCGTGGGCCACGGCAGTGACAGCCGTGTTGACTAAAGAGATGACGGATGAAGCGTTGGTGGTCGGACCGGCCACGATGTTCGAGTTGTCAACTGCCACATTCACAGCACTATTGAGCCCAACGATGCAGATCCCCGAAAAGGCCGAAACCCTTGCTTCGGTCTTGTTGTCCATCTCTGGATTGCTCGCACGACCCGCCGATAGCGGGAATGGCAAGCAGCGTGGAGGACCCCCTGTCGATCGCTTGCAGACACTTCTAGGCTTTGTTTGCCAGGCCATCGCGGACAGCGAGATCTCGGAGTTGGCGCGGGGTCTGCTGTACGCAACCTTGACCAACTACCTCGAACTCGTTCGCCGTTATGCCGAGGAGTCGGGAGCTGCCAAGTCGGACGTTGAAGTTTGGATCGCCGCCGTTCTGCAACCCGTCTACTTCGACCTTGAGCGTCTGCTAGGTATCATCGGACGGGATGCCTTGAACGGAAGCGCCGATTGGCAACTCGTCAGCTATACCCTGTTGGACGAGCTGCTGACCGTCTTTGAAGACAAGATGGACATCATCGTTACGAGTCTCGGCAAAAGGGGATTGCTGCACAACTTCCTGGCTGCAATTCGTGTGGCGGATGCGTCCATCCAGGGAGTGTTCTCCGCCGAAGCAGGTGAGTGATTGCGTGAACAGGCAGCACTGCGAGCGCTGAAATCCGTGTTTATACGACGGAACAGTCGACGCCAATCCGCTCTTCGTGCTCGAGACCCAGCTGGGCGTCTTGAGCAGGATTGCCAGGTCCACCTTTGGAGCTGAGGCATTAATCGAGTCGGGCGTCTTTGATTCGTTTGCAGCATGTCGCTTCTTGGGAGCACGACCAACAGAAAATGCAAATGGTGAGCTCTTACGCGACTGCACAGGATTGCAAGATATTGATACCGTGTCCGCAAGCAGTCAATCTGGAAGCGCTTATAGTATCTTCGGAGCGATACCACCGCGCTTTCATCCCGGTCATGAAGCTGCTTGTTGCGATAGCTGGCAAGGCGGGAGACCGCGGTTACAAGGTGGGTCTCCCGACCAGTTCCCGTCCTGAACTAGCTGATGGACGATTTTCCTTTTGACCAGGCCGCCTCTCGTTTCGCGAGGGATCAATCTGAAGTGCTGCTCCCTTTCTTCCGGGAAGATGAGCTCACTTCGTCCCTCCTGGGCTTGGAAGCACTCGAGACCATCGTTCGTTTCCTGTTTGTTCTGGCAGACGACGAGCGCAAGCTAGTCAAGGTGGGTCTCCAGGAGGCGTTACATCGCTTTTTCCTGCTCACCAAGAAAGCATATCTGTGTAGAACTCGCAATCGGTGTTGGAGGGATACACGGCGGTGCTGCGTTCGACGGCTGTCCGGTTCCTGGCAAGAGACGATATGATTTCGCAGATCAAGCCTACAAATGCTGAAGAGCAGTCTCTATCAGAGTCAATACAACGTGGGTGGCTTTACTACCTGGTCCTGCTTCGTCTTTCGCGCTGACACCGTCTCGCGCCGTCTGCCAGTCTTTGAGGACTGCACACGCTTCGAAGCTCGAGTTCGAGCCGTCGTGTTTGGTATGCAGCGTTCGTTACTCGGCTACTATGTCGACTGTACCGGGTCGGGAGACGAGCTCAAGCCGGTCATCATCGCCGGGGGTCAGCTTGGCTATGACCGGCAGGCTACAAGAGGGGGTGGTGAGTCAGGGCCAGGTCACGCACAACGGAAGGACGATTTTGACAACAGGCACATTTCGCCAGTCTCCTTCGTCAACCTGCATGACTTGGTCGCTACACTTAATGACAACATCGGTCGATACACCAGTATGACATCTTTGTTTATCAACTTGACACGACTGATTCTGGAGGACGCTGCCGCGCTGTCGGACGCCGAGCTGGACGAGGTCAGTTGCAACCAGGATGTTCCCATAGACGAAGAGACTAAACTGGGATGGCTGCCGTAGCTCGCCTTGATGGATGAAACCGATTCTAGCGACACCTCGCATGCCCGCAAGAGACGTTTGGCGCAGGCTCAACTTGTAACTCGAAGGACTGGTGCTGCCACAGAGGCGCGTGTGGCATTACGTGAGTGCCTTCAGAGTTGAGTGGTCGATAATATTTCGGATGTCGCTGATCTGGCTGTCACGACTCTGATAGAATCCATCGAAGCCATTCTTATCTTGGTAAATTATAACATGGATCAGCTCACGCTATGCACGTCTAATTCCTCGTTCTCTTGCGACTTCAGCTACACCGACATATTCGTTTCTACAACAAACTGGTATCCGAGCAGACCTCTCCCAGTCGCAGATACCAAGCGCCAAGCGCACAAAAGGCTGTCGAGCAGGATATCGTGTTGGGGTGGCACACGGACGTAACCGAGACCTTGAACGGGCTATCAACCAAGCTGCCGGATCTATTGTCGATCAAAATGGTGAGCATTTGAAACTAAATCACCCGACTTCGAGTCTCCATTGACGCGCTCTACGTGTGTAGGCCGAAGATATCATTCCTGAACAAGAATCTCGGGAGGCATACCTCAGGATCATGGCAGAAGCGGTTCTCAATCTAAGGCCCGCTGGCAATACCGACTAAGCGGCCAATGCGACGATGATAGGCTGCACATAACGACACTGTACGAATTGACGATTCTGGTTCCATGTAACATGCGCATCGCATACTGGTGTATAAAGATAAACTTCCGCAGCAAAGAGAGATAGATGCACATCTGTCCAGAAAAGGAAAAGGTCTATTTGAGAGTTCATCAATATGATCATAGAGGGATTTTGCATTTTCAGCATCGTTCTTGCACGAAAGTGTTATATGCAGTAGGATATTCGAGCGCATCAAGCGCGTATGTGACGTCGTACAATCGAGAAGCATAAGAACGGAGTCTACAATAAACCTCGCTAGGTTTCGTTATTGTCATGTGTTTTTGTCGTTACCATCTATCGCTGTCCGTGTCCCAGTAACTGTGATCGCTAATGTTCGTAGCAGCATCGCTTCTCTCATCGTCCTCCATGTCGTCTGCTGAGTGGACCTCGGGGAAAAAGTCGCTCCAATCGGACAAGACACCCCGTTCTAGATCCTCAGTGATCCGTTGGCAAACTTCCTCCATACGAGCTTGGACCCAACTGAGATCGATTATCCGTCTCGTTGGATGCGCGACTCGTCCGACCATAGCGAGGAACACGAGGAATCCGTCTTCCTCGGGAAGGCATCGATTCGCCTTGCCGGATTTTGACACTGACAAAGGCTTTCCTCCTAACAGAAAGTCAATAGGCGCAGTCTCCGGCTCGCCAACCGCGTGACCTGTCTTTGCGTGTAAGGCCCACTGAGTGAGAATAATAACGCCGTCAATCAGCACGATTTCTGCGTATTGACCCCGCCCAACCCACTAGCTCCAGTCCGAAATGAGACAACCGAGGCAGACTTTTCTTAGACGGAGACGGGAAGCGACCATGCGGATCCCATGCAGCGATGGCACCTCCGCTATAGGTCAGCAAGTACCACTCGTGCTTTTCCCAGCTGTAAAGGGGAATCATCCACTATGGCATAGTTGTTAGAGCGTGAGCCGCGACCAGTGATGATCCAGGTGACCCACCCGTTTGTACTTGCTGAACATATTCTCCTTAAATTGGTTGTTATCGGGGAATCCGCATTCCTTCATGATGTCGCTCCAAGAGATAATCTCTTCGCTAAAATCTGCGCTATACACACTGTGGGCTGCGGTCGTTCGGGCGACCCGCTTTTGGATGACTTTCTTTCGGGTGACCCGCTTTTCGGTGAACTGCTCAAGCTGCTCAATATCCCCGTAAGCGGCGAGTTGGTCCCAAAATCCGTCGCCAAACTTGGACGGCAGGCACAGAAAGGGAGCTTGCTCATCCAACAGCTCAGACGCTTCGATACGTTTCTGGAGGAGCCTAATGCAATCATTGAACACTAGCGGCTCCTGCAGCGTCTTTGCAGTCACGGGTTGCCGTTCTTCCCCGGGCGCCAGAATCTTTCTGTGAACCTTCCAGTAACCCGAGATCTGGAAAGGCTTGTGCATGGTCCTCGGCTGAAGGGGGACATCGTCTTCAGCTACGCAAATGATATCGAATGAATTGACGCTAAACTCACCTCGATTGAAGACCTCCTCGACGTGGAAGCAGGCTCGCTGCTCGGTGCGATCGGGACCGCCGCATCTACAGGCTCCGGTTTGATGATGGGTTGGATATGGGCCCGGCTTCCACTACCGGAAGCGATGGGAACCGATACAGCCACAGGCTTAGCCTTCCTAAGCAGATGAATCTGATGCCCCAAAATCGATAATCGCGTGATGCGGTCATCACTCAAGACCACGTTTCCTTCGCCTTCACGTTCCCAGTGATTCAATGATTGATCCCCTCGTAGAATCCCACTCGTCAGTCGGCTTTCCCAGAGGTACAGAGCTGGAACCGGTCCCGCCCAGACTTGAGGGGTCTCGCTACCGTCCGCGTAGATGGCGGCGTACTCCAGTTTCGTGAACTTGAACTCCTCCTCGCTCTCCAGCTCCTACGATATGCCCCAATCGATGTTAACAATTATAGGGCAAAGAACACATATGACTACGCTCTGTGCGAATCACTCACCTTCTGAGCCTTGGTGGCCTTTCTCGCCAAGTAACACACTACGCCGATCTCGGCCTTGATATCCCCATCGTTCGTGTCCGCCATCCTAGCGATGTGCGATCACTCGCAGTCGGTTCGTTGCCGGATGCGTCAGCTGACAGCGAAAGTGATTGTGTGAAGTTCGCCGGGGGGAGGTTGAGGGAATTTCGTCGAGCTATGGCAGTCGGTAACGATATGCGAGATGAGCTGGCAGCCGAAAATCAACGTCGACAATCCGTAACCCGAAAGGGTCCTTTGGACCTACGCACCTTTGGTATTCGAAACGAGCAATCCCGTCAAACGTTTGCCTGCCAGGCCGGAAGTCGGGACTTCCAGCGTTCCAGCGAAAATTACGTTGAATGCGATTCGAATTTGATGTCCGAGCAATCGGACTGATGGCAGAACAAGGTGATGGGTTTGGGTGATCAAGATTTGTAAGTCGACAGTGATGGGACAGGACGTTTCGCCAGCCGGAGATGTGATCGTGCCGAGCTATAGCAGTAAACCACGATATACAAGATGAGTTCCCGGCTGATATACAACTCCGGCAGGGACCTTTACGGTACTGACCGGTATTCAAGTGAGAGATTCGACCGTCCGTTCAACGACTAGGCCAGAGAATACGCCGCCATCAAGCAATATCTTAGTCCCTCGACTAAAGGAAGATCCGCCTATGCTGAGTGCTATTCCACTTTGAGTGCCGAGCAATTCAAGCAAACGAATTGATCGAAGCTGAAGAGCATATAGAGAATAGAGAAAATCTTGAGTTGATGGAAACTGTCAGCTATCAGAAATGTGTGTGACCCATGCCCATGATGGCCGTTGCTGCTCTTTCGGCGATGGCCGCGCTCAAAGTCAGGCGTCGTTCGTGGGGAGGTTGAATTTGGCTCAAGATATGCACAACATGACCATTATCTCAACAACGAGCATGGATACCCCCACTTTTCTTGTTTTAGGGTTGGTAAAGAAGATCAAATGAACATTTTGTTGCATTTCCGGTTTTCTGCAAATCTGTCTAGCTGTCTAGAAATAGATTCAAAGATTCTAAGTGGCTATAACTCACCAGTCACACATTTGCAGAAAACCGGAAATGCAACAAAATGTTCATTTTGACCACCTAACCACATTTTTGGAGTCTAAAATGGGGGTATCCGTGCTCGTTGTTGAGATAATGGGGTCATCTGGGTCCTCACCCTTTGCATAGGGATTGGGTCCTCTGCGCGAGCGCGCTCACTTACATCTATCACTTCACTCGCGCACTCGGGCTGGCCTGCTTTCGCATCGAATTGAGACATGATTTGCATCGTTGCGAACCTCATTCACATGGTTCTCAAGTCGGAGCCTGTAATATAGAACTCGCTCTAACGACGAACGCGAACAGGATACAGGGGAATCTGAATCGAATGCAAAGGCGCAGCAATCTGTTCTTGTCATTGCTGCAGTAAGATCCGAGACCGCAAGAGATCATGAAACGTCATCCACAGGCCACAGATCGTCTCCTGTCCATGCCCGCTAGACTCATTTTGAATAATTTCATCATCATCCACCGAGGCACTTTACAAGACACCCCGAGATCAGAGACACACATAAAAAGAAAGGTTTAAGAAACGAGGCACAACTGGTGAGGGTTTATATATATAAAAAGCCGAAGGAGAACAATCGTACGCAGAAAGAAGGAGACCCAAGAACGACACTTGATGATCATGTCGCCTAGAAACACTTCCTGTGAACGATGGTAGGACCGGCTTCGTCGTACTCGCTCTTGGCGATCCACATCTGCTGGAAGGTCGACAGCGAGGCCAAGATGGACTGTGGACACGCAACAAATAGGATGGGTTAGCATGTCGTTCCCGGGGATCCTACGACGCTCGATTCTAGCACTCACTCCTCCGATCCAGACCGAGTACTTTCGCTCGGGAGGAGCGACAATCTTGACCTTCATCGAAGAAGGAGCCAAGGTGGTGATCTCCTTTTGCATACGGTCGGCTGCAGGGTCACATATATCACATCACGTATCCATCGTCAGCCAAACCGTCCCCTTCGACAAACGTGATGCACTGCACTGCACTCACCGATACCGTTGTACATGGTGGTACCTCCGGACATGACGATGTTTCCGTACAAGTCCTTCCTGATGTCCAAGTCACACTTCATGATCGAGTTGTAGGTCGTCTCGTGGATTCCGCTAGCCTCGAGACCGAGGAAGCTGGGCTGGAACAAGGCCTCGGGAGCTCGGAACCTGCGCGCAAGGTCGGCAAAAAAAAACATATCACATTAGCACAGAGAGCTCACTTGACCCGACGTATACACGCAAAAGCTCACCTCTCGGATCCGATGGTGATGACCTGACCGTCGGGCAACTCGTACGACTTTTCGAGCTGACTGGACTGAGCGGCGGTCTGCATCTCCTGCTCAAAGTCGAGGGCGACGTAACAGAGCTTCTCCTTGATGTCCCTGACAATCTCCTTTTCGGCCGTGGTGGTAAAGGGGTATCCTCGCTCCATCAGACACTTGATGAGGTACTCGGTCAAGTCTCGTCCGGCGAGGTCCAATCGCAAGATGGCGTGGGGCAACGAGAAACCCTCGTAAATGGGGACGGTGTGGGTGACACCATCACCCGAGTCGAGGACGATACCGGTGGTCCTTCCGGAAGCGTACAACGACAAGACGGCCTGGATCGAGACGTAGAATGCGGGGGCGTTGAAGGTCTCGAACATGATCTGGGTCATCTTTTCACGGTTCTGCTTGGGGTTCAAGGGAGCCTCGGTCAAGAGGACGGGGTGCTCCTCGGGAGCGACACGGAGCTCGTTGTAGAAAGTGTGGTGCCAGATCTTCTCCATGTCGTCCCAGTTGGTGACGATACCGTGCTCGATCGGGTACTTCAAGGTCAAGATTCCTCGCTTCGACTGGGCCTCGTCACCGACGTAAGAGTCCTTTTGACCCATACCGACCATGACACCTTGGTGTCGGGGTCGTCCGACGATGGAACTGCGCGAGTTGCAACGAGCGCAGCGGAGAGCAGGGGCGAGCAAAGCGAGGTGAGCCATCCCATCACATTGACCCTCGCACACACCTACACGCCCCGTATAAACTCACGGGAAGACGGCTCGAGGAGCATCGTCACCGGCGAAACCGGCCTTGCACATACCAGAACCGTTGTCGATAACGAGGGCGGCGACTGCGGCATTACAACACAAAGAGGGGAAGGTGAGGTGAAGGTGAGCTGGACTGTGTCTTTTCGTATTTATTGAGGAAGGAGAATGGGGGGGGCTCACCTTCTTCATCCCTGTTTCATGGCCGGACGAGGTAGACGAAACATGACACGTGAGGCGAGCAGGACAGGATCAGCGGATGCCCTTCCAAAACCTCGATCGACAAGCACAGACTAAGTCCAGACGAAGAGGGTAAGACTCACATTTTGGCTGATTTCTACTCGAGTGTCGATATGATGTGATGTGATATTCGACGAAGACGACGACGAAGGAAGGATATCGACCCGATGATTAACAGGAGATTGAGGAAATTGACGATGAGGCACGATAGACGTGATTCAATTGGGATCGTATAATCAAGGGAAGAGAGGGAGAATGGTGCAAGGTATGCAAAGTGATGGTATGGGGGGTATTGGTCAGCTTATATCCCATCTCCAGCAACAAGCAAGCCGAAGGATAGAAGAAGAGGAAGAACAGCAGAAAGTAGGAAGTAGGAAGAGGAGATGGGAAACGAAGGATGGAGAATGGAGGACGGAGGATCGGCGTCCAGCAAAGGCGGTGCAGCATAGCCCTCTCCCTATTCATCTTCCTGTTTGATGCTGCGGCGAGACGAAGATCAAGTTGACTGTGATCTCCACCTGACCACGTTCGATCTATTCGATCATCCTATGGAACCGTGTGGTCGTCCTCGTCGTTGTCTAGCGTCCGATGTGCCCGCAGCCTACGCGTCCCCCATCCATCCTCCCTTGCTCGAGCCGCCTGCCTTTTGTCCCCATCCCTCGTCTCATACGACCGACGGCTAGGGGCAATGTACTCACGTTTATCTATAAGTTTGAGGGTCTGAAGGGGGTCTCTAAGAGATGAGATGAAGGATCTGTTGTGCGAGGACGAAGATGAGGACGAAGTATGATGCGTCAGCCTAGCTAGCTTCTTAGGGTCGGGACGTGCTAGTTCCGAACGCAGACGGTTCGAGCAGAGGCAAGGTGCAGGTACTCACGAGATACGAAGCTATGTCCTGGTTATCAGGAGTCAAGACGAGAGTCGTTGTAGGATATGAGGAGAATCGATGTTGCGATATGGATATGGTGGTCGAGGTCGAGGTTGGGGATCGATGGGCCCATCGACGTCGAGAGCGGTGACGACGACACCCATGGGCTGTCGCTGGGAGATGGCTCGCTGGCAGTGACAGCGCGTGGGCAAGAGCAGCAGGGGAACTAGTTGAGCTGAGACTCCAAGTCGACCGATGGACCTTTGGGCGATGACGAGGCGGTCGAGTGACGTTGTCCGGGCCAATGGAATGCCCCCCTCTCACCATCCCACGCGGTCCGGTTGCCCCGCAGGAACAGGAGCAACTTGTTTGATAAGCTTGATCGTTAGGGGGGGGCCCATGACGTGTCTTTGCAACTGGTACTCTGTGAATAAACATGACGTGTGGTCGGGGGATGATGATGAAGCGTTCGACCACAACTTGCAGCGATCCGATGTCGTGGTCAGCTCAGGATATCAGGATCGAGCATACTGTATCGAACATAGCGAGCATCGGTCGAAAGCCTTACGACCCGACCCGCCCTAAAGATTGTCAAACACCGGATAGACCACCAGCCCAGAAGACCTCCTAACGACCGAAGACGACCCGCCCATCATGCCTCTCGAAGCTACCATGATTGTGTAAGTTCGGAGCTCGATAATATCTCGCCTTGCTTTCTTCATATCGACGTCCGACGTCCGATCGCTGATTTGAACTTGTCGTCATGCTCTTGATCTCTTATACGTTGTAGCATCGACAACTCCGAGTACATGAGGTCAGTCCCCCCCCCCTACTACTACCACCAGCCTTGTCTCTCGCCCAATCGCTCGCCTTTCGCTAACTTTAAGACCTTCAATCCCTTCACTTTATACCTACATCAACATCGCTTTTCCCTTGCAGGAACGGAGACTACGCACCGAACCGTTTTCAAGCGCAGAACGATGCCGTCTCCATGGTATTCAACTCCAAGACGGGGAGTAACCCCGAGAACACGTGTGGGGTGATGAGTATGGCCGGACAGAGGTGAGTTTGGCGTTCATTTTCGTGAGATGTCGATCTCTTTTGATCGTTTGTGGTTGTGGTTATGGAAATGGATGTGCTGGTGAAAGGGGCTGGTGGCTGATCTGTGGCTTGAACTATCTTTCATATGTGACATTCAATCTCGTTCCTCGAATCAACAAAATCATCAAATCTACAAATCCCCTAATCCCCCATCCTCCGCTTCCGTGCAATCACCCAGCCCGCAAGTCCTAGCGACCCTAACTCAAGACCTAGGCAAAGTCCTCTCCGCCCTCCAGACCAACCACATCGGAGGATCCATCGACCTCCCGACCGCCCTGAACGTGGCCCAGTTGGCTCTGAAACATCGGGAGAACAAGAATCAACGTCAGAGGATCGTCGTCTTCCTGGGGTCTCCGCTTGTCGATCCCTTCGGCACTGGGATCGGTTCGAGCAGTGACGCAGCGGGGAAGGGATCAAGTGAAGAGGCTTTGGTCAAGTTGGGGAAGAAGTTGAAGAAGAACAATGTGGCTGTGGATCTGGTGCTTTTTGGGGACGAAGGGATGGAGAACGAGGCGGTGTTGTCCAAGTTTATCGAGGCCACGCAGAACAGCGAGAATTGGTGAGTCTATCCTCTGCGTCCCATGCTCTGACAAGCGAGCTTGTCTTCGTCATCTTCGTCGTCGTCGAGGGGTGGAATCGTATACTGATATCCGACTCGTATTCGGTATCATCCTCGTCGTTCAGCAACCTGGTGACGATCCCACCCGGTCCTCACCTCCTTTCCGACCTGCTCGCTACCTCTCCTATCCTCGCTGGTGAAGGTGGAGCTGGGATGGCCCAGGGGATGGACCAAGATGGTGATTTCGGAGCGGCCGCAGGGGGTGCAGGTGGTGCGGGGGGTGATTTTGGGATCGACCCGAATATGGACCCGGAGTTGGCCATGGTGAGTGTCGGCGCGCGCATCACCGTCGTTCCTTACACTCGATTGACCGGTTGACCGTCTTTGTTATATAGGCCATTCGGATGTCTCTGCAAGAGGAAGAAGAACGTCAACGAAGAGAAGCCGGAGCCTCCGCACCTGCCGCATCAACCGAGACCGCATCTTCTTCCACTTCGACTTCCGCCCCGGCTCCTATCCCTACCGAGACCCCGACGGACCCACTCGCCGCTCCCGAACCCGCCATGCCGACCTCGTCCGAACCTACCCAAGCTCCACCTCATCCCGCTACGGGAATGCCATCCGACACTTCGGGGCCGATCTCGGTGCCAGGTCAGTTGTCGGATGATGATGTCGATATGGACCAAGCTGCGGCTCCGACAGGTGCGGGTGGTGATGGTGCAGGGGAAGAGGATGAGGATGAGGACGAGGCGATGTTGAGGGCGATCGCTATGAGTATGGAAGGACAGGAAGGAGGGGCGAAGGAGGAGGAGAAAAAGTAGGCCGGTCTAGGCTCCGTCTGGACTCTCAGGCATACTCGGACCGATGTTGCATGTGATGTGGGCATATATATATCTTTTGTGGTTAATGACATGTATTGCGTTTTATGCGGATGATATCTTACGACGACGAACAACCCGATCGACTGCAAGATCGATTGATGCGGAAAGAGGAAGACGAGACGCAGGATGAGCCATGGGCACCAAACGCTCCTCATACAGTAGGAGCTATGCCGCTAAGCACGCGTAGCATATCGTCATCGACAAGAAGCGTAATAACCTGGTTTGACCGTCATTTCTCAACTTGGCCCCTGTCGTACCGTCGCACTGTTGAATTGTCAGACAGCTTCATCGCGTTGGCCCAAGTGAAGTAGACTCGACCTGTCGATTGGGAAAGGCAACAAGGACAGCATCTCGTCGATGCCTTCAGGTTGATAGATCCATGTCCAACACATAGCAGAAAATCGCTTCTGGCAAGGAACTTGCCATTACTCGCCCTTTTGTCCTCAATTGCTCAATAGCCGAATGCAGCTACACTTGGGTTAACGTCACATCATCTGTCCCACATATAGGTTAGAAGCAAAATCTAGGATCCCCACCAGGTCAAGGCTCACCTGTTCAGATGCAGCTTGAAATCGCCAGGGACAAGCACCAACGGATCAAGATGATCGCGTCGGAATGGATCTCTTCTTCAACCATGAGCTGTAGAAAGCAATTGACCGCGCCCCGCTACCTGAAGCCATCGCTGTACTCCAAATTTTATCGTTCGACTTCCTGCTTCCACCGAAACCGAAATCAACCTGCGTAATGGGCTCAGCGAGCCTAGCAAGTCTCAGCCGAGCCTCTCCCCGTAGCCAGTCCCTGAATCCCTGGATTCCTCCCGTGCGTTATGAAAGAGGTCCTGACAATAAACCTTCATGCGTTGATCCTCCGTGTCACCACTAGGAGACGGCCAGTGTGTTTCATTCCTCAAATGGCCTTCATCTTACTTCGTATCAGCCGTGAGCGCTACGTTTTGGCGTCGAAGATGGTGAGGTTTTGAGGACGGTTTTACTTGAGAACATTCGAATGTCCTGCGCTGGGTAAATTATCAACAAATCATCATGGTGCGGAATCATCCTCCATGCGATATACACCTGCTCGGCTGCCTATAAGTGCCGTTGGATCTTGGGGCGTTGTATGTTGACCAGATTGACTAGACCATCGTAATGTCCACGAGGAGGAGCTATGATATGACGAGGTTCAATTGGCGTGATCCTTCATGAGGAGTAACTGGCGTATAACAGCGCACCTTGTTTGACGTAGGGTTTCCATGGGGAGGTATTTGTCGCTGTGAACCCTCTCGTTGAGGCCAAGGTCTTTGCCAAATCGGTGGTTGACACAGCATACACCCATCTCCTTGCGGAGCAGAGGCGATGATATGGGGTTCCTGGTTCAGACGACAGACCGAAACTGGAGTCTGATCCCTTGTACCAACAGATGAGCTCCCGTACTCAGGGCTCGAACCTGCGACCCTTTAGATGTTTGCCTATGCAGCGATGTCTCCTGGTCAGGGCTTGAACATACGGACCGATCGAACGAGTCGGCCTGCCTCCCACCAAGTCATTCTAAAAGCCAAATGTGCCCAGGGTGGTACCCTTACATACAGAACACAAATTAGTGCATGGAGAACGGTTGAACGGAAACGAGATGTGTGGTCGAAAACAACTATGCTTATAATTGTCACATCGCGCGAAACAGGTAAACTGTGAAGAGCGGTTTCAGGCGACGCAGAAAGTAGCTGGCCTTTGCGATTGGCGAGGAACATTGGGTAACAAGCTCAACCCTTTGTTGTCAAGTGGTATGAACGATTGACTACTGGCAACTCTTGAACCGCCTCGATCTGAATCTACTATATCGTTTTGGGTCGATTCGTTCATATGCGGCACCGGAAGCCACAAGCCGCGAGCCACAAGCGCGAAGAGTTGTACCCTGATGACGTGGCACCCGAACGCGCGCGCGAAAAAGTTGTTTACTTTGTGACACGCCTGCTTTCGTTTTTTCTGTATGGTTGTAAAAACACAAAACAGCAAACATCTGATTCTTCGTAGCACAGTGGTAGTTGCACCGAGCTGTTAAACAATTTAGATGTTGCGCGGTACTCGGGGGTCGCAGGTTCGAGCCCTGCCGAGGAAGAAAACTTTTTGCCCGTTCTGTGCTGTTTAATCGATGTATATTTCCGCTCATATCAGTTCTTTTCCCTCGAAGCGCGTCACTTGCCCGTAATAAGGGAACGTTCCTGGCACCGAGTAATCAGCCTTTACATGTCGATATCAGGCAACATGGTCCTTCAGCTTTCGAACCGTCACGCTTGGGCGAAAAAAATATGTCAACTCGAGCCCTTGACGGGCGAGCCCAGTAGAATCAATCTTTCATGGCGAAACAGAGCGTCAGCTTGCTTCCGAGTCTGCCGGCGGTCACAACAAAGCATCGACCTTATTCGGTGCCTCCAAGGTTGCTCAGACCGACTGTTAAGCTACGCTCCAAAGCGAGACCGTAAGCCTACAACGAGAAAGGCGATCGGCCCTTGCTTCGATATCATCGCGTTTCAGATCAGACGCGAGACACCGCGAGAATGATCTATCGTGTTCAGTACCCCCTTATCGCATGAAAGGATTCACCGGAACCTTTCTGTTTAGTACAACGATAATTGACAACAGGATCTCGTCGCGCGAATCCTGCATCGCGAGCAACCAAGCGCTATCGGCAACGGACCCACTACAGTACACAGCGTCAAAGTGATCTAACGTTATGGCCGTCTCGAGTCCATGTGTGCGTTAAGAGCCGCAACTGCGCATGTCAGACTTCATCTGGTCATAAACACACCTCGATTCGTCGTTTCACAGCTTTCTGTATCTTAACCGCCGCAAATCGATATGGATTACTATTCCCGACGCAGTTTTGGTCAAGTACGCCGCTTTCACAAGGCACGAACCTCGGGCCATCAACCAGAACACGCGCGATCTCCATGGAAATTTCTTTATTTGTGTTCGAGCCCATCCGCTCCTCGCAGGTCAGTCGTAGAGCTTAGCATGTCGTTATAGTAACCTGCGCTAGAAAATGTATGAATTCGTAGCGATAGCATGATCGCTATGCAGCTTGCTCGAAGCGACCAAGTCATGTCTTCTCGATATGATGGATGAACGAGAATGGGAGTCTACGTAAAGACGGACTTCAGAAGCGGGCAGCCGCTACACCATCCGCGTGGAATCCTGAGACAGGCGACTCAATTGCATGAGATGCAATGTCAAGATCGAGCCAACAATGTCATTTCCGTCCCTCACTCGTCACCATACAATTTGCCTTGGCAAGAGCGCCCATACCTACACGCGAGGATTTAGCATAGAGCAAGCTGATAGCAAACAACCCTGCGTTGCCACTGGTCGATGAGATATTGATTCGGGGATCTTCCATTTCATCGGACAGAGAGCACCTAAGCAGACCTCTCGACGATCGGAAACGCCGACGCTATTCTCTCTAGAACGATCACAAGATGTCGTTTGTTTCCCGGTCGAGTCGCTTGCCGTATCCTATCTCTTTCGACCGTTCAAACGGTCCGAGTCGTACGCTAGAATCTCATATTCATGGGGCATGCGACCGTGACCTCTAGCTTTGAGTGTGAGTGATGTCCCCACCTAGTCGTAGCGTTCGTATCTGTACGCTTCCTTAGCCACGTTTGCCGTGGTTCAGATGGCTTTCACATTAATGGGCCTCGACAAGGCACAGTGTAAAAGTTAAATGAGCCATCATCGAGTAATCGAGGTATCTGCGCCGAACCGCCTCCCACGTTTCGAGTCAAGCGGGAACCAGCTCCTTCAGAACCGTCCAACTTAGAGACCTATGAACGAGAGGAATGCGTGCGGTACTGATTCAACCGCTGCGAATCACGAAACGTAGCTGGAATCCGACCGTCCAGTCGACTTTCTGATGATTTCCTGTAAAATGGTTTCTTAATGGGGACTGTGCCGCATTGCGTCGACTTCGAGATGATCGACTTTGGAGATGTCCTCCGCTCCTCCATCACAGGACCCGCCCGCGTTGCAGTATCAACCCCCCGAACACGCGAATCGCCGTGAATTCTTGCCTCCGCGTATTGATAGTTCCTGCTTCGAGATGACATAGCACCGCCCATGAACCGTAGATACACCGTTTTCGCTAGAAAATCATTGACAAAATCTCCCAATCAGATCGTACAGTTCGTCAAGGTTGCCTGCTCCCTCTCGACTAGATACTCGGTTTCTTTCGTTGCCTTGATCGACGCGAAACCACAGTTCAGAAGACGAAGGCTCTAAGCAGTACCATCCAGCACGAAGACCAGCCAGACCCGCGCTCGTGTGTCTGCCTTTCGCCCCATATACCAAAACGATCGACCGAAGCCCTACCCAAATCAGGCCTGAAATACGCTCCTGCGGCGCCCAGGCTTTTGATCCTGAGCTTCGACGGACCCTCAATCTCGACGATCCTGAAACAGTCGCTATTCTCGTCATCGTGTGCCGGGACTGCCCCATGACCTGCATGCCATCGCACAAAGATTGTCTCGCGGACGTCAGCCTCTGTAACATATGTACAGTATATGTTTTGGACGAGCCAGACGCGTATCGTCGCCACGATCACAACTCTAAGGGTTCCCATCGCTCGACGTGCAGATGCAGATGTGAAACGCGGAAAACGCGTGCCATTTCACGCCTTTCTGACCCTTTACGACTAAGAGCTCGGATATACGACGATAAGATCACGCCAAAGAGATACGCTTCGCAGCACGTCAACCGCCGTCCGTACGGACGGCTTTGCGTGTAGTAGTGCTATGCCGAGCTTTTATCTGAATGAGCGGGGAGCGGACTAGGTTGTTCAAAGTTGTCGAGAAGCTTTAATGTTGCGATGATGTGAAACATCGGTAATTCGAACCTAGATTTGGACGAAACGTCTATTGCTATGATTCGTGTCATGAAGCTTTCATATCGAGGCAGATCGAGTAAACGTTGATACGAGCCATACAAATAGTATTTTCGTGCTTCGGCGGTTAGATGGTCGTCGGGAAAAGGAACGCTCGAACGGGATAGCTCGTTAACCTGAACGCTCGAAGCTTAGCAGGCCCTCTTTGATGCAGTGTGTTCGAATCGATGCATGCCGATTCGTGACGACGCCTTCGATCGGGTCGAGTTACAATCGATGGGTCTGTTGCGATCGGAGTTAACCCGTGGGAAACCGGAAGAGGAGGGATGACGCGTCGCGCTTGTTGAGCTTGCGCTTCTCTTTGGCGAGGAAGCAGGAGATACTGGAGAGACGAGGACCAACCGGTTTGCGCGTCGGAAGCAAAGTTCGACTTGGTGTGTGTGCGAGAGGCGGGGGGGCAGTTTGGCTGAGCGCGAGGTTTGGCTGCTGCTGGATGGTGCTGGGTGGGCGAGAGAGTCTGGCTGGGAGTCCCTGCTGCTGCTCCCACGCCTCGCAACGGTCCAGATCGATCTCGACCAAGGTCAATCGATATCCTCAAGGCTGACAACCACGACCTCCTGCTCTTCTTCCCTCCGTGTTCACCGTCGACCAACGCCAAACCAACCACAAAAGAAGTCAGAATGGGTGTCAGTACAACGCTTGTGATAGGAAACGGATCGAACGAAAGGGACGTAGGCTGACGTCGAGACTGCGTCGTGAAAATCTCTTTCTTTTCTGCTATGCGTATCTTTCCTTTTCCCCGTCGACATATTCTCATCTCGAAACGTCACCTCTGAATGCTTGCCATGGAACCACATACCGCAACACATATTCTACGTACATAGCGAGTTATCAGGAACCAACGTAAATCCGGCGGGATCTTCAAGGCCCACACCCACAACAGGAAGAACCCTGCCAAGCTCAGGCCCTTGGACTTTGCCGAGAAGAACGGATACATCAGGGGAATTGTCAAGGACATCATCCACGACACTGGTCGGTGAGTCTGCTGGATCGGGGTCGAGGCGACGAAGGAGAGCGGGCAAGGAGGAGCCGGAGTCGTGTGTGCGGGACGTGCATGGAATGGGTGTTGGAAAAGAGGACGAGACGGACATACGAGAAGAGCAGAAATCAATTGGGGACGAGAAGAACGAATGGAGCAGCAAAGATCACGCACACACGACCAAGCTCGCTTTGCCTTGCACCTCTTCGTCTTGCTTTGCAAAACGACGTATTTCTAACGTTCCTGTTCCTTCCCCGCCCACAGAGGTGCCCCCTTGGCCACCGTTGTCTTCCGAGACCCTTACCGATACAAGATCCGACAGGAGACTTTCATCGCCACCGAGGGTCTCTCGACCGGTTCGTTCGTCTACTGCGGAAAGAAGGCCACCTTGAACATCGGCAACGTCCTCCCCATCGGACAATGCCCCGAGGGTACCATCGTCTGCAACATCGAGGAGAAGACCGGGGACCGAGGTTCGCTCGCTCGAACTTCGGGTAACTACGCTACCGTCATCGGACACTCGGTCGAGGACAAGAAGACCCGAATCAGGTTGCCTTCCGGTTCCAAAAAGACCATCTCGTCGTTGGCCCGTGCTACCGTCGGAATCGTCGCTGGAGGTGGACGAGTTGACAAGCCCTTGTTGAAGGCCGGACGAGCGTTCTTCAGGGCCAAGGGCAAGAGGAACAACTGGCCCAAGACTCGAGGTGTTGCCATGGTGAGCGATTGCGTCCCGTGTTTGCAGGATTCGAGTCTCGTGTGCTGATCTGGACGTATCGATTTTCTGCTACTTAGAACCCCGTTGACCACCCTCACGGAGGTGGTAACCACCAGCATATCGGAAAGGCCTCGGTAAGCAGGCGAACATCGATATCATGCACTCTATGCATGGGAGCTGACTCTCTTACGATTCTATGCAGACCATCTCCCGTTACGCCAGCGCTGGTCAGAAGGCCGGTCTCATCGCCGCCAGGAGGACTGGTTTGCTCAGGGGTACCGACCGTACCGAGATCTAAGGTGTCGAGTCTTGATCGGATCGTGCCATGGCGGCCGGACGGACGAGGCGTCGGAGATCGGGGCGATCACGTCGTGCTGGAGAGAGGGGATCATTGTATACTTTTTCCGCGGGGAGTGGTCGTCGGGATGGAGTCGATTGATGAGCGTGTCGAAATTTTATACATCATTCGTCTCAAATCATATGCCGCTGGTGACACCTTCTTTCATGATCGATGCTCCAGAATTGTGGAAACGAGGGCGTCCACGACGGAGTGTAAAAGTCGACGGTATAGTTTTATGCGGTCTCGAGAGATTATATACACATCCCAGTCTCGAAAGATCGTTCCCCGACTTATTCTCCCTCTTCTTCACCTTGAAACCTCTGTTCCCCTTCGCTCAAAACCATCCCTCACCACTTCTCGTCGCCTTACTCCCTCTTCGAACGGGCAACAGCGCGCTCGTGCAAGTCGAGTCCGACCAGCTGCGATGACGAACAACAGGAATACCGAGCATATTATCAGCGTCGAACTCGATCACCAAACGAGTCATCTCGAATCCTAGACTGACAATCTTGCTAGCCTTCCAGAATTGGACGACGTTGATGACGTTCTTCAAGAAACAGATCGGGCCTGTGACGGCCGCCAAGATCTGGGGCCAAGTCAACTGCCTCAAGAACCAGACGATCAAGTTGGTCCATCCGGGGAACGCGTGGATCAGCCGCCAAGCCTTTTCAGGGTGAGCTGCCGTGGTCCCCAAGAAGGTGTGGATGAGCCAGTCGATCCACGAGGTAGGGAGCAAGGGGGTGGTGTAGAATTTGTTTAGGTAGAGGCAGACGTAGAAGAGTTCGTTGGCAAAGCAGACGAAGAAGAGCGTGCGCTGTGGGATTCGTTCGAGGGGCGGTCGTGTGAAGTCAGCCAAGGTAAGAAGGCGTAGAACGGCGCAGAGTGTAGAACGAGGGATGGACTTACGTTGTCGTTGTAGTAGTACCACAAGATTCGGCTGACATCGCTCTTGACCGTCTTATGACTAGTCGAGCCGGTAGCCAAGGACCTAAAAAAGTACCATAAAACGAAGACCATCTTTCACATCAGCTCACCCTTCTATAATGACCCTGGCTCTCTTGAACTTGTCAAGGCGTAGACTTGGGACTTACGAATACATGTGAATGTAATGACTGGCAAAGTCGAGCGAGATGAGACCTTGGAAGAGCAAGGCGTATCGCGGGTACCCAGCAGCCAAGAAACAGAGCAGACACGATGTCGTGCACCTAAAGAAGCCGACATTCGAACCCCAACTCGGTCAGCCAAGATTCCCTCTCTTCTTCTCTTTTATTTCATATCAAGCAGAGAAGAGCGCAGGAAAGTCGGACTCACCTATCGGTGACCATATCAAGGACGGCCCCAAACTTGCTCGTCTGGTTCAACGCCCTCGCCGCCATCCCGTCCACGGCGTCCAACAAGCAGGACACTCCGTACAATAGCGTACAGGCCTTGGGGTGGTAAGGCATGTAGTAGAGCGCAAAGGCGGCGAATACGACACGGGAATAGCCGATCAGGTTGGGAACCTGTTAGAAATGGGCATAACGATAAGGAAGAAGGTGGATGAGTGTTTAATCATGACATGACGAGGTTGCGAAAACGGGTTGGGGGGTTACTTACGAACAGAAAGACGTTCTCATCCGTGGTAAGTGTGCTACGAATGGATAACGTCTGTCAGGTCAGATATCCGGATACTAGGTATACGCACCGAACTCACGCAAGATCCACCGCACTGTATCGCAGGAAAAAGCAAACGAGTTCCCCAAGAATCAGCCCTCCCCCGATCTCCTTCAAATTGTTGACTTCAACATTCGAGCTTCGACCGACTATTTAGCATCCACATCCACGCTCTCCTTCGACTTGTTCGTCTTGCTGCTCATGACCTGCTGTCCCTGCTGTTGGTTCATTTTCGCGAGGCTGGACTTCTTGACGAGGCTCTGCTTGGTTGGGGTCGAAGGTGCGGATTCGGTAGGCGGTGTGGCTTCGGTGCCGGATCGTGTAGTGACCATGAGGGCGGGCCAAACTTTAGATTTCGAAGAGAGGTATATCTTTGATAGCTTGCGACACGATGTGATCGTATGCCGAGGTAAGGTGACGATGAGAAAAGTACTATCGCAGCTTGGTCACGCTCGCTCGAAGAGGTCGGTCGCGTCGCGCCGAAACTGACGTAGTCCCCCTTCCTTCCCCTCCGTCGCCGACGGCCACAAACGATGCTGACTCAGGAGCCCGACCAAACAACCAGATAACAACAGACGACAGTTTCATTCATTCATTTCGATAAGAACAATGCTTTCTAGACTAGACGTGCTACATCCACATCACACCACTGCGTAGGGCACGATCATCGCAAGGTGACGAGCTCTTCGGCAGAGGTGGGATCTAGCGGATAGGAAGGTCAAGAGGTCGGGGCGGCCGGACGGGAACAAAATCATCAGCCATCCCCGATCGACTAGACGATATCTCCCCCCCCCACAGAAACACTCACGGATGGCGACACACGAGTCAAAGTCGTCCTTGGTGGCGCCCATCTTGATGGCCACTCCGACTATTGAGAGGCGCAACGACACAACAGCCAAACTTGTCAGCAACCTCTTGCTCGCGAGACCATCATCGCTCGAGCTCGAATCGACTCGACTCACATCCTTGCAACATTTCGTCACTTCCCTCTCCGATAATGTGCAACCCGACGACCTTTTGGTTCTCGCCCTGGCAGATCAACTTGTACGAGGTCGGCTGCTTGTCCTTTTCCTCGAGCATGGCGAACGACATGGCCTTGAACTGCGGTCGCGCCAAACAGATGAAACGATACATCATCAGCTTTTCCTGACCCCTTGAAAGATACGCCTCGGTCAGAGGATCGAAGCTAAACTAACGCTCGTGTTGTAAATCTTCAAATCGTCCTTTCCAAACTTCTCCTCGGCCTCGGGCTGGGTCATCCCGATCGACCCGATGGTCGGGTGACTGAAGACGACGCTAGGAACGTTCTCATAGCTCAACTTGTCGTCCTTGAATTTCTCCGGTCCGAACAACCTGTTGCTCAACCTCCTCCCTGCGGCGATGGCCACGGGGGTGAGGAGTACCTTCCCAGCGACGTCCCCGATGACGTAGACGCCTTCGACGTTGCTGTTCTGGTACTCGTCAGCGACGATATCGCCCTGCTTGTCGAGCTCGATGTTGGGGAGGTTCTCCAATCCGAGCTTCTCGGTATTGGCGTGCCTTCCGATGGCCCAGAGGAGGACGTCGACCTCGACGGGTTCGTCCGAAGAGTCCGTGTAGACCTTCAACCCGGTCTCGGTCTTTTCCACCTTTTTCACGTTGGTGTTCTTGTGAATGTTAACCCCGGTCTTTTCCATGTAGTCGCCCAAGACGTCCTGGAGCATAGGGTCGAAAGTCCTCAAGACCTTGTCGTGCCTGATCATCAGGTGAGTCTCCGTACCGAGGGTATGGAAAACCCCAGCGAGCTCGACGGCGATATACCCAGCTCCGACGACGGCGACCCTCTTGGGCTGTTCTTCAATCTCAAAGAACCCGTCCGAGTTGATCCCGTAAGAGGCTCCGGGGATGTCATCGTCCGAAGGGATCGTCGGCCTTCCACCGACGGCGACGACGATCTTTTTGGCCTTGACGTTGTAAGACGTCCCGTCATCCTTGGTGATCTTGACCTCGTTCTTGCTGACGAACGAAGCCCAACCTTGGTGATAGGCGACCTTGTCGTTGACCAAGTTCTTTTCGCTACAACCGAAATCACTCTGGTCAGCCATGTCCCGAAACAATCGGCCCCGGTCTTAACGTACTAGATCCCGTTCAACCTCTTGATATAAGCGTCCCTCTTCTTCTTCAAATAGTTCCACTTGAACTTCGGGATGGCCACTTCAGCAGCCTCGTCCCCGAACCCATAATAAGGGGCTTTACGAAGGTTATCGGCCACGTCGGCCGTGTACCACATGACCTTTTTGGGGACGCATCCTGGATTGTCACAATCACGTGGACGTTGTTTTTGAGTTGAGATTTGGGAGCGGAGAGCGATCAGAAGGCAAGGCAAGTTGGTGTGATGTGATGCGATTTTGTGGTCAGGTTTGGTCATTCCGGGATGAAGAGATGAAGAGAAAGATGGGAGCGGGATTGTTCGAGACTTACCGACGTTGACACAGGTTCCACCGAGTTGAGGCGAACCTTCAGCGAGCCCGACCTTGGCTCCGTAAGAACCGGAAGCTCGTCTCTACAGAACACCGAAGGGCAAGCAATCAACACATTTCACCATCGAAATCGAGGCGATAGGTCGAGTCAGCCCTGAACAACGATCTCTAATCCTTCTCCAAAGCACAGAGGCTGTTCTGCTGTACTCACAGCACAAGCGAGTCCTCCCGATCCTCCTCCGATGACGAACAAGTCGTATTCGGTACCTTCAGCTTCGTCCTTGGTGATAGGGGGCATAGTAGCGAGTGTCCTACGGGTCTGCAACCACGCCTAAGTTAATCGGACGCCAAGGTCAGGTCAGCCTCTCCGGATCGAATCGAGCTGAAGTAGATTGCAAGGCAGAAGAAAAGTAGCCGAGCGTACTTGATCTAATCTACGACTGGGAGTTATGGTGTTCAAAGCGTTCTGCCTTGATCCGATGGTAACAAGAGTTCGTTGAGCTTGAGGTCGAACGGAAACGACGGTGGTGGTGGTGGTGGTATGGATCGAACGTGCAGAGTTGATCGCGCGGACGCTGCTGCGTGAGAGCGAGAGTGAACGCGGGGCGAGTGATGCCAGGTTGAATAGGTCGCTTGGCGAGAAGCGTAGATGATATGGGAGAGAGTAGGCAAGATAGAGGCGATGTGACAAGGGTGGGTGGCGATGATCGGTAGTCGCTGTTGGTTATAGAAGAGAGTTAAGAGACTTGAAGCGAGGTCGACGTTGACCAACTTCAGTCGCCGCTCTCGCCGTTTCTGCTTAGAAATCACCGGATCCGAGTTCTAATTGGCTCCGAAAGCAGAAATACCTCCGAGATATGTCGTAATCAGCTTCCGATCAATTGATGATCAAGAAGAAGGATCTGAGTTGCGAGTGTTCGACTTGCAAACCAGCAACCAGCCTAGACCGATAATTCGTCGCACTACCACCATGTTCATCGCTTCAGAACACACCCGCCCGGGCAAGGTCAACGTTCTTCTGATCAGTAGCGGCAGCGTGGCCAGCATCAAGATCCCGCTCATCGTCGAGGCGTCGCTCGAGGTGCGCTCCTTCCGTACAACAAGAGACAGATGATTAGCAGTCGCTAACGGGCTGACGTTCGAATTCGCTATGTGCTCATAGGACTCTCGAATCGACGTCCAAGTGGTGGCTACCAAGACTTCGCTGACCTTTTATACCCCGGAGGAAGTCCTCAAAGCCAGCCAAGGTCGGGTCAGGGTATGGACGGATGACGACGAGTGGGGTGTAAGTTAATGCATTTCTCGCTCTCACAATTGATCTCGGGGATATTGAAGATTATCTCTGGAATGTAGACTTGGAACAAGATCGGCGACCCGATCCTACATATCGAGGCGAGTTCCTGCCTCATTCCTTTCAGACTTCACTCAAGTTTGACTCTTGGCCTGAACATGATCATGATCCTGTTTATCTTTCCCGCAATAGCTCCGAAGATGGGCCCACCTCGTCCTCGTCTGTCCTTGTTCGGCCAACATGCTCGCCAAGATCTCCAACGGGATCTGCGACAACCTCTCCGTCAGTCCACCTCTTCCCACCTCTCCTACTAATCCTCCTAAATACACCTCGCTCTCACCTCTACAACCTACTTACCCGATCTCCCTGCTCTCCCTGCTCTCCCTGCTCTCCCTGCTCTCCCTGCTCTCCCTGCTCTCCCTGCTCGTCCTCTCACAGACCTCCCTCCTCCGCGCCCTCGACCCCTCGACGACCAAGACTTACCTCTTCCCTGCTATGAACACCCTCATGTACACCCATCCGCTCACCGCTAAACAACTCCGGATAGTCAAGGATGAGATCGGGTACGAGGTACACGGGCCTCAGGCGGGCAAGGCTTTGGCTTGTGGGGATATCGGTTAGTTGCGCTACCACTTTGAATTCTGATCAGAGTGCGATTGTCTGTGAGATTACCAAGAGCTGATCCTGGGTTCTGATGCGGATTTGTGGTTTTTTGTCTGCTTTTGCAGGACCGGGAGCGATGACGGATTGGAGAGAGATCGTGGATATCGCCATCAACTTCGTCGACACCAAAATCCCTCGACAAGGTTGAGCTGGCCTGTCATCTTCAGCATCAGCGATGAAATTGCAAGATTGGCCGACGCAGACCAGAGGGAGGCTGCCAGCCATCAAGTCTATAATCAATCGGTTGCCGACGCCACATGCTTCACTCTTGAAGTCCCCGTCGTCAGCTACGACGGAATACCCCGCCGACCATCAACGGCTCCTCCGTGGGTAGTTCGCTTCGCGGTACAGAGGATTATGCGGAGACAATCTCATCGGGGCAGTCATTGCTGTTGACGAAGGATTTAGGCAATACCGACCGACTCAGGAGCGGCGCCTGGACGACGATCTTCGGACTGTATTGCTAAAAAGCATCGTTGAACCGAGCGACTGTCGCGCACTGCTGCGCCTGATGCGAAGGAGCTCAATCCAGGTTCTCTCGTTCGTAGATCGCGCTGGCCTGTACCTGTACCTACTACCATGAATTCTCCCGGTCTTTGGATTGCGAAGATGACCCGCAGAGGCCGCACGAAATGTCACTTGATCTCGGGAGCGTTTTTAAACCTTAAACACCGCAGGGCCATCTTTACTGCGGATCCCTGTTTCCCCCTCCAAAAACGTTCATGGCCTTTGCAACCTGATTGTCTCTTTCATGTCAGACAAGGCCTCTTCGAGGTGTCGGACATCATGGAGAGGGAGCACGACGCTCTCCTGCGCCAACACGGAGAGTGGATTACGACCTGGGAGCTTTCCAAAGATACCGGTGCAATCCTTGCAACAACCGAGTCAAGAGCTGGACAGTTTCAAGAGTAAGCCAATCCCGACCATGTACGAGTACTATCAAAGTACGTAAACCGCAGTTGAGCTTGTTTCATGGTTGGAGCGAAAGCTTGCATTACTAAAGATACAACTTCGATTGCGAAAAGATAGACGCATGCTTGTCCGGAAAAGGAAAAGGAACAGGAAAAGTTCTATTCGAGAGTTCGTAAACATGATCAGGAACGATGTGACGGGTTCGTATGTCGTGAATAAGGGTCGTGTGCAGTCAATTCGTCTGTCGGGTCGTCGTAAGCGAGTCCGCTGTGCCGTTTCGAAGGCGGTGGCGGTGGATAAGGGTGTTGTATCGGAGCATAGTCGGCGATCTGGGGCGAAGGATATTGCTCCCACGAATCGCTCGGCCGTAGGTGGTGCTGATATTCGTAAGATTGTTGAGGTTCAAGCGTAGGCATCGTTTGAGACATGCCTGGTGGAGCAGCGCCGGCCATCAGATTGGTCGAGCTATGAACGCAGAGTGAGATTAGTGTGGGTTCGCTAAAGCTGGGCTGACCAAGACACTTGCCTTTCATGCTGATAATTTCCGCCATATAGCGGAGCAGGCTCCTGATAGCCGTATTCCAGCGTGGGCGGATAGCTCCCATCAAACAGGTCGTTGCCGCTGTGAGTAGAGAATTGGCCTGCAATGCGATCACACAAGACGGATTGATCAGTGACCGTCAGGACGAGGATGTCTCGAAAGCCACTTGCACACTCACGTCTCGGCTGAGGATGGTACTTTTGATCTGGTGGATAGTCGGTACCGGCCAGATTGCTGTCGCTAGGACTCTGCTTGTACCTCGGTCTCGCCCGAGCTCCACCTTTGTCCATCCTCATCCGCATGTCCTCGTCCGACTCGTCAAATGCTACGACGGGGATCGTAGGCTGTTGCACGCCCCGAAGCACTTGGCCCTTCTTGTCCTTGATGGGAGCGCCTTCGGCCAGTTGCTTTTCGAGTAGCATGTTGCGTTTCAGCCTTTGGCGCTGTTTGCGGCGGATCAATTCGGCGATTCGCTGAGAGGAAAATCGGGATCGTTAGAATGAGTTTGAGAGCGGTAAAAAGAAATCTTCTCACCTTGTCGACCTTGTGGCAAACATACTCCTGTTTGACGCGCACTTCCACGCATGTCAGCCTCGTACTCGACAGACTCCGTACCGCCACCGTGACCCACCTTGAGATTGCCCTGGATGTAGCACAACAGCGGAATATAACAGACAGCCGCAATAACCAGCAAGAACATGCTGATCAGCCAGATCAGCACGGTGGCGATCATGGACAACAGTAAGAGTAGGGTTATGATCGAATTGTCCCAATAGGCCGGGAGGTCGTGCGTCTGGAAATCGTTGGCGTAGGCAAACGAGTAGAGGGTGAGAGCGTTGATGCTCTGACGAGGTCCGTCGGCAGCGATGAGACGTTTCCAGTCTATCGCAGAGAGCAGCGATACTTAGTAACGATACCGCAGCACATGAGCGGGATCTTTTTAAAGCGAACCTTTGAATGTGAAAAACACGAATCCGGTGATGATGTCTTTCTTCTTTTCGGATTCCGAGACGTGGCACCAAAAGCAGAAATAGTCGTAATCCCGAACCGAGTAGTAATCGTTGGCCATGACGTTGGTATAGGCAAAGGCGATATCCCGACTACGGATGATCAGCCTGGCTTTGCAACTTTCGTAAGCGAGCTGCAAGCGCAAGAGCAAGTGCGAAGGGTTAGATCCAGGTGACAGGTAAGAGGGTTTGTCGATACTCACGAGCACAAACGAAGCGATGATGCATCCGACAAAGATCCACTTGGCCACTTCGAACTTGATCGTAACAACACAATCGTCCCCACATTTTCGGTAGATCGCGTTGGTCCAGTTGTCCGTCGACAACATTGTGATGGCGGTGAAGATGTCAAGGCAGTAGACGGCGAACGATTTGGCCAGCAAGAGGTAGACGAAGAGGTATCTGATCAATATAAATATGGCATGAGATCAGCTGTGAGTTCATCGGGTTAGGCCTGGTCCGTAATTGTGGACTCACCGTAGTCGTGTGAACCAGTCGTTCAGGTGATACTCGTGAATGTTGATAAAGTCGAACTATCCGTACACACAATTCAATCAGATTTCAGGTGTATACGGTTCACAAGCCTGGTAGACGACTCACCTTGTGACCCTGAACGACCTCTCGTTTCCATCTCGCCTGACAGCACATCCTGACAATGCGCTCTCGTCCGTGATAGCTACCAGCTATCTTTTGATGGAGAGATGAACTCCGTTATAATGTTCTGCCGTTGCTCTGAAGTACTGCTCCAAGTCTCTCAAGTTTCGACTTGCTCCTCTCAACTTCAGCCGAATGGTATTGTCGTCCCCTTTTGCTCTGCTGTCCGGTAGGCTTTCGCAAGATCGCTTCCTTTGACCCAAAGCCCGTCCTGCGAGATCTTCTCCTCGAGTTTCAGATCAAGGGTCGGCTTTCTAACTTTTACTCGTCAAACTCTGCCGAGTCCCAGCTTCGAACGGATCAGGAGCAGAATGTGGTCCTATAAGGATTGCTGATGCGGGATTCCCAATGTCGTGAATAGTAGTGATGGTAGAAGCTTGCTGTCTGTTCCAGACCGGCGTTCTTCTTTTGGGTTTGGGTTCCACACGAACGGGTGACTCTACCAGCGAGTTCACGGTCGTCCTTCTGATCACCACCTGTTGTCGTGACACGATCTAAGGGAGATCGATATATGCTATGACCTGCAGGGCTCCTGAGCCTGAAACGAACAGTCGGGGTTGTGATATCACCATGACACTGTCTTTGTCTCGAGCTCATCAACCCTTTCACAAAATGTCACACAATCAACAACAATAGACGGTGATCGACCGTATTCTGCTTCCGTCGACAAAAGGAGTGACGGACCCAACAACGGTCCTCGAGACCACAATAACATTCGATATATCCCACAACATATCGTATATGTACAGGCCCGATACAAACTCGGGCGGGTATGACAAGGATCGCTACGGGAAGAGAAGTCGAAACGAGATCGAAGTGAGAAACAGATGCGTAAAGTAAATGGTTGACGCGCACAGATCTTGCCGTCGAAAAGAAGAGGTAGATCGAAAAGTCGAAAGAAGTGGGTCCGAGTGGAAGACGGTCGAAGAAGTCTCGAGGACTGAAGACTGCAAGACTAGGCGTCATCGGAATCGCCGGCGGGAGTCTCTTCCTGCTCGCTCCCATGTCCCGCGTGATTGTCGTCATCGTCGTCCTCGTCATCATCATCGTCATCGTCGTCGTCATCCTGCTGCTGCTGCTGCGGCTCGTCGGGCAACTCTTCGATCCTAGCTTCGGTTGGCTGCTCGATCTGCTGCGGATGCTGCTGTTGGTGAAGTCCATCGTAGACCATCGTAGTAGACGAATAGCTGTACGCCATGTTCCCATCCGCCGAGATGCCTTCGGCCGAAACAGTCTCCACATGAGGCAGCACGACGTTTTCAGGCTTGACGACGGTATCGTCTCCCGGCGTCGTGCTCGTCTCAAAGACGGCGTGAAAATCCAGACTGTGAGGTTCCTGACCCGTGGAGATGACCGCCTGGTGTTGATCGACCGCGGCAACGTCTTCTGATGCCAAATGATGATGATGGCTGTAGTCGTCTCCGTCCTGTCCAGCGTATTCACCGGGGACGAAAGCGGAAATGTCCATGAACGGTGTCTCCTCGGTCGAGGCGACCTGCTCGGGTTCGACATGCTCGGCAACGACGGGAGAGACGCCGACATCGTCATCCCGAGTGGTATCCGCCGCGCCATCCTCGTCGTCCCCATCGCCCTGATGCACGTTGGCGAGTCCCGCCTCGTGCTCCGCCTCTGCCCTCGAAGCCTTGGTAGGCGCTTTGTAGACCTCATCCGCGTCCTTCCTGACCTCTTCCAGATCCTCTTCCGGGCCGTCCGGCAGGACGGCACACAACAATCGCGGGCTGACCAGGTCTTGCGAATAGTTGGCAGCAGGTCGTTCGGGAACGTCTTCCCCGCGTGCCTTCGCCTGTGTATCCAGATCGTACTGCTTGCGCACCGCCTCGTATTCGGCCTTGTCCGCTTCGGATTGTCGCAAAAAGGGCTACGCGAAGCGACATGTTGTGGGTTAGCACCGCTCCATATTGACCAACTCGACCGGGACATCTGTACTCACTCCTTTTTGCTCCGGGGTGAAACCTCTCCATCTCATAGCCGCCAACGTGCTCTGCTTGGTCGTCGCCTCGGCATCCTCGAAAACGATCCTCGTCAACGCCCTATTACTCCGGATCGCCTTCAAGAACAAGAAATACGCCGACAACGGCTTCTTGGGCGCGTTCGGGTCCTTCAAGTTTCCCTTCCTACTCTTGCCCGCTTTACGTTGCCCCGTCCTAAACTCGTTCTCCCGCTTGATCTCATCCGGGCTCAAAGTCCCCAACCATGCCGTATACTCCTTCTTGTACACCTCTCGAGCGTCGGCGGCACGTTTGATATACACGTCCTTCTGTGCGGCGGAGAGTTCGTTGTAAGCCACTCCAGCCTCTTTGGCGACGTCGGCAACGTTGAGCTTGTGGCCCGTCTGCTGCTCCGATTTCGCCGCGTTGAGTCGGTCCGTAAAGAAGAACTGCCAAGCGCTCCCAGCCTGTTTGGGCGGTTTCAGCAACGACTTGGCAGGGGGTGGAGGTGGCGACACTGTCGGTTACAAAACAGGTATCAGCACTGGCATCGGAAACCCCCGCCCAAAAGTCCTTTGAGTGACTGACCATGTACCGGCTCTTCCTTCCCAGCCTTGACCCTCTTCCCCTTGACCCCAGCCCCCAGATCATCCTCTGCACCTCGCTTCCCCAACCCGGCATACCCAGCATGCTGATGAGCTTGCATATCCGCCTGAGCCTGGGCGTGCGCTTGAGCATGAGCCTGCTGAGCGTACAACTGCTGAGCGTAATGCGGGTTCTGATGTTGCTGCTGCTGGTGTCCCAAGGTAGCCTGATGAGCCTGAGCCGAGTAAGCCTGTTGAGCTTGACTCTGGCTGTATCCTCCCGATCCCGCCGCCGTCTGGGCCGTCTGGCCAAGCTGACCTGCTGCGGCCGCTGCTGCGTACCTCGGGTCCGTCCATTGCTGATTCGTCCAGCCTCCAGCCGAGACAGCCGATGGTTGAGCGTACGAAGCGTTGCTATAATACCCTGAATGCGCGGAAGCCGGAGTCTGTTGTTGTTGATGCTGTTGCTGCTGCTGCTGCTGCTGTTGAGCGTAGTAATACTGCTGCTGTTGTTGTTGTTGTTGCGCAGCCGTATACGCCTGCTGAGATCCATACCCACCGAAAGCAGCCCCATTCGCCGCCGCACTCCTCCCCGACCCTCCCGCAGCCGCCGTCGACGCCTGATGCGCAGGTGCTGAAGCGGGCAAAGTCGGCGTCCCATTCTGATTCCCAGCCGACAAGGTCTGATACGCCCCGCTTCCCGTGGTCGCACCGTACACTCCCTGCCCGGCCGATCCGCCAGAGACGCTGCGTTGAGCGTGTTGCTGCCAACCAGCTTGCGAAGGGTGTGAAGCCGACGATTGATGCTGTTGCTGTTGTTGAGCGTACTGCGAATAGTTGCCATAGTACCCCTGCTGCTGGGCCGACTCGTACCCCCCACCACCGGTCGCAGGAGCAGTAGCGGGCTGGACGGGCGGTCGACTGACATTCCTAGGTGCGGGCGACAGGGGCGAATCGTGATGGTACGAAGTCGCTCGGTCGTGCTGCTGATCTACCGTTCGACCCGAGGGCGAGCTCGTATCCCCTTGCGCTGGGAAGTTCGAGCGACTGCAAGCGAGATCACGACCATGACCACGAGTCAGCAAACCGTCTTGCCTCATCGCTCAAATCCACAAACTCGAACTCGAACTCGAACTCACTCGCCGTAATAACCAGCATAACCCGCCTGTCCCCCCGCTCCCGCCGCATACCCATCCTGCCCTTCATACCCCGCATACGTTCCTCTTGCCTGTTGCGATTGCTGTTGCTGTTGTTGTTGCGTGTAGGCGGTGTACCTCGGATCGGCCTGAGCGTACCCGGGTGTACTCGAGGTAGCTCCTTGCGATGCCTGTCGGTCTTGATACTATTGTATCGGAGTGATATGACGGTGGGCTCGTCAGCGACGGTAACAGAGATAGAGATAGAGAGCCTTTCGATTAGGGGTCAGCAGAAGGACTCACGCTCCAACTCATCCCTGGTGTTTCCTACTTGATGTTGTGGTGTTCCGCAGCTAATACCCGGTGTTGATGACAATTGTTGGGCTGGGCTGGACGATGCCCGAAGCTATCACGCTTTGCTGTGCTTGGTGGTGGTGGTTGTCTGGTCGTCCGGTTCCGCCTAGTCAAAGGAAGACGAGCAGGAAGAGGAGAGAGGAGAGAAGGGAGAGGAAAGAGACCGGATGTGAACGTAAACGTAAAAACGTGATGACGAAGATGTCAACAAGTGTGCAGGTCGGGCACAAGACAGGATGTGAGAGGTGGTAACCGTGGTGGTGGTGGATGAAGATCCGGGGTCAGATTCCAATTCCAACCGATCACGGAGGGAGGTCGAGCAGCGAGAGCAGAGGAGATGAGACGAGGTGGAGGAAGAGGCGAGAAGAGGAAGTGGCAGATCAGCGAGGTGGAACGCCGGCGGCACGGTAGCACGAGGGTGATGGTGGAAGGAGGATGTGGTACTCACCCTTGGGGGACGACGGTGATGGGGCACTAGATCCGGGCTGGGTGAGAGGGTCTTGCCGAGGTGAGGTGTGAGGTGAGAGAGGTGGGTGATGGCAGTAAATTCAGGGGAAATACCGGCGGCGGAGGTTGATGAGCACAAGGTAAGCGGGGAGGCAGAGAGAGAGAGAGAGGAGGTGGGATGGGCGTTTCGGCTGCTGCTGCTGGTCGTCGTGGTCGTAGTTCGTACACGGCAAGCAGCGCAGAGCAGAGAGCAGAGAGAGGAAGAGGAAGAGAGAGAGAGAGCGAGAGCGAGAGCGAAAGGGACTAGAGGGGCGAACCCATACGATCGATGACGGGACCCGCCACGACGACCGGGCCAATCACAAGCATCCGCACCCCCAAATCTCCCGATTCATCCGATCAACATCCGCGAGATTATGGCATTTCGCTTTCTCACGCGTATGCGCAATTCTTAAGGCGATCGAGCGGCCGTGCAAGGTGAAACCCACCTTGTCTTCCGAGCTTCTACATCATCGCGACCTCAGTGCATTGGACATATAGTCCACCCCTCGCTCTACATGTCCAATCTCGCTGTGGCTTTCTCGTAGCTATGCAATCCCTTCAATCTGCGTCGCTATACGATCCTTTGCCTTCATTACCTTGACCATAGCCTTCCCGCCAATTGCTGAAACGTCATCTGCGCTTGAGATTCCGTCCCGTTGCGCTTCTGCTTGTCACCTTCTTGCCTTCCCCACGCGCGAGGACGACCCACTAGCATTCGACCTTACTCGACGACCTCGATCAGATAGATCATCGACCTCGACCTTTCGACAATCCCCCTGCTCACCCGCTCGAAAGCTATACGAGCCCCAAAACACTTAGTCAAAGGAATCGCAGAAAGAACTTTTTTTTCCTTTTTTTTTTCGACTCCTCACCTCTCCCCCCTCTCTCTTAACAAAACACGTTAGTAGTGAAAAAAATCGACATCGACACGAACTCCGAGCTGACCTCGGAAACCAACCTTTTTCTTATATACCATAGCGCGGAAGAAGACCCAACCCCCCACAAACCCAATAAAAATGTCTGACGCTGGTTCCGACTCTGCTTCCCGAGCCCCTGAAGAGGTCGTCGTCGACGACGTCGAGGTCGCCGCCCCGGCCAAGGGCGCCATGTCGGTCGAGGACGCCCTTCAGGAGGTCCTCAAGAACGCTCTCGTTCACGACGGACTCGCCCGTGGTTTGAGGGAGTGTGCCAAGGCTTTGGACAAGAGGCAGGCCCATCTCTGTGTCTTGGTCGAGACCTGCACTGAGGGTGAGCGATTTTGCCCATTTGTCATTTCGCACGCTCGTTAGAGTACATTTGGGCTGACGTTGTCTCCTCGTCAACCTCTTTTCGCAGCCGAATACCTCAAGCTCATCGAGGCCCTCTGCGCCGAGCACAACATCAACCTCATCAAGGTCTCCGACGCCAAGGTCCTCGGACAATGGTCCGGTTTGGCCAAGATCGACCGAGAGGGTAACCCCAGGAAGATCGTCGGTTGCTCTTGTGTCGTCGTCAAGGACTACGGTCAGGAGTCTGAGGGTTTGAACGTCCTTTTGGACTACTTCAAGAGCCGATGAGCGTCGGGTTTCGATTAGGGGGAGTTGTATGGGACAGGTGAGCGTCTGGTTTCTCGTTTTTGGCTTGAATCGGGTCCTTCCCTTTCCTACCCCTTCTCTTTTTCACTCTGCTCTCTGGCGCCCTGCCCCGCCGGGGACCTCTTTTTTATGATGAACATGGAACTCCCTCTTCGCAATAAATCGTTGAACGACAATTCCTACGGAATCGAACTCATCCGCTTCGGCGGACAATACGTTATGTCTGATCGTCTCCTCCCCATTCCCTTTTTCTCTTCGCTTGACCCCTCTCCTCTGGATTAGAGGGAGAGACATACATATTGGAGGAACGCGCGCTGATCCATCTCACTCCTCTGCTTTACGCATGTGTATGGATCATTCGGATCACGTAGTCTTACATTGACCGTACAGCACGCACCTAAAGAACTCGAACTCGGGGAAAGCGGAGCACCACGTCGGAAAAAAAGAGAGAAGGAAGAGACGGAGGACGGAAAGAGGGGGCAGAACGGGGAATATATCGCGTGGAACGTTGATCTACAAGATTGTAAAGATTTTCTGGTATCGCGGGAAGCATGATGGAATACTCGTCCCCTCTTTTTTGCTTTTTTGAGTTGCGGTTCCGGTTTGGGTCTGATATGGTGTTGCTTTCCTTTTGCGAGACGAAAGATGGGTGTCGTGCTTGCCTCGATCGAAGTTCAGGGACAACGACTGTCAATGTCAATGGCAAGGGCGTCGTTGTGAAAGTGTTTATCAATTTATCACCAACTTTCGAGATTGCGGGTGTTGATATCACTCCCAGCTGTGATATTGGAACCGTCTGCACCGTAGATTTGCCGTGCAGAACGGGTCTCAAAGCTGTTGTGCATTTGTGCATTGGGCTGAGTGTTGTTCGTTGAATTCGCCCTTCGATCGCACTGTGATTGTGGGCCTGGTACGGGTTAGCCTCGGCTCCCGGCTCGCGGTTCGCGGATTATTCCCGCGGCTGTTGATCTCGAGAGGGTGACCGACCTTCCCACCACTCGCCATGTGGCACGTAGCTAGCTACAGTAGCTAGAGTTCCCATTGAACCTCCACATGTTGAGTTGCACAGCCCACTTCAGACCAGCTCCCTAGTCACGCTAGTCATGCTAGTCAGGCTGTCGTGCAGTTTGTACTACTTGTCCCCCACGCTAGCATGCTAATGAAATCTCTCGCCTAGCCTCGAGCGGGTGAAACATCCCTTCCGATCGATCGACCTCGCGACTCGCCCTCCCCCTCCCCTCCACCTACAGAGCACCTCCACACTCGGGGTTTGCCTACGAGAGTCGCATAAACGGGATCTTATGGTCCGACGAAGACGAAGGACAATTAAAACAACGTCGTAGTAAACTTTGCAAAGGCCGGGGACAGGGTTAACAACCTCGACTCTCCTCGTCGATATACAAGAGACAATAGAACAGAGGCGCGAGGAGGTGCAGGGCTTCTTTGGCTTCTCTCGCGGCGAGGTCCGTCTTGTGAACCTTTCAAAAAAGGTTATTCAGCTACATCAGCTGGACAACTCAACGTACGCCCTCAAACGTCAAGATCTAGCAAGTCAGCAGGTGACCCAAGGCTCAAGATTAACAACACACGATGTCGCCAAGTCAAACACCACACCCCGGTCGGACTATCTTCCCCGGGATCCCCAGTACCGGTCATATCGTAGCAGGACCTTCGAGCTCGACTGCTACTGCGCCTGTACCTTCGGCTTCACCTTACCAGAATGCGTATCAGCAACAGTTGCAACAACAGCAACAGCAAGCACATCATCAGCATCAGCAGCCACATCCGCATCAGTATCTCTCTTACCTGCAGGTACCAGTACAAGGACCGGGACCTCCAAGGGCTGCAGATCATAACCATGTCGAGTCGGGCAGACCGGGATTACCACTGACACGACCATCGTCGTCTTCGAACCCATCGTCGATCCCTCCGTCGTCATCCTTATCCTTGCCGATTCTCAACACTGCATTTACCAACCCTCACGCATCCTCATCTACCGCCAACAACCATGCGGACCCGTCCACATCCTCCCACCTAACGTCAGCTACCAAAGCCGTCAAACTCGCACTCTTCGAATCCACCTCCCGGCCCGGAGAATCCCGGTGTACCCTGTGCGAAGAATACACATCCACAGCGAAGGAGGGGATCTTGATGTACCACGTTATGGGCAAGAAGGACCACGTCAAGAGCAGACACGCTATGTGTAAGCGGTACGATGATTGGGGGGAGGATCCGTACTGGGAAGATGTTTATGGGAGGATAGCGGGGTTCGTAGCTGGGAAGCCTGGGGCGGAGGGGTTGGTACGTTTACGTTTTGGATCGTCTAGGTCGCGAGCCGGGGGAAAGAAGGGGGAAGTTGTGTGATCGCTGATCTGGTTGTTCATTTATGGTGTGCTGAAGTAGATGGCCAAGGTCATCGAATCGTACCCTCAACTCTCTTGTAAGCTCAAATCCTGCATCTCCGCCCATGTTTATAAGAAAAGCTAATGCGAGACCGTCTGACATCTCTCTTTTGCCCGGACATGTTCATAGTCGCCTCGAGGATGCTCTATCAAGGTCGATGGTGGGAAACGCTAGAGCTGGACCATCCGATATTGAAGTTCGTAAGTCGACCATCCGTTCTAGCTTCGGTCGTTTATAGGAAAGTGGCGAGGCTGATCAGACTGTTGCGATGAAACCTGCCGGGGAACGCTGTAGTGGTCAGATCGACAGTTGGCCGATTTTCGTAAGTCCGGTTCCTGAGGAGTTTCGAGGTTCGCGCAAGATACGGACGGCTGATGCGTATCGTGTTGATGCAGGTCCGAAGTCTGACGCAGAGGCTCTGGAGATCGGTGTGAAAAAGTTCGATGCCATGGTACGCAATCACAATACTGAACGGTCAAGTTTTGAATCCCAGTCCGAGCCTGAACCTCATGTCGCCTTCTTCTTGCAGGCCCAACTGTTCTACGGCGACCTCGAACCGCCGATCAGATTTCACATCAATAGCTACGCCCGAGGTCTCTTGATCCTGGCCATCGGACCGGAATCCGTCATGCAACTCGAACTCAACAGTCCATCATCACAACGACCGGGCAACGTGCTCAGGTTGTGGATGAACTGGGTGCTGCGGGAGATGCTCTATCTGTTCGTCGCGCAGTTTATCGAGGCTGACACGCCAGGCGAGTCGCTTGTTGTCTTGATCAGCGACAACATCGAGGGCGTCCGAAGGCTGATCTAGTAGACTGAAACGCCATCTCGACAGGCTATCCGACACCATTCGAATGGGCCCAGGCGTATGTCAAACAACACATGATCTACCTATGCAGCCTCAGTCAGCCTCATATGCGGCACATGACGACCGACTATTGTCGCTGGTTGATCTGGTGTACGAACAATCTGTACGGACCGGCCAAAAGGCCGATGATTTTCCGGAGCCTAGAGTCGATCTACAGGGCGTACGAGGATGCGTATTTTGTGTACGAGCGGGAACTGAGCGGGTCGGCTAGTCCGACGCAGGAACGTGAGTTGCGGGAGAGTCAAATCCAGGACTAGTTGAAGCTGACATCGAGTCGACGCGGGTTGCAGATCGTGATCGGTTCGAATTCGCCGATATCATCGTGGCTACCATGTCGCACGAGTTTCAATCGCCACGTCGGACCAGATAAGAAGGAGGACCGGTCGGACATCCGGGTTTGGGACTACAAGGGTATACATCGGAACAAAGTAAAGGGAACATGGCATTCGGGACGCACCTCCCGTGATCACACGCAAACGGCGAGGCAGTAGCATAACTTGGGGTTTATGGCGATTCGATACACTGTATTCGTAGATGATTCGAGCATATGCGACGGGCTCATAATAGCATCCATGCCGTATCTCGGCTTACGCCGTTACCAGAGCCGATCTAGAATGTGTCAAATCCTGGGGCCTCATCTCATATGGAAGACCATGCAACCACCGTCACCGGGCTGCACATATCAGACTTGCTACCGTGAGGATCGCGCTCAGACGGAACACTTTGTTAGTGATTTGCTAGGCGCGCGTTCCGTCAGAGCGTGGCCGTACCTGTAGTAGAGTAGTAGTACCGAAGCAAACCCCAAATCAAACACCGAAGCACAAATCAGTGAAAGACAACAAGAAGGCCACCACTTTCAAATCAAACTTGAGATAAACTAAATCACTTCTGTTCTTATTCACCTTCAGCTTGATCACAAAGCCCCAGAGCACAGCAAAGATGATGAAGATGCCTCCAGCACGGAAGAGCTGGAAGCCCATGGTGAGTGACCTATCTTTTTTCTTCTGTTAGGTCTTATCATCAATTGTGATTGCTTGACAACTTACACCTTTGGGTAATGAGCCCTGTGCCACTTCTTGGACTGTGTCTCAGCTATGTGAGGGTCTTTACCATTGATGGCTTGGACAAGTTCCGTTGAGATCTCAGCGAGCCTAGCGTCTGGTTCGTCGTACTCGTCAGACTGGATCTGCCTTTGCTCTCGGGAATGCACTCATCAGTTGGCATGTTCACGAGAATACGATGACTAGCTGAAGCTGCCCGGCAGGTATCGGGGGCTACCGTGTTGCGCTCACATCGATTATCTTAGGCCCAGTTTCGCGCCGGAAACCAAGATCAGTCTTTCTGGACGACAGATGCAGTACGACAATTGGCTTGTTGACCGACACAGTGGTTGGTCGCACGGCCCGATCTCCGTCACCAACCGGGTCAAGCGCACGATGCAATTGCGGGTTGGCAACGACTTGCTACGGGCCCTCACCAAAGCCTAGTCTCTTGAAAAGGTCTGGATACTGAAATCTCGAAGATGTATGTAACAAGACTATAGGGTAAGGCCCAACATTCGCGGTTCGCGCTTGGTCTCTTGGTCTGTCCATGTGAAACACGATGGAGAACAAAAGAGAAGTCGGACGCGCGGAATCAAAAAATGAACAAATCACAACGATCATGCTCGATCTGATCTCATCAGAAATCAGAATCATCCATCGGTTCTACTTACCCTTGAACTTACTCTATTCACAACGTCACGACGCTACTGTTTCTCCCCATCCTCCGCAACCTCCTCGGATTCGGAAGTCAACTGGATTGCTGTGAGTATACTGTAGTCATCTAGTCTGTGACTTCCACAATCACGTCGGCTTTCGATTGAATATGAGCTCACCGTTCTGTATCGGATGATCACATAGCTCGAATCAGGCATCTTACATCTTTGCATTCCGTTGTCGTCATCGGACTGTCTTTTGGTTCCTCTTGTGTGACCTTGAAGCAGTAACCCATCTTGCCTCACTTAACGGACCATCGGTGGCATCGTCTCTCTTTTTTCACCCTAGTGAGTGGCCAGATCGCTTCGAAGTTGGTCGGAAATGCACACCGTATTCATTCGATGCAGCTCAACCTCATCGCTCTTCCCCTCAGCGACTTTCCTCATTGCGTATACTTCTCGCCTCTGGCTTAGCTATTACGTCGTCAGGCCTGGTACAATCGACTTAGATACCGTCAAGATGGGAGAAACAAACGGAGACGTCGCTGCGGAGATCGCTGTGATTGAATACCTAGCCCGAAAGGCTATCAAGGCCAAGAAGGTATGTGACGCAGACTGTATATGAGCTCAGATACATCCTCTTACTCAGACCAGAACGTTGACAGGATCTGGAAAGCGAGGAAGATTTCACATTTTCGCGGCTAGAGTACGCGGCGGTCTACAAAGATGGTAAGCCGAGAAGGTCTTCGCGATCCTTTTTCTTAAGCATTACGCTGTACTGACGTAACATTGTCATTGTCTATCGATCTGGATGTCCAGGAAGTGATACGCCAGAGTGCTGGGCTGGACCGGTCCCCCCTCTTTATTTATGGCAGAGTCGGCTCACAAGCGGTATCATTAAAGGAGAGAAATGCTGGAAACGTTGGAAACAAGACGGGGACATCGATCTCGATCGCATGAGGATTGTGCGGGTGGCCGTTTTAACTGGAAGTATACTTCTAATCGGAAAGGTTAAGCCATTCCAACCCCTACCCCGGGATGGAACCACGCCCGTGTCTGCACCGGTACCTCCACAGCTTCCATCTAAAACGACCGCCCGGGCCACGCCAGTCCCGACTCAGCCAGTCGCAGGTCCGTCCGCCAAACAGCCTTCACTTACACAACCTACACAACCTCCCGCCCCACCCAGAAAGTTGGCTGCCTCACCATCGGCCTCGCGAGCCGGTTCGAAGGCTCCTTCTGTTCCAATCGTACCAACATCGCAAAGGTCGCCGGCCGCGTTCTACAAACATTGGGCACCAAGTCTCGCATCTCTGTTAGGAAGACAGCCTTTGACCCCAAGCATGTTGTCACAAGCGGATCTCTTCGATGACTGTGCGAGGCTCATCCAGCAACACATTGAAATCCAGCAATATGAAAATGGTCAAGCTCCTTTCCTCTGTCTACCTTCTCGGCTCGGTCGTCAACTCTCGACGGAGCAAGATCCCGTATCCTCTTTGAAGTGGGATGTGATTCTGGTGCGCTGCGGCTTTTCTGGACAGTTGCCATCCTTGGTGAGGTTGTTAGCTCTGTACAAAGAGGTACGTCAAATTACAACCATATTACAACATTGACGAGTCATAACCCTGAGGGCTGAGTCTGAACCTCCGCATCTGTCAGTGGATGCTGCCCGTGCAAGTTCAGACAGATGATGGTATCAGCTGGATCCTGCTGACCTATGGTAAATCCATCATGGTCTGGGACCCGGTTGGAACCGCTCCGTCTAGCACTTACGAGAAGCTAGTCTCAAGCCTTCAGAAGAACATGGTCAGTCAAACTCCGTCCGTCCCATGTCCACAATTGCTGACAAGCGGGACCACTTTGAAGGAACATCTCGCACTGGTCGCTGCTCAGGACATCAGTTGCAAACCAGACCCATGCGTAGGGCTCCCATAAAACCGTGACAGATACAAACTCTCCATTGACCCGACCATATCCTCTATCTATAGGGCGTTCAATTCCCTTCCAAGGAGCGCTTCCCTCCTATCCGATGCGATCCTCAAGATTCTGGCTTATACGTGTTTCTCACTATGCTCAAACTCGCCGACATACTCAAACTCGCCGACAACTCGAAAAAGGAACCGATCGACCTCACCCGGGTCAAACCCCGTCTAGCGGACGTCTCTCGACACATCTCCAAGGCCCTTCATGACGGCTACCTTATAATCTCAAAAATCTCCGAGTGTTCCTGACGCTCGACAATCACAGTATAGACGAAATCAACACCACGTCGTGATCAGCTCTTCCAGGACGAGCGAATTTTGGATTCTCGATAGCATAGACACTGTTTCTGTCTTTCTGTCATCTAGAGAACGCAAGACACTACGTCTGAGTATCCCTCAGTTCCGTGGTGCTAAACGCCAAAGCGATTCTGATTGACCTGTACGGCAAATAGCTTCTCTCGTACGACTATGACGATGCCAGTGGCGCAGGCTTAGTAGACTCAATCGAATGTCTCCCATTCCAATTACTTCTCCCCGCACAAACACGGCCTTTTCGCAAGTGTCCGCTCGCGACGACAATAGCCATAAATGCGGTCGACGAGACTCTAATAATGATGTTAACACACACTGTATGAGTAGTCGGCTTCCTTCGCTTGCGGCAAGTATGATATCGCAGCCTGAATCTTCTGGTCCTGCCGAAGCTGTTCGATGATGTGGCCATCGAGAAAGAGACGGGGACGTGGTGTGGTAGTGCACCAATCTGGAGCTCTTGAAGCCCTCCCTGCTTGTGGCCGCGCATTGCACCCTCCCGGTCGTCCTTACGTTCCTTGACAATTAATCAGCGGACAAACTTTAGTTTACAGGCAGAAAAAATGTTTGCTTCGAGCATCTGTAGGATGGTGGCTGTGGCAGTAGTCGCAGGTTGGCCGTTCCTGAGTGATATCTTCAGATGGACTTCGCACAGAAATCGTCCAATCCTTCGGGTCGTCGTCAATATCTCGAACTTGCACTATCCATGAGGCCTTGATACCAACTGCTGGTGCCTCCGAGAACAACTCGCCAAGCTGTTCCACGCACAGGCGCCCTAGCAAGACACGTTGGAAGGTGCATCGATATAGATATTTCGCCCTCCCGCTAATTCTTCGAGCAACACCATGTGCGGGAGTTTCACTGAAAAGATAGACCGCTCGTGGTTGTAGTTCAAACGAGAATGGATGATCATTTCATACTCTTGTACCGATTTTCGGTAAGGAAACAATCTCAGCGGGAGTTGCTTGATCCGAGTTCCGAGGCTTTGCCGCTGTCAGCTGTGATCGTATAGTACCCAAAGAGAGATCAGGGGGGTGTTGTTGAAATGACTCGAGGTTCTCCATGAGTGGGATGTTTATCTAGAAAGGAGGCGCTTCCGGTACCAGATCCCGCATTGGAGATGATCGACGCTTCGATACAGTAAGTCTGAAATAGCGCAGCGACATGACGTGCTTTGTTATACGGGAACTTGCCTTACTCTGCGTCATGCTCTCGATGACCGGAATTCGCAGAAGAGGCAAAACAGAGCTGGTTCTCGGCTTTTGTGTGCACTGTCACACCGCTACGGCGATTAGTGCCAATCATTCGATAGTCCCAGTCTCGGTTGAAGATGAACTCGGTCTCAACCCACAGACCTGTTGGACTTGTGGGACTTGTCATGCTTCTCGCGCCTGTTATATCCCTATGTAGTCGTTACGACCGTCTGTTATTGAGGATGAGATTCAACGTGTGTTCAATGGGTTTTTCGGGAGCATCGCAGCCCTCGCCTTCTTTGTGTAAGGGATTCTGGAAGCCGTAGAAGTCTGGATCTGAGGGGTTCACATGTGTGACATCGATTGGCGACTCGCTTGGAACTGTCTGTGAAAGTCTTGATGAGAGCGGTTGTTTCGTCCTATACATTGATCGGCAAATCTAGTCCAGTCTTTGAATTGGCAGAGAGTGTACGAGCGGAAGAAAACTCAACAGGTCTCACACAGATGTTGTCAGCGGCGGCTCAACTGCATATATTGCTGTTAACTATACAACTCGTCAGGGAGAGGAGTGACTGTGACCAGCTCACCTATTGGAAAAAGAAACAAAATCTGGAGTTCAAGGGTGACGCCTGAGTGAAGACTTTTATATCCACCAATCAACCAAATAAAGATGGCAACTTTTACCGTACATGCGTCGACAACTTGACGCTCTATAGGGGTGCCAAGTCTAATGGGTTCATAGGTCTGCTTTGTTTGGCCATGGTTTCTCACATCAAGGTCGTTTCACGCTTTATCATATCGAGTAGGTTGTGACCAGTACAGTACTCGAGTACAGTGTTCCTGCGGAACAAATTCCGGCCCGACCCGGCAGCTCGCATCGTAAAGGAATGAAGTGGCGTGGGTCATACTCATGTGTAGACATGTAACTCCCCACCGGAGCTACGGCGGTGCTGATCAAAACGGTCACAACGACGGGTATGACAACGACAAGCGAAGACCAGGTCGATTCCCTAAGAACTCCGTTGGCGGATATGGGATTCGCTCGTTCACGCTCGTTTCTTTCCTTCCCCTTTTTCTTCTTCTTTTTCTTTTGCAAGGGGTACAGTAAGGTTTCGCCTTTGAGCTTCGATCTCGGCCTTGTCTCCCCTCCTTCCGTCAACGAGTAACCGGTAGCTGGTAGATGATCACCGTGATCAGATGTCCATACAAGCATTCGAAACGAACGGAACCAATTTGCGACTGCTCGATACAGAACTGGTTCAAAGATGTGGACGGAGCACGGGGAAGGAAATGGAAGTTTACCCGTTTTGTCTCTCATCAACGATGGCTCTTTCAGACAGTAGACAGCGGGCTCATGACGTACTGTCTTACGCCCCTCCTTCAATCGCCCCTGTTCATCGGTCGCTCTTGGTATTATTGATCACGTCCTCGTTGCGGCGGGAGACTCCCAGTTACGTCCCACGGCTCGGGCACCGATCAGGATCAAGGGGGGCTTGAGGGGGTTAGTACCGAACCCCCAGCTTTTAGCGAGTCTCGAACTTGTGTCATTCTTTAGAGTCCTATTCTGATCAGGCAAGATTCATCAAACGGCTTTTTTTTACGGACGAGCCGATGTTGACGCATGGGCGTTTGAGCACGTCGCGATGATCTGAAACGTCTGGAACGCCCCGAGGTCTCTCTGTCTTTGTCCCGCGCGACCTGCACCCTAACTTGTGAGCTCGGCTTGTGTGGTTTCCTCCTCTGCCCCCCTCGTTTCCTTCCCGCTTTCCTCCCCTTGCCTCCGTGTCCCTGCTTCTCCGTGTACGCTGTGCTGCTGTGCTGAACAGAGCTTCTATGGCATGACGTCGTTGTCTGCGGGCCCAGTCTAGGTGCAACATGATGATGCGACGATCTCGGAGTAAACAGGCCAGAGGCCAGAGGGGATTAGGATAAAAGGCTCTTCTGGAAAGAAGAAGGTTCAGCCAATCCCCTATCTCAACGTCCGTTCCTCCTGTTCAACAACCATATCACCTCTTCATACTTCACAAGTTCACAAGTTCATAATCGATCGACCGACTAGCCAATTACGCACCTACGCATCATCTACATTCACTTCCGATAGCCGTTTCGGTTTACCTCCTCCCCGCGGCTCATCTCCCCCTGATCACACACGCAATCTCATTCAGCTCGAAACATAATCAACCACTTCAAACTACCTTTGCAAAGGACTTTCGCCTACACACAGCTGTACCGCTACTCCTCATCGTCATATACGTACATCAGACGGATTTCTACCTCGATACCGACCCCCTCCGTCACCTAGCTCGCACCTCCTCCTCTTCCTCGACAAAAGATCAACAAACCGACAGCGACAAACAAAACAAACTGAGAATAGCGACCTCGATCAGAGATCAGATAGGGTAGACATTCCACCACCTACCGATCTTGCCTACCGTAGACCTCGACTGTCAACCGCAGTATCCACCTCACAAAGCGACAAAGGATCCCATCGACTACCGAACCAAATAAGACGGGATGCCACCCTCCACCCCATCCCGCAAGCCGTCCCCTCCATCAACCACCGCAACCCCACTCCCACTCCGGTCCCCTCACTTACATCGGGTCCAATCACGCTCTACCCCTGCTCCGCCGGTCTTAGGGATGGAGAGTACCAGTATCCGAGATCGAAGGCATGGGAGTAGGAGCGTTTCTTCCTCGTCTTCCGGATCCGGGTCCGGGTCTGGAGAAGGGTCGACCATCAGAGCAAACGAAGAAGATCGGCCAGGGTATGGGTATGGATATGAACATGGACATGGGTATGGGCATCAACGAAGACCGGCCGATCCTCCTACTGCATCCGGACCTGGACGGAACCTCCATCTTGGACTAGGACCCGGAGCGAATAACCCGAATGGGATGTTATTCCGTTCTCCGAGTTCTGAACCTAGTTGGCAAGCCCAGGCTCGTCGTCAACCGGGTTTAGGATCTACTTCTAGCGGGTTCTCCTCTCAAGAATCGGATTTTGACGATGATGCGGATCCGGATGAGGGTGGGGAGGAGAGCGATTACACGGCAGGGTCTACTTTCAAGCTCCGGAAGGACCGGGATCACGAATCTAGAAGGACAGGGAGTTCGGCTACTTTAGATGGATACGCGTATAAAGGCGGGGCGGAGCTGGGTCGGCAGGTCACTCGACAACCTCAAGGCGCCCATTTGCAACATGATCGGTCGAACGGGGTTGTACAGGAGAACGTTGGGGGATTGAGTTTGAGAGACCCCTACGATTTCGACCGGGATTACGACGAGTACCCTCAGCATCACTACCAGGAAGACGGCGATAACACCTCGAACCTGATAACCACCCCTCGAGAACGATCCACCCTAGCTGGAGCTCCTTTGTTCTCAGCGGGTCCGGAGGAGAGGTACGAGTTGATCCAAAAGTTGGGACATGGGAATTTCGGGACGGTTTGGAAGGCGTGAGTCCGAGTAGTTCCCGCTCTGGAGCGAGGCGGACAGGTCCTGGTCGAGATTTTTACGATGATGCTGATGCTGACATTCGCGCTCGGGTGGTATCGTTGATGCGATGCGCATGTGTTCTGGGGAGGACAGGCTGGACAAGGAGACGGATGAGATCGTGGCTATCAAACATGTCTGTGAGTCCCGATCTCGAACAGCACGAGCTGGGGGTTGGGTTTGACCTGGGAAGACTAATTTGTTGGTTGTCTCTGACTTCCTGATTGTAGGTCTCGAAGATAACGCAGATGGTTAGTTTGCTCCTTCTATCTAAATCCTCCGCCCTTGCCTGTAGCTGAAAGATCGCTCATCTTTGGCATTGAATTCGGTACAGAAATCTCTGAGATCCAATCCGAGATCGTCTACCTGTCCGGGTGCAACTCGCCCTATATCACCCGTTATCTAGGATCGTTCGTCGGGAGGAAGTGGACTTTGTGGATCATCATGGAATATCTCGCTGGAGGTAGCGGGTCTGATATCGTGAGTCGCTTGCACCTAAAAGCAATGTCAAGACCTGAGTTTGCTATGCTGACTTTGTTGAACGACATCACCGTCAGATCAAACCGGGACCTCTTAACGAACCGCAAGCAGCCATCGTCCTCCGTGAGATCCTGCACGGTCTTGCCTATCTACACAGCCAGGGAATCATTCACCGGGACATCAAATCGGCCAACATCATCTTTTCCGATACGGGCGAGGTCAAGCTCGCCGATTTCGGCGTGTCCGGGCAGTTGAGAAGCGCCAAGAGTATCAAGAATACGTTTGTCGGGACGCCTTTGTTCATGGTCAGTAATGAACGTCGTGTGCTAGAGACTAGACTCTCAGGTACTGACTAACTACGTTGATTACCTCGGCTCCTCAGGCCCCGGAAGTGATTCTGCAGGGAGGATATGGGCACAAGGCCGACCTCTGGTCACTAGGGATCACCGCCATTGAGCTCGTCGCTGGGAAACCGCCTTATGGATCGCAGCACCCGATGAAGCTCTTGTTCTTGATCCCCTCGATGGAACCGCCCAAGCTGGAAGGCGACTTCAGCGACGCGTTCAAGGACTTTGTCTCGAAGTGTCTGGTTAAGGACCCGAATGTCGTGAGTTGAGTCAGGTCGGCCTACGGTAAACGGGCAGAGCTGAATGTTCGCTCGTGTTAATCGAATAGCGATGGGATACCGCCGAATTGCTCGAGCACCCGTTCATCCGCAAGGCCGGCCGTGTTCAGTCCTTGCAGAGGCTCGTCAACCGACTTGCCGAACACAAACGACTGCACGGGAATCACTCTCGTTCCGAGACTTCGATTTCGAACCCGACTATCGATGGAACCATCGATGGGGAAGACGAGGGGTGGGATTTCGGGAACGGGACCGTCATTTCGGTACAAGGGACGAACGCCGAGGAGGAAGACCCTGCCACGGTCGGGACCATCCGGCCTGGAAAAGGCTCGGAGGCGAGGGTTTTTGAGCGAGACGTCCAGCCTTACCAAATGCAACCCTCCTTGTCGGACGCCTACCCGGAAGACGACTCCGCTCGCAGGCGTACATTCATCGTCAACGACGACGTTCCCGAAGGTTTTGAAGAGGTGAGCTACGGGCCAGCAAAGTGACATTTGCTGGACGGAAATTGAGCTGACACTCCCCTAACAGGGTTTTGAGACCGCTCCTTCGCTCAAGTCATCTGGCAGCGCCTCTCAAGCTGACTCTACCGAGGTCAGAACACCTCCGCTAGACACTCCAAAGGCACGCCCAGTATCAGCATCGTCTTCTAGTATCGGGCAGCAGTGAGTAGAAGCAGTATCGAAAATGGCGAAAGGCTTCCCGGCTGATGGTCTACGCATCCGCAGAACCATAAAACCGGCTATGAAGCAGGCCCCAGTTGCTCAACAGCAAGCGAAACGCCCGTTCCACGCAAGTGGTGACGGAGTTGGCGAGATCCTCATACGAGACGTCGTCTTGCCCGTTGTAAACAAGGTTCGTTCACTCTGCGGCGGGCTTCTCGTCACATCTTGGCTCATCTCGAAACTATGCTCGAAATCGCATCCGCAGACCGTGTCTCAAGCGAAGTCGGCGGTTGATTTGCAGGCTCTGCACTCGATTCAACAAGGGTTTCAAATATTGAGCAGAGACAATCCGGAGCTCGCCAACCAGATGATGATCGACATCATGTCGGGACTGCGAGAGTGAGTCGCTCATGTATCTTCGCCAGACCGACGTGACAGTTGACGTGTGGCCACCGTAGTAACGAAGCCGTTCGGGCTCAGCTCACACAGCGACTCGGTACCATCAGACCGTCGTCCGACGTCAGAAAGACGTTTTCCGACGAACAAGTCCAGACAAAGGACTTTGCGGGCGCAACTGAGCGCGAGGCTCCTGCCCCGGTTCCGAAAGAGCGAAGTCCAGTCAATGACATGCTATACATGCGATGTGAGTCCTGCAGACTGTGGTACAAATGGCCATGACGCTCGTGACTGATTCGTGGTGCGACACGATTACCAGGGCTAGATGGATTACGGCTTAAATGGCCCTTGGCTGGATCTTGATGTGGTTTCCGTCTGCTCTCACGACCGCGAAATACGACTATAATACGACCTCCTTTCCCTCTCTTCAAAGAGGCGCTACTTTTCTGTCTGTGTAGCGATGTTCAGGATACGCAGGAATTTGCTCAGGTATCCTCTGACTGTATCCATACTATACCATACACGGCCTGTAGAGTGATAGATTTCATGGGTTTCCCATCCCGAGTGATTGGTTTTGTTTCGAAATTGACGTTGATCGATCGGCGGTGGCATCAACCAAAAGGTGAATACGGTCGATTACCTTGTCCGTTCGGTGGCGGGAATGCTGTGGGTCGTCCGCCAGGTATCAAGGACGGGCCCATGTTACCTTCCAGCGGTCCCGAGCTCCAACCTTGCAGACCGTGCGCTGTAGTGACCGAACCTGCCCGGGCGAACCCTGATCCTGACCTGGACCTCTCCACTTCGCCGTCAGGTTCGTTTAGCCCACGAGTCCAGATCGAACCGCCGCTCGAGAAACCAACCCCTCCGAAGAGCAAGGGCGAGGCAGTGTTTGAGAAGGGTGACGCTGCCGGATTACTGGGTGCGGGACTGCTGGTCTGCGATGACGGCCTGACGACCGGGCTGCCGGTCATCAACGAATGCAACAAGTCGTGTGCGCGAGTCGAGGTTGGTTGGCTGTTCCCCTGTACGGAATGGTTTGTTGGATTAAAGGTCGAGTGCACCGCCATGGTTGGGGTTGTCAGACCTGCTGGTTCGTCCTTACTGAAGCGGTTCTGCCGTTTCGGCCAGATGATTTCTTCTTCGTCATCGTCCTCGTCAGCTTCGTTGTCCTCTCCATCATCCTCGGCGAGACTTAGACGTTCATCGTCGTCTGCCAAGCTGGACCCGTCTGCCAGAGTGGCCCGCATGGCCAGGTTAACAGGGTCGTCTTCGGTAGCCGTGCTAACCGATACGGCGTCGCCAAACTCCGATTCTTCGCGTAAAAGAGCGTCGGGAGGCATAAGTCCAGCTCCAAAGGGTTGCGAAGTGGCAAGTGACAAGGTCGGCCGACGATCCTCTAAGAACGTGTTGTGAGCGGTCGGATTTATCATCCCGACTCGGCTAGCAAAAGATTGTGGTTGCACCATATGTCTGAACGATTCGGGCTGAGAAATGCCAAATCGCTTTCAGCTCGACCGACGAATATCAACTGAAACAAAGCCGACCCGACTACGTCCACTCACCGCATAGTTGGCGATCAACTTGCCATCGCAGAGCAAGTCCGAGATCCGCATCAGCTGTTCCTCGTTCGGATGGACGTCGCTGACGTTGTGCCCGATATTAGCGTCCCGGGCACTCTGGTCGTTCGACTCGGTCGCCTTGCGCGGTTCCATCATGCCTCGTTTCAACGGTGAGAACCCCCGCATATCAAAGTCCTCTTCGAGCGCGTCGGAGAGCTCGGGCAGTTGTGATAGGGGAAACAGGGCCTCGAGGTGTCGACAGAACGACGCATACGTGGTCCAGAATTCTTCCTGCTGCGCGATCGAATTTTCGCTCAACAACGAGGCGTTGGCTTTGAGCCACTTGGAAAAGATCCTCAGCGCCGGCAAGAGTCGTCGCAGAACGGCGGTGATGTACGGGTAGAGCGCGGTGAGCGACTGCTCATCCTCGTCCCCCGTCATGACTTCGTCGACGACCACCGTCTCGTTGTCTAATCCGGCCAATCGCTCGGGACCCAATCCGTCCTTGACCTCTTGATCGGCAACGTCGAGCATGACCCCAGCGATATTGAACAAGTACCACAGGGCGGCGCCCTCGTGATCCTCGTCCTGGTTCACGTCCGATTCGGGCACTTCCCGCAATCGTATATCCCAGTGACAGGTGATGGCCATGACGATCGTCTTGACGATGACTTCGGCCGGCACCGCCCGGTCCGCCAACAATCTCCCGAGATGCGCAGCGTGATCCGCAACCAGGTTCTCGAACGCCGGCGTCGGATCCCCCGTGATCAGGATGGCCTGGAGGATGACCTCTTCCGATCGCAACGAGCCGAGCGGATTGGACGGGTCGAGCTCTGGGAACCCTCGTTCCTGGTCTGCCTCCGCCTCCCCCGCGCCGTCCCCGCGACTCGCCCTCCACTCGGCCAGGCATTTCCTCAACATCTTGTCCAAGTTCTGTCTGGCGGTGAGGAACGGCTGTTGACACGCCAACGCGCGGTAGTAATGGTACACCGAGGTGAACATGTCCCGCGCGTACGTCGCGATCACGGCCATCTGGTTCGAAGGGTTCCCTGACAGTCGAATCCACAAGAGTCAGTCCCGCTCACCCGCTTCATGACGCGATCATCAAACCGCTGGTGACTAACCGTTATCGGGCAACAGACCCCTAGCGACTTCATAATAACTCTTGGCCTTGACATAACTCTCCCCTAACTCATCCGCTTGCGACTCCGGTGCACCCGCCGCCGCTCCCTTGCCTCCGACCTTTCCCCTCCCCCTCCCTTGCCCCTGAGCCTGCCCCTGCCCCTGTCTCCCGCTCTGCCCAAACTGTCTATCCCGCTCAACCCCGTATTGCTCCTTGTACCGCTCCAAGTCTCCTAGACAGACCAGGGCTTTATGTACGAGCCCTACTTTCTTGAGAGCTTCGTCGTGGCTCAAAGTGATCGTCTTCGGACCCACCGCCGGACCTCGAGCGCCGTTTGGATCCGCTTCGACCTCGTCAACGGGGATGACGATCCCGACGACCTCGAGATAAGCCCTGACGTCGATCTCGACCCCTTCGGTCCGGTTCATCTGTTGCCCTTCTCCCCCTGCTCCATGCCCGCCAACCCACTCGCTCGTATCACCACCGCCACCGCGTGCCATACCAGACTCCCTCGCTGATGACGTTGAATGGGGGCCCAGCCGACAGAGCCCGAAAGTCCTGACGAGGTCCGAGATGACGGTCCTATAAAACCCCTGTTCAGAGGATAAGAAGCCCTTGAAACGGGTGATGACCTTTCTTATCTCCACTGGGCCCGTCCTCTCTCCGTTATGGCTTTCTGTACGTCTTCTCGAGTTTGAGTCCTGTTGTTGTTGTTGCTGCTGCTGAAGCTGTTGTTGTTGGAGTTGTAATTGACGATCGAGACTAGCGACCAACGATCTGTACCGAGCGATGATCACATGGGTAGTATAGATCCAAAGATGATCGATGGATTGGGCGGGGGAAGAGGTGGGATGTGAAAAATGGATGGTCTTGTAGGCGCTTCGGATGCTGTGGGTTCCGAATGTCGTGCCGTGGTTGTTGTTGAGACGATAGACGTGAGGGTAGCGGGGAATTGAGTATGTCATGTATGTGTCGAAGTGGAGATAAAATCCAGCGGGGTGTTAGGTAAATGGAAGAAGCGGAGATCGATCAGGCATTGTGATCGTACGAGTTCCGGGATACATATATAGGAGGAAGGCCATTATCAGCTCTCAGCTCCCAGTGCCTTTCCCGGCCTCCACCACCGGTGCTGCATCATCCCCCCTTCAACCTCCGAAACGGAACTCGAGCACAAAACCCAGCAAGGGAAATTTCGACCGGGACTGACCGATTCCTAACGACGTCCACCTCCCTATCCCAAGGCTCTTTGACCTTTAAGAGCTGGTCCAAGAGTTTGATCTGGGTCTTGGCTTCCCTGTTGGCAGCGGGAGATTGCGTTGGTGGTGGTGACATTGATGGTGATGATAGACAGGGCAGGTAAGAGTTGACAAGATGACAAAGGAGACGCCGTTGGATGTACCGCAGAGTCGAACACAGTTAGAGTAAAGACAAGCAGGAATCAGATCTCAGTAAACATCCAACCCTGAGCTCGAAGTACGTAAGTGGATCACTTGATAACTCACTTGACCAGGTCCGCAGCCGTCTTCTCCTTCTCCTTCCTCACAGAGTTTCTAGCATCACCATCGCCCGGAGGAGCTGTTATCGACCTCGACCTGTTCCCGCTCCCCGTCGACCGACCTCCAGCCCCAGCCCCGGCCCCAGCTCGAACTCCGTCCGCAGCTCCACCTGTCTGCTCTCGTTCTCCTTCTCCTCTCCCTGATCGGGAACCAAATCCGTGAGTTTGGGCTTGATGACGATCATACTCGGATCTCCTGGGGTTCCGGGGTTGTCTACTAGCGACTTCCCCAGCAGCAGGAGGAACTTGCGTGGACATTATAGCAACTTCGGATCAGTTGACCGGGGGAGGAAGCGTTGTGGGGCTGGTCGAGGAGAAGAAGAGGGCGGGAATGGGTTATTGCATCTTGGTTCGCCAGTCTGACGAGACCTGGGCGAGTGCGAACGTAGGTGATTGGGTGAATATGGGAGGGTTGTTACCAAATCGTCGTTTGACCCTTTCTCAAGGATAGCTAGGATAGAGATCGACCGATGACGATATGCAGTCAAGTAGTGTTGATCGATAATTGGTTGACACGTCATTCACGAAACGCTCCTCGGTCGACCAATACTTTGATAAGACCATCGAGCGAGACCTTTTTCTGCCTACGTTGAAATATTTCGACAATGACCTTCTCGATGCACATCTTCTTCCCTGTTGTTGATCAGTCCTATCGGTCACTCCGGACTCCACTCACAACGACCTGGCCTTCTTCCGGGTTTATTTCTATCCGTAAGTACCTCCTGCCTGTTTCTTCTCCAACGACCTAAAGAAGAGGACAGCGACGACAGACATCGACATCGCGAGACCCCGTGGATGAAAAAAAACCTCAAACCACCTAGCCTGGGGAATTTTTACGAAATTCTAGACCCCGGCAATTCCCGCTACGTCTTTCCTCGTCCGTCTTGGGCGGGGGATAATGAGAAGGATCACCTCTTCTCTCTTTGGGGAGCTGAGGGGGCCCGGATCATAGTGGTAGGAGGGGCTGGCGGTCGTCACCGGCGCTCTGATGGCACAATTCATTTTGTCATAGTTACACTGAGGGGTCTCAAGCACGTCCTTGTCGTCATCGTCGTTGTCTTTGTCGGAGGAGGATCGTCTTTCCTCTTCTCGGGACTGCGAATATTCGTTTTTTTGAGAGAACGTCGAGCTGATCCAACCTGGCGCTCTTTCTCTCTAGACCTTTTTCTCCCTCTCTCGACTCTTTCTCCTTATCCTCTCTTACCCACGATGCCCCTATTTCGTCCAACCCCGTACCTCCTCGCCGGCCGTCCCAAAACAGCACCCCACGAGATCCCACCTCCTTCATCCAGTTTACCAGCCCCGCGGAGTGCTGATCAAGCGGACAAGTATTTCAGGAGGGTCGCTAATGAGAACGTGAAACCTGGGCGGGGGATGAGGTTGTTGAGCGTCGGGGGGTGGGTCGTAGGGGGAGGTGAGTTCCGACTTCCGAACTTGGGTTTAGCTTCTCCTTTCTTTTACTTTTTTGATACCTCGTCTGGACCCTGAGTCATCTTGTGTAGTAGTTGTTATATCATCATCATTTGTCATGCGATTTGCTTATACGATCTTATTACGTTCCCTTTGTGCTTTTCTCGTTTTCTTTTCTCTTCTCTGTTCTGCTCCCTGTCCCGTTTTCGTCCTCCGTTTGCTTTGCTCTCTCGATTGGCTGCGCCTCACGTCACTTCACTTCGCCGTCGATCTTACCATCCGGTCATCCCATCTCGAATTCTATTCCTGACATCCGATATCCGACCTTGCGAATCGACGACACCCGCAGTGGCATGCACGTATATGGTCCTCTTTGCCGATTTCGGGGACAAGGAGCATGTGTTTTCACCGGTGAGTCCGGAATTCCTTTAGGCCGGGCTTTCTGTTTTGGCCATTTCCCACCCTGGGCGCTCGGCGCATCCGTAACTGCATGACTGCAAACGACGGCGAGCACATATCTATAACCACCATCGTGGTAAACGGCCGCTGCGCTTATCCGTACCAGCAACGATCGTACCTGCGTGGCATCGATGAACGGGAAAGCTGACCGTTCGTTTTCTGCAATTTCGATCTATCGACCACCTCGATTACCACATGCGCTCCCTTCCATCTTCACTTGACGCCGTCTGCTACCCACCTCGCTACCGCCCCGACGCCAAACCGTACGCAGGTCCGCCGTCAATTCCGCTCATACACCTCGTCCCTGTTCAACCTCTCGGATTCTGAACGTTCGATGATGAGCCTTCCCTTTGAAGACCCGGTTCGCAAATCCGGGTCGGTACGGACGATCGGGACTACCGCCGAGAGCACCATCAGCAACAACAATAACAAGAACAATCCTATAACCGGGACTGGAGATGTCGACGTCGATGCGATTGAGAGGACGGGCTTGTTGGATAAACACGGCAAGGGGATAGCAGGGCCTATGAATGGGGAATCCTCCATCCGGGGAAGGTTCGTATAGCCATAGCGCCTACGCCTCGAATGCCTGAATCGAAAGACGATCGAGGCGGGAGATGGATTTGAGAGATCATGATATGATCGAGATCCGAAGAAGGATCTCGTGTTGTGTATCAAAATTCCATATCATTTATACCCTGACGAAATTCGCGATGCTTCAACACAGACACGCAGATGAGCGTCGAAGCGCAGGGTGCTTGAGAACGATTCATCACCTACCATCTATGCCCTGCGAACGGGCGCGAATGGTCCGAGGGAGCGAGCGTCGGCATTTGTGAGCGCATCATGCCGGCCAGTGTTCAACCTGACTTGATCATCACACGAGACTTCTACGTCCCGTCGAAAGCAACGAGAGCGCGATTGCTCTTGCGCTTGTTCGATGGAAGGAGACAGCTGAGATCGGTTTCGGTGTCCTTCCCGGCCATCTTTCCGACATCCGAAGCAGCATGCGCGTCATCCTGAACCGGCTCGGTCTGACTGAGCATTTCGACTCGATATCCACCCTAGCCGTGAACACATTCCCCGTCTGTTCGTTGTACGGCTCTACTCAAACCCGGTTCGCCTATGCGAAGACGCGTGAGAAGCGCTAAAAGCGGATTGCATGCTATCGCGCTGATTAGATTGAAATGGACAACTGGGACGTCGGAGGCCGGAGGACTCTGACCTCGAGAACATCTTGTCTTGTCTACGGCACAGGGGTTTCGTCCCCTATCTGTTGCGTCTACTCGCACTGCGGCAATGTCAGTCATGATAATAATGTCTCGCACGAATATCAATCTTATAACACAGGCATTTCGGAGAGGCGTAACGGCTATGAAGAGTTTTACTGGATCTTGCGTCTTGACAATTTAAACCTGAACGATGAAGTCAAGATCGCGAAGCGGCTTTTGAGGGTTTTAATGATTTTTGGGTATATTCAAGAACCAAAAGTTACAAATTATAAGGCGAGACCGCAAGACCGGAAACCACCACCAGAAAACCAAGAACGGAAACCAAGAAGAAATCCGACCCCGAGCAGGGGGGCGATCGGCAACCGTCGAATCCGGTACATGGACCTTGACGTCAACTGTTTTTAGGAGGACCGAACGCTTACCCCTGCTCGCTATCCCTATCCCTTCCCATCTTCTCCTTGTGGCCTATCGGGACCGTGAAGAAAGCTCGGAAGCATGACATTCACGGTTGAAGACCCGATTACCACCCCGTCCTCTTATAATAGGCTGCCTTGGTACCGTCGGGAACGCTGCAAGCAGCCTGACGTCGACGGCGGTAGGAAGGAGCAAGGCTCACGACGCTACCGGCATGCCTTTACGTGGTCGCTCCCTGTTCGACAACAACACAAGACAAGTCAGGGCGACGATCCCGAATTTGAGCCCGAACCCGCCGACGATGATCCGGCAAACTTACCTAACGAGCGCCAAATCTATTACGTAGGCCCAATCCCGGCCCTTCACATGGCTCATCACTGCAAAGAACGCAAAGAGCGGATCAGCGGGGATGACTACGGCTCGGACGATGATCACGACGATCGACTTACGTGGTGTCTGATGGCCAGTCTCCACCCGAAGCTCGTCCCGAACGTCCACTTTCGGGTCGCCTCCGCGTAGTCGTCCATGACGACATCCGTGTCGCTGGTGGATCGAATTGCGATAAGGATCGTCGGAACCGGGATAGGGGTAGAGATGGATCGTCGGAACCGGGATAGGGGTAGAGATGGATCGTCGATGGCGGAAGTCGGCGAAATAGAACAAAGAGAAGATCAGCGACGAACCGGTCCTGACAACGCCGATGATCAGGTACTCACGCCTCCTCCTCCATCTCCTCTTCCTCGTCGTCGTCGTCCCTGATCGTCCAGCCCTCGTTCGCCTCGAGCTGGTCGACTTCGGACATCTCGAAGATGCCCGAGACATCCGTCATCTCCACGTCCTCCGGAACAGCCGCGGGCCAGACCCACAGGGTGGACCCACCGGTGTAGCCACCCTCGCCCCTGATCGCCCTCGCCTTGAGCCGCATGCAAAGGAGGGCTTGGGAGGGCTTCGAGTAGGGGTGGGGCTGGCGGAGTCGGGAGGTGATGATTCGCGACGGCATCCCTGATCGGCGGGCGATCAACGGTGGAGGGACCGGAACCGGCGGTATGCGAGCGATGTCGGGCCAGAGATGAACACGAGGCGGATCGTCGGTGGATATCGAAGTCGGGCCGGAAGGCGGGTCGTCGGTGCGTGGCGATGTCGGGTCGAGGTGAATACGAGGCGGGATCGTCGGTGGCGGGGATAAGGGGTAGCGAGCGAGGTGGACATGCGAGTGAATACAAACGTTTGGTGATCAGCGGTGAGGTTCTTCCAAACACACGAGACGGAAACTTCTATGGCGACGACGATCGGTGAAGGGGTATAAAGAGAGATAGCGGGGTAACGGAGTGGGCACATTGCGAGGAATACGGTATGGAATGGAGTACGGTAAGGAAGGGGGACGGTCGGGTTTTGGAAATGTGTGCGGAGTAAAGGTTGTGTTCGGTATGGAATGGGTACGGAGCAGGTACGGAGCGGGGCGGTATACGAGAGTAGAGGAGTATGCGAGTAGCGGAGTATGCGAGTAACGGAGTATGCGAGTAGCGGAGTATGCGAGTAACGGAGTATGCGAGTAGCGGAGTATGCGAGTAACGGAGTATGCGAGTAGCGGAGTATGCGAGTAACGGAGTATGCGAGTAGCGGAGTATGCGAGTAGAGGTGGTGCGAGTAGAGGTGGTGCGAGTCGAGGTGTTGCGAGTCGAGGTGGTGCGAGTGCGAGAGTAAAGGTGATGCGAGTGCGAGAGTGGAGATGACGAGAGTAGAGGAGACGAGACGAGAAGGAGAAGAGGGAAAGCGAAAGGGGGACACGACCACGACCATCACAAACACTGAGTGTACTCACTGCGAGGTTATTGAGACGGGGCGGGAGTGGTATTGGTGGTGGTGGTGGTGGTGGAGGTGGTATGGGTATGCAAGAGAGTGTGGGTGAAGCGAGTGTGGGTATGATGATGATGAAGAAGAAGAAGAGAAGAGAAGCGAAAGGGCAACGAGTCGAGTTCGAAACGGTCCAGACTTTATACACGTCCAGCAAGGGGGGCGAGGGGGGTGGAGCGACGTGTCGACGAGGCAAACGCTGGGGGAAGGGGAGGGGGGAAGGGAAAGGGCAGGCGAGAGGCAGGAGAGGGAGAGAGACGACGAGGCCAAGCAACAACAAACACAGGACGACAACAACGACGAATCACCTGATGATCCATCGTTCATCCATCGTCGGTGCGCTTGGGAATGTGGCTTCGAGGCAGGAAAGACAGAGGAACCCGGCGACTGACCCACCCCAGGGTGAATCCGGGTGAAAGCCTGAAAGATGGACTTCTACGAGTCGGAAGCCATCGAGGCAGGATGAGCAGAGGATCCACCGGAATGGCACATCGTGGCCGACTGTCGCCGAGCTCGAAATGATCGCTTATCCGACGTTTCATCATATTTCTTGTTATTCCGAGCCGAAAACGCATAAATTCACCCGCGAATATGCGTTTTTCACCTAAATGAATTTTTTAGCGCCGCAAAAAGGGCGTGTGATTTCGTACGTTTGGTCGATATACAGACGAACGAGGACCTAAATCAAAATTTCGGCCTCGTGACGATTTAGGACCGATTTTTACGCACCTCCCCGTCTTGGACCGAGTTTCGTCCGACCATTTTCGAGTGAGGGGCATTCCAAGAGGTCGAAATAGTAGTTTAAGCGAGGTCCTCGGTTCCGCGCGATTGGGACCGACCCGACAAAGTAAACAACCCGGTCATTGACGCAAGGCCGGGCTCTTGAGGGAGATGGATGTTTTATGTGCTCCAACGAAGGCATGAGGTCGCGATTATGGTCCAGGCTGCCCTCAAGCGACTGGCGTGAATTATTCGCTCTCTCAAGTGTGAAGACCAAAAGACCTATACGCTCCTGGCCCTGCTTTGCTTGCCCACCACCTCGCGACGGCTCGACCACGCAGACGATGACACCTCGCCACAGTGAAACGTGACGACGGGGTGGAAGAGTCTGAAGACCAGAGTAAGGGGTCGGGTACCTTTCTTTCGGGCCACTGGCACTTTCCTATTCCACCAGAGGGAACGATCAGTACCAGCTCGGTGACTGTCGATATCTGGTGCGCATTGAATGATCACAAAGGGATCTTTCTGCGACGTTATCCGTGCCGTCGAAACGCTTAGGATACGTTCACTGATCCCAACAATGGGACTCATTCTGTCCCATTTCCGATAACATCGTATCAGTTGATCCAAAGAAGCACCGGTAGCTCGACATCACGGGCTTTTTCGACTTTTCTGTATCGCATATCTGGTCTCCCGTTCTTATGCTCCTGGAACCCGAACGGCCTCTTCCGCCGTTCGCCGGCATGCACAGACAAATGTTCACCAATAACGCTAGTTCGACCTTCGGACGGCGAGGGCCAATGTACCGATAGACGCTTCGCATATGCAGCATATTCCGGCCCGGACGCGCTTGGCCGTACATACAGCCGATCTTCCTCTCTTCCCCTCAACATCGCCATCTCTACCTCTTTCCCAACATCGCCCTCTCGATATCTTCTTCAGACCCTGATCGACCTTGACCTGAAGCTCAGAAGATCGCGTCCAATGCGCAACAAGCGCACATTCCCGCACAACAGGCCATACAGGTCCCGCAACATCCCATCCCCGATTCATCCTTTTTGACCACTACCTCTTGTGGGCCGGGGGCGGGATAACCCACTACGAGATCCAATCCAAGACAAAGTCAAAGTTAGGAATGTTCAATCGGGACCGGGTTTCTCGGTCCTGAAAAGGGGGAGGAAATGGGACGGATGCTTACTGGATTGGGGAGGTCCGCCGTAAGGTGCTTGCCCGTTGTAGACCCTATTCCCATCCGGTCCGCGATACCGAAAATATCGGCTCCCATCGCTTCGTACGATATAATCTGGAGCCCTTTCAAACGAATACTTACCCTTGAGGATACTGAGGTGCGCCTTGGCCGTATGGTCCGCCTGGAGGAGGATAGCCTCCCTGATTCTGATCGCTCAGAATGCCAATCGGCTCGTTCAGCTAGATCGGCGTTCGACGTTGACGTGGTACGCCGGCTTACTTGTGGATAATACTGATTTTGCTGGTCCATCGTGTCTTGTTGTGGTTTGCTACCGTTTGGTGATCGTGATTGAGATCTGGTTTCAGGATTTCGATCCAATGAGTAATGAGTAAGAACACCAAGATAGAGGCGGTATAAGAGTATTCGCTCCAATCAATCACCGAGAAAGGAATCCTATCTCGATTCCTGACCCGTGAAGTATATATATGTCTCCTGGAAAAACTGCCCGCAGTCGCCGATCCACCATCAAACCGTCCAACCGATCAATTTCTTTTGATGACAAAGGGCTCAAAGGAACGTTCCGACTGCGAGGATTTTCTGATGGTCCCCTCAAAACGGTCTTCGCAGCAGAATCGTCCGCGCGCGGAGTTCGGGTATCGCAGGAAGCATGGCAGGCGAGAGACGGAGCGCTCGGCACGGCTTGATCGATTTAGAGTTCTGTTTCGAAATGGTGTTTCACTTGAAATACTGTAGGTTCGTACGGGTGCCAAGCGCAATCGTGAGACAACGGACATCCAACTGTTTACCATCTCCAGGATAAGAACACGTTTCGGAACCTTCTGCCTTTCGAGTATTTGCAATATCTAACAAGAACCATCGGCTTAGAGAAAACAGCAGGTACTCCTTGGACACCGTCTACGTGGACGTCACCGATCGCAAGATCGGACCGCTTGAGCTATTCGAATTAATGAGCGGATATCCGCCACAGGGCTGACGCGGCGTTTCATGTATACAAGATTTAAGAGAAGATCTGTCTCTAAGCAGCGTGCGAAACATCTTCCTGGTGCTTGACCTCCTGGACAGGGAGCTTGTCCAATCCGATCTGTTTAGCGATCCTTTGACGACGAGCGGCATCCTCGGCACCGGACTGGTCTCGGAAGAATGCGTCGATCTGCAAAGGAACATGCAAAAGAAGGGAGTCAGACAAAGACAAGGCAAAGACACTCATCCGTGAACGCGCGACTTACCTCTTCCAAAGTCCTGTTCTTGAGCTCGGGCAGCAAGAAGAACGCCCATAACACTCCGAGGATCATGAACGCCATGAAGAGCAAGTAGGTGCCGTATCCGATGTTTTGCAAGGCGATAGGAGTGATGGTCGCGACGACGAAGTTCATGAGCCAGTTGACGGCGGAAGAGAAGCCCATACCCTTGGCACGAAGAGACAGGGGGAAGACTTCAGTCGAGACGACCCAAGCCAGGGGACCCCACGTGACGGCAAAGATGGCGATGTAGATGTAGAGGAAGGCGACGGCGGCGTTTCCAGCGGTCTGGTTGGCAGTCCAATTGTCACCGAACTGAGCGACGATCGCGGAGATGATGGCGAGACAGATGGCGAGCGAAAGGGAACCCAGAAGCAGTGTGGGCTTTCGACCCCAGTTGTCGACGAAGAGCACAGCAGGGATGGTGAAGACAAAGTTGACGACTCCGACGATACCGGTGGCGAGAATTCCGGTCATACTCTCAGGCAAACCGATGGACCTGAAGATGGTAGGCGCGTAACTATGGCAAGGTACAGCCCGTCAGCTGCCGAGAACCCGCGGAGACTCGTGCGAAGAGATACTCACTAGATGACCGCATTGATACCTGACCACTGCTGGAGAGCCTGCGCGGAAGCTCCCAAAAACAATCGGTGGACTGTGAAACACCACAAGCGGTCAGCCTCTCGATCGACCAGGCACTCTCGCACGGGGCTAGACGACTCACGCAAAGTCTTGGTAGTCAAGAGTCGCTTGTAATCCCGGATCGCATAGTAGAACTCGCTCTTTCCAGGCCCGTATCGCTCGTGCTTCTCGTCCTCCTGGACCAACTGCTCGGCCTGCAGCGCCATGTATTCCGATTGAATGAGAAGCGATTCGGGTTCGGCATCTCGCAAGTTCGCCAAGGTCATCAAACATTCCTCCTCCCTTCCACGCAACATCAACCATCGAGGCGAGTACGGGAGGAAGAAGGCTCCACCGCAGAGGACGATGGCGGGGATCAGCTGCAGAGCCAAGGGAATCCTCCAGGCTGCCTCTCCTCCGATAAAGTTTGTGCCGTATGAGATCCTGACGAAACGGAAAATCCAACGTTAGCCGAGTTTGTCCGCAGATGGATGGAAAGAACATCCTTACCAGTAACTGATCAAGATACCGAACGTGATGGCCAGCTGTTGCAACGCGACAAGAGATCCTCGAATACCGGGAGGCGCGAGCTCTCCGTTGTACTGTACGCATCCCATAACGTTGAGCACCACCGTCGCATAACCCAACCTTGATTGCGGTCAGAACATACCATGGGCACCAACATCGACAGTGCTCCGACGGCCATACCACCGATCCATCGTCCAGCCCAGATGAAATCGATGTTGTCGTTCGCTCCAACCTAGCAAAAACAACAACAGTCTCATGCGTTCAGGTTCCGTCCTATTCCCCTTCCACGTAGCAGACCAACCCACCTGCAAAGCTGTTCCGAGCATGAACACTACACACCACATCGAGATCGAGCGTTTACGAGAGATCTTATCGGCAATCGGCGCAGCGATAAGGGCTCCGACGAAAGCTCTACATTACCAAAGCGTCGTATGGTCAGTTTCCGCGTATTCCTGCCATGTCTGCCGAAATGTGCTCACCCCAATTCAAGGATAGAGGTAAGTAAACCCTTCTTGACGGCGTCGACGCTATCGTCGAGAGCTTCTTGACTGAGATCGGGATCACCCAAGACCGCTTGATATCTATCGAACACCACATCGATAGCAGAAAAATTAGATTTTCGTCTCGAGGTCGTGTCGTCGTCCTTGTTGAAGACTCTCGAAACCTACCTTCGTTGGAAATCATACATCACTTGCACTTGTGCGAACACTCCTTGGTTGTATCCGTACAACACTCCACCCAACGATGCGAAGGTCGCGAGACCCAACGCCTTTTTGTTACTGACGAGACCCCTAAATCCCGAAGGTCCCTGGGTAGGGATGCCGAAAGCCGCATCGGCACCAGCAGCTCCTCCACCGCCCATTTTGGTCGTCTAAGTGTTTAAAGAGGTTGTTGAAGAAAGACACAAAGTCGGGCAAGGATAGCACTCTTCCTTGAACAAGGCCAGATGATCTGCGGTTGTGAATCGAAGTATCGACATCGCGGGCGGGGATGAGGAGGACCACTCTGTCTTTTCCTTCGGGGCTCTATATATGTTGTCTGCCCAGCCATGGGGCACACGAGCTCGTACCGAATTTTCGGGGGCCTGCGGGTCATCCCCCCAATCCGAATCGAGGACGATGTCGGGGCCAAGCCGAACCTTTGCAGGCTAGAAGCCAGAAATTGCGAGGGGCGGGCTACCCCGACACGAACGTCATCAGCCCCAGCTTCTCAGCTTCTCAGCTGACCGGGTCTCCTGACGGATCGCTTGCTAGACGACAGCGGCTGGGAAGGTGAAAATGGAAACAAGTCCCGCTCCGATTCCGTACCGTGTGTTGGCGCTTGCACGCAGAAACGTGTTTCGACTGGGAGATGCAAGGAGCAACGCGTCACATACGGGATCAGATGTGCGGCAGTTGCTGTGTACCTTGCGGTTCTGGAGCGATCTATTCCCGGCCTGAACTTGGGACGTTCGAGGCTTGCCGCCGGAGGGTGGCCAAGACATGTGACCAAGACGATCTTGGGACGTCGTGCAACCGAGTTCTTCTTACGATTTCGGGTCCCGCCTGGATTGACAGTCATATCTGTCAGCTTCAGCTTTGCAGCTAGGTCGCTGGGATTGGTAAGAAATCGCCCTCGACACAGACTGACGAGATCGAAGAAGGGATCTTGTCAGGTCACGAATCAGTTATCTAAGCAGTCTAGTACTGAACCTCCTGCCCGTTCAGTCGCTGTCGGGGAGATGCCATAGTTAGGTGCGATGCCGGTTTCATCATCGTTCGGCCGGCGATACTTGGACCGGCGACCTCCAAACGACGAGTTGTAGATGGCTTTCGGCAGTTTCGACTCCGACCGCTCGGTCGAAGTTTGGGAGATCACCGGGGAGGATACTCTCTGGTCGCTGAAGGAAGCCCGTGAGCGAGGCGTTGTTTGTTCCTGCTATACAATTCCCTTACGTCAATCTGAGATGCTATCAGCGGCATTGACGTCTCACCGCCTTACCATATCATCAGTCTCATCTGATCGAGCGTTGTCAGCGCGCCCGACCCGCGGGCAGCGCTGGCCGTTCCAACAGAACGCTGGACATCTGGCCTGGATCGTTTCATCTACTATTCTCTACTCGCCTATCCCAAGAGGGTTGTCCAGTCCGACCATACGAAGCCATCGCTTCGCGATAGCGTTGCTGATCGGCGACTTCTCATCAGCCATCCATAAAATGAAAATACTCCGATCATTCCCTCGCGAAAAAGTCAACAAACGCTCTGATCTCTGATCACACTCTACTTGATGACTGCAGGGTACGTATTCTAGATCCGATTGTACCTTTCGTTTATGCTGGCTCCCGGCGGAAAACATACGCAAACCATACAAATAACCTTGGATGAATTGGACTCAAGCTTGCCTTATGGGCTGGGCCTTCGGTCAAATGTTGGTCAGTTACATCACCGGCGCCCACCCTGCCGAACCGTACGGCTCGACACTCGCACTCGCCCCAGTTCAAGCCGTCCTCCACTCAGAGGCCTGGGTATTCACCAAGATGATCGCCAAGATCCGGGGCAATATGTCCACAAGTCAGACTTTGCGCCTTCATTTCCGGATGATCAAGGGGGTCTTCCTGAGCATGACCGCGTTCCACGTGTACAAGTCATGTAGATGGGGTAGCGTCTGGACGGGACCCGATCGAGGAGCACACCGACTCTGGCTGCTGGCGACTGTGGCCTTCGAGTTGTTCTGTTTCAGTATCGGACACTCTGGTCAGTAGCCTAGCCTGGATACATACGGAATGTAGAGAATCTGAGCTTAGATTGATTTACAATTTCCTTTCGCACGCGAACCCTCGTATGCATTCATAGCACTGGACCCCGAAATACAAGAAGCTGTAGCCAAAGAAGAGGAAGATCACCGCAAAAGCGAAGCAACTCGCCTTCAGGTGATCCAGGATCGCGATGTTCAGGACGTCGCTCGAGCAGAGGAAGTTCTGTAGTAGGATAGACAATGCTTGAATACCACGAATGCTTGCGGCCTCGGTCGACTCGTATACAGGTTCTGAAGCTACGAGAGTCTTGCAACGATCGAAATGCTCGGACCTCGGATCGGCCAATCGAGAATTCCATCCGATCGCTACAGTTGATCATATCGTGACATTCTATCATCTTACACCTCGCTCATCATTCCCGCTTCACTGCTGGACCATCGCCTGCGCATTCCCACCCTTGCTGAAAAACTCTTTCGCCTGTCCACACCGAGGGTTCGTGCAGCCAGGACACCTCAACCCCATCTGTATGCTCGTCGGTCCGACCTTGCCCTCGGCCTGTTCCTTCAGATGGTTCGAGACCATGTCCGCGAGGGCACGGATGAAGATGGGAGAGTCGTTCAGGGATTCCGCACGTTTTAGGTTGATTCCGAGCTGTAGCGTTGACAGCCATAGCGGCATGTCAGTCTGGCAGGTTATCGCTCGAATCAAGCTCGCGGGACCTGAACTCACCTCGTCGGCCTCCTCCTTGACCTCGATGTCCAGCTCATAAAGCGTCTCGATATGATCACTAGTAAAAGCGATCGGGACCAACAGGACGTTCTTCTTGCCCAGCTTGGCCAGTCCCTTGATCGAATCCGAAGTCTGGGGACCTTGCCAAGCGGAAGGTCCGACTTGGGACTGCCACGTCAGACGGTAAGGGTTCGTGAATCCGAGCTGGGTCATGACGGCGTGCACGGTCGCGGCGACTTCAGAGATGTAAGGGTCGCCTCGGCTAGAAGGGAAAAGCGACAAGGTAGGAGGTACGTAATTAGCTAATCGATCTCCCTTCCATGGCTAAGACCCGCTCGGATACCCACTTGACAACCGAGAGCGGCAACGAATGCGCCGAAAAGAGGATGACAGCATCCTTCCTCTCTTCCACCGGGAACTGTTCCAACGCGGTCTTCACGTTCGTAGCGACCGCCTCGACCAACCCCGGATGAGTCGGCCATCGATCCAAGACGCTCCACTCGACCTCTCCATTCCCACCCCACCCAAGACCTCCCTTGATCAACTTGTCCTCGCTGTCACCCTCTTTCGGGGTCTTCCCCTTGATCGTAGCGACCCGCATCAACTCGTTCAAGCTGCTCCCCGTCGTCGAACAAGAATACTGAGGATATTGACTGAACGCGATAGCACGCTTCACCCCGTCCCGCCTCATCTCCTCGAGACAAGTCTCCGTCAGAGGTTCCGCATAACGGAACATGACGTACGGCTTATGAGGGGCCGACTCTGGGTTGAGCTCGTCCAAGAGTTTACACATCTCGGCTCCCTGAGTTCGGGTCCATCGGAGGATGGGGGAACCGCCTCCGATGGCCGTGTACTGGGCCTCGATCTTGGGTGTCCTTCGGCGGGCGATGGTGGGGGCAAGGTATGATTGGAAGGGGAGGGGGATGAGGTCGTGGTCGTGAAAGAGCCGGGAGAGGAAGCTGTGGACTTCGGGGATCTATCGTCGGAGCGATGAAGAATAGATGAGCTTGTCTATCTTCTGGTGTATTTTGACTCGGATCGCTCACGGTGGCAGGTCCTCCCATGTTCATCATGACAACGGCTATTAACAAGATCGGGCAAGTCTTAGCCTATAGAACGGTCAATCGAGAGTTCCTCCAGTAGATGATAGCTTACCAGTAGGACTATCGGATCGAGCCAAGTGACGTCGTCATCATCAGCTGTAATATCCTCTGTTTAGGATTCATCGTGCACACTCACGCCTTGTCACTGCCCGTCTCATACTTGCTGCTCTTGTGCAGAGTGGCCAACCCGCGCTGAGCTTGTCGGAGGTGGTTGGTCGATCGTCCGATCCTCGCTACGGCTGACATGGCGGTCGCAGGCATTGTTGCTTTTGGTTTCCTCCTTTGCTAGCTGAGAATATGAGGTCTATAGAAGTGCGATACGGGACTGATCAAAAAGAGTAGGACCTTGTCATGATATCGACTCTACCTCATTCGCTCAGAAGCAGGGAGGCGGATCGACTCGATCTCGCTAGACATTGTGGTTGATCACGTGACTCTACTACAACTTCTGTGTGACATCACCTCCGAATGACCCGAAAAGCTAAACACTCTGCACGATCCGTACGATCTCAACCGGAATGTGGTTCGTAAACCTGCTTGGGACGGTCGTATTCCGTTGTGCAGCAGAGATCGTAGAGATCAACTGTGGCATGTTCATGGCCAGATCCGTCGCTCATCAGCGGGAAATGTTCGCTTAGCTACCCTCGATGGACCGGTCTGGAAGGATGAGCTTCCCGTCGAACGCGATCCGACCTCTAGGAAGGGTTTCGAAGGCTGGCCGAAGGTGTCTTACTGTTATCCGTTCCGATCGATTAGCTCGTCGTGATACACCATATCGTGCGATAAAAACTTGAAAGACTGTCAAGCTGGGGTTGCTCGATCTCGGTGGCCGACGATCGCTCGGGAAGAACCGGCATCGAAGGGTGAAACTGTTGAGAGGTGGACATGAGGGTGTTCTCTATGTCCGCGCCGCTAGTCGCTATATATAAAGGTCGCTATGACAGGTCGCTGTTACATTGTACTACCTTACTTTATTGATATCAAGTCTCTTCGTTCAACAGGTTATGAGCCCAGGTTTGTGACCATTACGACCTAGTTACAAGCCCTAGACGATCTAGATATACAGGTTCGTCGACGTCGCCAGCGACTCGAACGTATCAAGCGAACGACCTTCACAAATCGACATGGAATCACTTTCGGGAGCGAAGGTGCCGACTCTGGTCGGACAAGACAATTACTTTGTCTGGAGGAATGCAGTGAAAGACGCCTTACTGGCGATTGGTGCACTGCATGTCATCAGTGACGAAGCGCCGGAAAAGCCGGAGCGACCGGTCGTCACAGTCGATGGAGAAGGTACTAAGATTGCGCCGACATCCGCGGAGATGTCGCTGTATATCGAGGATCTCAAGGAATGGAAAGACTTCAAGAACAAAGACTCCAAAGCGAGAGGACTTATTGGACTGACTGTCTCTGACGGTTTGCGACTCGAAATTAGCGGTGTCGACACGGCGAAAAAGCTGTGGATGACCCTTGAGCAGTTGCATCAACTCGACGACGGTGAATATCGGGCTGACATTGGCCGACAGCTAGCAAACATACAGTTGCAAGAGAGCGACGACCCGGACGACTTCCTTGAGAGATTCAATACTCTTCTCCTCAAGGCAATCAATGCGTCGATGTCGCTCACAGAAGAACAGAAGTGTAGCTACTTCTTACAAGCACTTCCGCCAACCTATCGACCGGTTCGTACGGAATGGAAGTCGCTGAAGTCGCGGGTTGCAATAGCGGCAACTGGAAGCGCGACAGCTATCGGAGTTGCCGCGTCGCCAGCAAGCGCGACTTTTGCGGATCTGCGGATCATTTTCAACCAAGAAGTTGCGGAAAGAAAGCGCGAGCGCGAGAGAGCTGGTTCCGCGCTAATGTTTAGCGCTAAGCGAACGAACACGCGTAAGCAAGTCGATCGGTCGACTACGTGCTGGAACTGTGGCAAATCAGGTCACAGATCGAACGAGTGTCGCTCTGGGAAGAAGGGGGATGGATATACTTTCAAACCAAAGCGACCTCAAGGAAGTGGTAACCACAATGGCCAGAAGTGGAAAAAGTCTTTCAATAACAGGTCGCGAGAGAAACCATCGAACAATGGACCAAGTGCGCACGACTTGGCTGCTTTGCTCGGTCAAAGCGACCTGGTTGGGGCGATTCTTCAAAATGACACGACCGACCTTGAGATTCAAGGCTCAGTCATGGCCAGTATCGCCAAGACTTCCAACAGCATTGTTTTCCTTATCGATTTAGGCGCTACTGAGCATATCTGCAATGACAAGAGCGCATTTGCGAAGATCGACCGTATGTCGATGCCAAAGACTTTCGACACCGCTGGAGGACCTGTCGAGGCGACCGAAGCGGGAATTGTCAAGCTGGTGACTAACAAGGCGACGATGTCGCATGTACTCTTCGGAGGGGTACATTATCTCAAGGAGTCGCCAGCGAATCTGCTGTCGCAAGGACTGCTTATCGACAGGGGATGGGACATGTCGATCACCAAGACAGGTGGTACTATGTCAAAGCAAGGTACGACTATTCAAATCTACCCTGCAGGAGCAAATGGTCGCTTGCGAGCTATCATTCTACCTCTGGCGAACGGTCGCAAGGCGAAGACTGACACCACTAGTCAGTTGAATGACTCGACCGCCTATGTCGCTGTGCAAAGCACAGACTCGCTGCGCAATTGGCATCGCCGTTTGGGACACATGGGCATCTCTACTATCCAGAAATTGGATGACGACAAGTACCTGGATATCTGTTACGGCGGATGTCGCTAATTGGCGATAGGTCCTAAGTCGTAAGGCGTAGGGTGCTTAAGGTCGATCGCAGGTAGTCGGGAGAATGTCGCAAGTTCGCTTAGATGAAGCGGGTTCGGGTGCGGGATACGAATCCAGAGATGTATGGATAAGGAAGGTGATCACTCGGTGTGAGGTACCAGATTCGGTCTAAGGTAAAACGATGAAGCGTAGATACTTAGCGACGTCCTTGAGTTGTAACCTCTCCGCAACACGTCTTGAAGATGTTGTAACAAGTCAGATAGGCGTGTATTGAATGTGATATCGGAACTTGACCTCTAACTATTACAGAGCGTCCTCTATCGAATTCGGTCAAGTTCCTCTAGCTATTTATACGGAGACGAGTACGTAGACGAGGCTGGCGAACACTGAAAAGACCCAAGAGAAAGATTGGCGAGAGATGGCGAAACTGGAAGAACGAGATGGCGAACAGCCGAATCCTGTCGAGAGCAACCGGATTCGGTAGAGAAGGCGAGTTTGAGTTCTCATTCGTCCCTAGGTACGTCGGGTAAGGTTGTCGAGGTCCTGAGTAGAGTTGTCGTGTACCTCGAGGTCCCTGTACCTGTTTGTGATATGTGTCGGGAAGGTTTGTTGTTTCGGTGAATGGTGAAGGCGAATAGTAGGGGCGACCGAATCTGCTCCGAGGGAATCGGATTCGCCTCGTCGAGCCGGACTTAGGTATATGCTGATGTCCGTAGATCGAGCCTGTGTGCCGGTAGTCGACTCACGTGATGATCCCGTAACAATATCACTGACAAGAAGGAGAGCGACTTCAAGATGGTGGACTGCGACGTGTGCGCCAAGGCCAAAACAGCGCGGCTTCCCTTTGGCGACGCACCTGTTCAAGCAAGCGAACCTTTGGAAATCCTTCACAGTGATCTTGCAGGACCATTGAAACCATCGACAAAGGGTAACATCTACTACATGACATTGATTGATGACAAGACCAAGTATGCAGTCGCCGTCGCGATGCCTTCAAAGATGTCGTACAATGTCGTCGAAGCAATGAAGATCAACTTTCCTATCCTGGAGAAGGCTTTCAAGAAGTCTATACGAGTCGTCAGGACTGACGGAGGCACAGAGTATCTTGGGCTTGTCGCTGACTACCTCAAGAAACAAGGAATCATACATCAAGTGACGACACCTTACACTCCGCAGCTTAATGGTGTCGCTGAGCGTTGGAATCGAACGATCAAGGAAATGGTCGGGTCGATGCTGATTGACAGCGGACTCGACATGTCGTTCTGGGATTACGCACTTAGCTACTCGATTGCAATCTTGAACATGTCGAAGCGAATGGATGGTGTCTCACTCGAGACTTTAGTATCCATCTACAAACCAGTCATTGGGCGACTCCAACCTTTCGGGTCGCACTGCTGGATTAGAGTTCCGCCAGAATCGCGGAACAAGTCAGATCTGACGACACCAAAAGCGCTCGCTGGCCGCTTCCTAGGATTCAATGGACCAAGCTCTGGATATCAAGTCTTGGTCGAATCGCCGGAACGACGCATTTTCCGGAGTCGCGATGTCGTGTTCAAGCGTTCGGAGATTACTGATACTGATGGACCACAGGAAACTCCATCGACCAGACCAGCAAGTCAGCAGGTGACTATACCTCTGGTGACGACAGGATCGGGCGACAGTGATGACACACCTAGAGTCGAAGCCGAAGAAACACAGCATCAGCCACCTGTTCGAGAAGAGCGACAGGTGCAGACTGCTGCAGATCAACTCCCACAAAGCGTAGCTACGACTGTCAACCCGGATCAGGTCGCAGCTTCAGAGGGAGCTCAGACATTGCGGCCGACACCAGTGTCGCAGCCAGCCCCTGGACCACCTAGACGGTCGCCAAGGTTTGTCGAATCAGGGAATCCCGACATCAATGTCTTGATGCACATGGCACGTGTCGAAGTTGAATCCGACCCATTGACATATCGACAAGCAATGGACAGTATGAATGCGACATACTGGCAGGAAGCGATCGACAAGGAACTTGGGGCGGTCGCCAGCACCGGTACCTGGGAGGAAGTTATCATTCCAGAGGGAGCCAATGTCGTCGGCTCAAAATGGGTGTTCAAGACAAAGATAAACTCTGCTGGAGAGATCACCAAATTCAGGTCGAGGATTGTCGCGCAAGGATTCACACAGGTCGAAGGTGTCGACTATGACGACACTTTCAGTCCTGTCGCTCGGCTGACTTCGCTGCGAGTCCTATTAACCATCGTAGCGACAGAAGACCTTGAACTTCATCAAGTCGATGCCGACACAGCTTTCCTCAATGCTGTTTTGAAAGAGCTCATATACATGAAGTTCCCAGACGGGTACAAACCAGCCGACAAGAAGTCCACAGGATTACGACTTGTGCGCGCACTCTACGGACTCAAACAGTCGCCACGAGAATGGTGGCAGCTGTTGTCCGACTTCTTAGGGTCGCTCAGCTTTGAACGACTCCATGCCGATTGGGGTCTCTACTGTCGGAAAAGCGACAAGGCCTTTCTGCTTCTGTATGTTGATGACACACTAATCGCTGCCAAGGACGTCGCAACCGTTGAACAGATCAAGCAGGAACTCAAGTCCAAGTGGAAATGGACTGATATGGGCGAGGCTGCCTATATATTGGGACTCAAGATCGAGCGACATCGACCATCAAGGACCTTACGACTTAGCCAAGAGGCTTATAACGACAAGGTCTTGGAGCGATTCGGGATGGACAAGTGCAAGGCGGTCGCTACACCTCTTGATGACACCAAGATGGTAAGGTGCACTGATGACGACCTCATTGACAAGGCCAGAAGGACCTACTATCAATCCATTGTCGGCTCGATCATGTGGTCGGCGATGTCGCTTCGACCAGACCTCATGTTTACTGCAGGGTATCTCAGTCGATTCAACAGTAACCCAACTGAGGATCATTTGAAAGCAGCGAAGCGGTCGCTGGCTTATCTCAAGGGCACCAAGCATTTTACCCTTGTATTGGGAGGTCGAGTCGCTGAGGCAGTGGATAGAATCATCGGATACTGCGATTCGGACTACGGTGGCGACCTTGAGACACGTCGAAGCACCACTGGCCTATGCTTCAAATTCCGTGGCTCAGTTATCTCCTGGATGTCGACTAGGCAAGCGACGGTCGCTACTTCGACGTGCGAAGCCGAATATATGGCCCTCACAGAAGCCACCAAAGAAGCAATTTGGTTGTGTCGCATGCTTGAAGAGATGGGCAAGAAGGTCGAACTACCTATGCAGCTGTTCTGCGACAATCAAGGAGCAATGGCACTTGCCGATAACCCTGGACAACACAAGCGAACGAAGCACATCGACATTCGCTACCATTACATTCGAGAATGTATAGACAACGGTCGCATCATTCTACATCATGTTGGTACCAATGACCAAGCGGCGGACCTACTTACAAAGTCGCTCAGGGGTCCCAAGCATGATCATGGCTGTGCGCTATTGCGACTCGAATGACTGAGCAAAGTCGAGTCGCTAGCAGTCGCACATCATGTTGTCGGTCACAAGTTATTATTGAAAGGTATTTGCGCATTCCAATTCAATGGAATACAAGGACATGGTTATATATTACAATCGGTTGAGGAGCTGCTGGAGCAAGACCTCCTGTCGCAAGTTGGACTCCAGGATCTGCTGGAGGAGTCGCTCGGTCGCGTCGATCGGAGTCGCGTCGATCGCTGGAGTCGCGGCGGTCGCCGGAGCCGAGTCGGTCGTTTGCTGGTTGGGAGCAGGCTCAAAGAAGGAGGAGTAGGTGTCGCTGTCGCTGTCCGTGCGATCGGCGTCGAAGTCGAAGGTGTCGAAGGCGCTCGCACCCGGAGTCGCGTCGATACTGTCGAAGGCGCTGGCAACTGGAGTCGTGTCGCGGTCGCTCATCTCGAGATCGATGATGGGGACTGGCTTTGCAGGGTGACAGGCCTGAGCAGACATGATGCAGTAGAAGCACTTGTGATGGTCGCTCGTGACGATACAGGGAACCTCCCTGTCGACGCATCGCTGGCAGGTGTCGGTCGCCTCGCTGATCGTCGCATCGCTGTCGGTGTACAGCTTCCTGGCGTTGGTCGCGTGTCGATTGACCTTGCTGCCAATGGCCTCGGTGATTATGTCGATCAGGCGCTGTCGCTCGGTCGGAACTGGGGTGTTCACAGCTGGGAAGGCTGCGACAGGGCCCGGGAGTGTCGCTTTTTGGAAATAGGAAGGAGCGTAGGGAGGCATGGTCGAATGATAGTACTACTCTTTGGCTTTAATTCGATGCAAAAACGAGGTGGATCGGACCAATATTGAAGGAGTTATGATGTTTGCCAGATTTCCTGGTTTGTGCGAAGATCACGTCCGACGGCGACGACCAGGTCACGGATGCCTTTGGAAAAGTGGATCAGCTTCCGCCAGGTGGATCAGCTTCCGTCAGGTGGATCACGCCGATCATGGATCACGCGGATCACCGGCAACCCGTGCATAGCGAGAGGGAGTGTTGAGAGGTGGACATGAGGGTGTTCTCTATGTCCGCGCCGCTAGTCGCTATATATAAAGGTCGCTATGACAGGTCGCTGTTACATTGTACTACCTTACTTTATTGATATCAAGTCTCTTCGTTCAACAGGTTATGAGCCCAGGTTTGTGACCATTACGACCTAGTTACAAGCCCTAGACGATCTAGATATACAGGTTCGTCGACGTCGCCAGCGACTCGAACGTATCAAGCGAACGACCTTCACAAATCGACATGGAATCACTTTCGGGAGCGAAGGTGCCGACTCTGGTCGGACAAGACAATTACTTTGTCTGGAGGAATGCAGTGAAAGACGCCTTACTGGCGATTGGTGCACTGCATGTCATCAGTGACGAAGCGCCGGAAAAGCCGGAGCGACCGGTCGTCACAGTCGATGGAGAAGGTACTAAGATTGCGCCGACATCCGCGGAGATGTCGCTGTATATCGAGGATCTCAAGGAATGGAAAGACTTCAAGAACAAAGACTCCAAAGCGAGAGGACTTATTGGACTGACTGTCTCTGACGGTTTGCGACTCGAAATTAGCGGTGTCGACACGGCGAAAAAGCTGTGGATGACCCTTGAGCAGTTGCATCAACTCGACGACGGTGAATATCGGGCTGACATTGGCCGACAGCTAGCAAACATACAGTTGCAAGAGAGCGACGACCCGGACGACTTCCTTGAGAGATTCAATACTCTTCTCCTCAAGGCAATCAATGCGTCGATGTCGCTCACAGAAGAACAGAAGTGTAGCTACTTCTTACAAGCACTTCCGCCAACCTATCGACCGGTTCGTACGGAATGGAAGTCGCTGAAGTCGCGGGTTGCAATAGCGGCAACTGGAAGCGCGACAGCTATCGGAGTTGCCGCGTCGCCAGCAAGCGCGACTTTTGCGGATCTGCGGATCATTTTCAACCAAGAAGTTGCGGAAAGAAAGCGCGAGCGCGAGAGAGCTGGTTCCGCGCTAATGTTTAGCGCTAAGCGAACGAACACGCGTAAGCAAGTCGATCGGTCGACTACGTGCTGGAACTGTGGCAAATCAGGTCACAGATCGAACGAGTGTCGCTCTGGGAAGAAGGGGGATGGATATACTTTCAAACCAAAGCGACCTCAAGGAAGTGGTAACCACAATGGCCAGAAGTGGAAAAAGTCTTTCAATAACAGGTCGCGAGAGAAACCATCGAACAATGGACCAAGTGCGCACGACTTGGCTGCTTTGCTCGGTCAAAGCGACCTGGTTGGGGCGATTCTTCAAAATGACACGACCGACCTTGAGATTCAAGGCTCAGTCATGGCCAGTATCGCCAAGACTTCCAACAGCATTGTTTTCCTTATCGATTTAGGCGCTACTGAGCATATCTGCAATGACAAGAGCGCATTTGCGAAGATCGACCGTATGTCGATGCCAAAGACTTTCGACACCGCTGGAGGACCTGTCGAGGCGACCGAAGCGGGAATTGTCAAGCTGGTGACTAACAAGGCGACGATGTCGCATGTACTCTTCGGAGGGGTACATTATCTCAAGGAGTCGCCAGCGAATCTGCTGTCGCAAGGACTGCTTATCGACAGGGGATGGGACATGTCGATCACCAAGACAGGTGGTACTATGTCAAAGCAAGGTACGACTATTCAAATCTACCCTGCAGGAGCAAATGGTCGCTTGCGAGCTATCATTCTACCTCTGGCGAACGGTCGCAAGGCGAAGACTGACACCACTAGTCAGTTGAATGACTCGACCGCCTATGTCGCTGTGCAAAGCACAGACTCGCTGCGCAATTGGCATCGCCGTTTGGGACACATGGGCATCTCTACTATCCAGAAATTGGATGACGACAAGTACCTGGATATCTGTTACGGCGGATGTCGCTAATTGGCGATAGGTCCTAAGTCGTAAGGCGTAGGGTGCTTAAGGTCGATCGCAGGTAGTCGGGAGAATGTCGCAAGTTCGCTTAGATGAAGCGGGTTCGGGTGCGGGATACGAATCCAGAGATGTATGGATAAGGAAGGTGATCACTCGGTGTGAGGTACCAGATTCGGTCTAAGGTAAAACGATGAAGCGTAGATACTTAGCGACGTCCTTGAGTTGTAACCTCTCCGCAACACGTCTTGAAGATGTTGTAACAAGTCAGATAGGCGTGTATTGAATGTGATATCGGAACTTGACCTCTAACTATTACAGAGCGTCCTCTATCGAATTCGGTCAAGTTCCTCTAGCTATTTATACGGAGACGAGTACGTAGACGAGGCTGGCGAACACTGAAAAGACCCAAGAGAAAGATTGGCGAGAGATGGCGAAACTGGAAGAACGAGATGGCGAACAGCCGAATCCTGTCGAGAGCAACCGGATTCGGTAGAGAAGGCGAGTTTGAGTTCTCATTCGTCCCTAGGTACGTCGGGTAAGGTTGTCGAGGTCCTGAGTAGAGTTGTCGTGTACCTCGAGGTCCCTGTACCTGTTTGTGATATGTGTCGGGAAGGTTTGTTGTTTCGGTGAATGGTGAAGGCGAATAGTAGGGGCGACCGAATCTGCTCCGAGGGAATCGGATTCGCCTCGTCGAGCCGGACTTAGGTATATGCTGATGTCCGTAGATCGAGCCTGTGTGTCGGTAGTCGACTCACGTGATGATCCCGTAACAGTATATCCCCCTCCGGAATGGCGCGCCCCGAGCCATTGTGTTTCAAGTATTGATCGCATCAATTTGTTTGATGATTGTCTACGACGCGTTTGTTTTGATTTGATGGCGACCGATTTTTCCATTTCGCTAAGGCCCCTCGACTCGCGTCGAGTGGGGGGTATAAGCCGGATCCGTTTCGATTGAAGCGAATTGTGCCCTTCCTTTCTCGAAGATACTCAACGATGCCGTCTCCTGACGTATCTCCCAAGATTGAGGAACGCTCGACTCTTTCTCGAGCCTCGACCGTAAATCCAGGAGACTCGGCTTCTCGTTCGTGCGATTCGAGTCGATTCGGTTCCTTTGCGTGCACTGATCCAGTTCCGCTTTGTGTGTAGAAGTCAACCAAGTCTTTTCCGGAGGGATTTTTGATTTCGAAGAACTCCGCAATATGGACGACACGGACGAGGTCGACCAGAACCTGGCCTCGAATATAAGGGGGCTGTCGGTGACCCGATCGGGGTTGGAAGGTAAGCAGATTCGGTTCCGAAAGGCGGTTTCGTTTCGCTGAATTTGTTGGGTTCTTCGCAGGTGGTGAACCGGCTCGTCGGGAAGGGCTCTACGGGGAAGCTCGTAGGCCGACTGGACGCCCGATATCGGGCGAGGACGTTGCCATGACCGGGCAACCTTTAGACTCGGTCGATGAGGAACCGGTTGCGGGGCCGAGTGCGGGTGAGTAAAGCGAATCTGCTTGGATTCTGAATCGATAATTCGTAACCTGATACTATGTCTATTCTTGCTCGATTGTAGCTGTCGTGTCACCGCCCAGGACTCCTCGAGGGAGGTCGATTCAGCGGAGTCGACAAGGCCGACACAGCGCGAGGTCGAGTCGAGGGAGAGGAGCCGCATCGGCGGGTGCGAGGGTCGATGTCGAGAACATCGATTTGGGGGGTGCTCTCGTGCGCCAACGGTCGGTGAGCCCAGAACCCGGTAAGCGTTCTTGTTTGGTTTCTACCGGATCCGGTTCAATGAAGCTAATTTGGATAATCACGTTCCAGCTCGGCCCACCGACTTTGAAGGCGTACAGCCGACTCGGCGAACGGGTGCAGCGCCTGCCAACTTCTTTGACGACCTGTCGGAGAAGAAGAAGAAGAAGAAGGTGGTGACGTCCGAGGATGCAGATTCGGACTACCGCGACAGCGGTGAACCGGGTGAGTCGCCCGACGCGTCTCCCGGGTCAGCGTACGAACGGCAGATCGAGAGTCGCTATCAAAGAGCGTTCGGGACTCCTGAATTTGCTGGTTCGTACTCGGTACCCGTCGATCGGACTCGTTTCGCTGAACCAGATTTGCTTGATTTTAGCCGAAAGCGAGGGGGCCGACTCGATCATCGACATTGGGGATGAGAGCGTGATCAACATCGGCACGGTCGGCACTGAGGGCGACGAGTTGGCGTCGACACCGGAGCCCGAGTGGTGGGATAGTGAGTAATATTCGTATTGTTTAAGCGAAACCGTTTGCTTCGAGCTAATCCGCTTTGTAGCCCACGCTGGTATCGTCAACGCTACCGACCAAGAGATCATCGATCACGAGGCGAGGCCCGGCGAGCCTCCTTTCTCGACTCGAGTTGGGACGGCCAGCGAGGTGAAGACCAGGAGGGCGGTGGTAAGCTCGTTTCGCTTGCGTTCAAGCGGATTCGGCTAAATCTTGTTCGTTCCGGTAGTTGCAATCACGTCGCCTAGCTCGCGCTCAAGCCAAGGAGGGTATCGTGAACGACCCTAAGTGCGAGGACTGCGAGGGCCTCGGGGACGAGGAGTTGAGTTGGGGATGTCGGTCCAAGGTGAACGACAAGTCTGGGACTTTGAAGGGTTGTGCGGAGTGCACTGGTCGGCGAAACACGTGTTCGCTTACCGGACAGCCGATTCCGGAACCTCCCGGCCGAGTTCCCAGCCCCAACACCGCGGCTGCTGCTAATGCAGCACAACCGACTACTCCTCCGGCGACGAGTAGTCTGCTTCCTCGAGCTCGATGGGAAGCGCAGATGGTGAGTCGAATTTGTTTCAACGAACCGAATCTGTTTTAACGCAACCGAATTTGGCAGCAATCGGCCAGAGACCGTATTCAGGTCTACGCCGACATGCTCGAAGATGCGGGCATCAAGAAGGGTCTCTCGAAGGCCTTGGAAGACCTCGACAAGGTCCGGGAGGCGATCGCGGCGGAAGGTGACGCGGCCTTCAAGAGGGTTATCAACCCGTTGCCGGCGCCCACGCCCAAGAAGAGGAAGACCGGAGTCGTATCGACTCCGAAGGATTCGAAGAAGTCGGGGGGTAAGTCGACTCCGAAGGGCAAGGGGAAGCAGAAGGAAGCGGATCCGGACGAGGACGAGGAAGAGGAAGAGAATGATGGTCGCCCGCCGAAGCGAGCCAAGAAGGATTGAAGCGGTTCCGCTTCGTCTATAATTTGTTTTTGGGTTTTGTATTTTCTTTCAATCCGAGTCGTTTGATACGATGAATCCTATGCGAGCGAGAAGTCCGAGACGAGATCCAGAAGAGTTCAGAACATATGTTTATCCGTATCTCGGTCCAGCCGGGATCGGTTCAATGAAGCGGATTCGGGAAAGTTACGCTTCCCAACCCGGAGGCTTTGGCTTAGTCGGGAACCGAACGTGGAACTCCTCTTGTGCCTCTGCTGTGTTGTTGAGATCTTCGAGGGGTACCCAATCTTGTCCTTCAGGTCCTGAATAGCCTTTCCATTTGATTAAGTACGCGAATTGGCGTCTCCTGATCCTGCTGTCGATAATCTCTTCGACCTCATACTCGTCATCGTGAGGAGATTCGACAATTGGTCCAGGAGTCTGTACTCGTCCACCAAATGGGTTCTCGTAATGTGGTTCCAACATGTCGATGTGGAAGACGTTGTGAACCTTGAGTGTGGTCGGCAAGCGGATCCGGTACGCATGAGACGAAATTGCTTCGATGATTTCGTAGGGACCGTATCGCTTGTGATCCAGCTTCTTGGTAGGTCGCTTGGTCGCGATGTATTTTGATGAAACATAGACCTTCGATCCTACGGTGAATTCGGGAGGGTTTTGGTGTTTCTGGTCGAAATACTTGGCAGCTCTTTCGTTAGCTGCAGTCATCTGTACTCGCATCTGTTCCCAAACTTCTTTCATATCCCTAGCTTCGATCCTTGCGACGAGAGATTCAGCCCTGTGTTTGTCGAGACTGACGTCGAATCGTGGTTCGTAGCCAAAGGTTGCCATGAAAGGAGAAATACCGGTAGCGCTATGCTTCGCGTTGTTGCAAACGAATTCGGCTAAGGGAAGCAGATTCGCCCAGTTATCTTGGTGGTAACTGCTATAGTGCCGAAGGAATCCCTCGAGAGACTGGTTGACCCGTTCAGTAGCTCCGTCACTCTGAGGGTGGTAGGCTGTAGTCAGGTCGCTCGAGATATCGAGAAGCGCGGTAAATTCTTTCCAGAATTTCGAAGTGAATTTGCTTCCCCGATCCGAAACGATCCTGTCGGGCAACCCATACTGCGTAAAGACCTCTTTGAGGAAGATCTTGGCTAAGTCCTTAGCTGTAGAGGTTGTCGTAGTAGGGACGAACTTGACGCGCTTGGTGAATCGGTCGGTAATTACCAGTATCGAGTTGAATCCTTCCGAATTTGGTAGTTCTTCCACGTGATCCATGGAAAGATCCGAATTCGGTTTAAACGGAACCGAAAGTGACTTCAACAAGCCATAAGGCTTGTGTCGATTGGTACGATCTCGCTGGCACACCTCGCAAGATGCGACGTAAACCTTCACGAAGCTGCTCAAATCGTTCCAGTAGTAATCCCTTGAGATAAGTTCGATAGTTCGTTCTCTCCCGGGATGTCCAGCCAGCGAAGCATCGTGTCGTGCCTTTAGTACCAAGAGCTTGATCTCCTCGCAGTTAGGGACGTAGATGGCGTCCTTGTACTTGAGGATACCGTTCTTGGTCCAGGACCAGATTTGTTCGTCCGAAGCGGCTTCGCTTCCGGTAACCAGATCCGTTTCGTCCTGTTTCCAGATTGCTCTGAATGCCGTGGAAGCGAATTCATCAGTCAGCGCGATTGCTTTTACCTCGCTGATGATGCGGTCGATGAGATCTCCATCTCCCCCTTTTTCTGGATTCGCTTCCATCTCGCGGATATACTCGTTCATCGCAGCCAGATCCTGCTCTTCAGCTCTTCGGTAGAGTTCAGAATCCCTGATGTTGTCGAGCCACAAGGTTTTGGGCAAGAGCGTGGTGAAGTTGGGCTGATTATGTTCGAAAGAGTTAATACCTCCTCTACCTGGGTGGTAATCCGGTCGGCGTGTAAGCGAATCCGGTTTACCTCCCTTAGTTCCGGGTCGGTACCGAATTGAAAAGTTGAAATCCGCCAATGTTTCGGCTATTATAGGCGTCACGTGACGCGCGACCTACGGTGCGCGTCGCCTCGGGGTCTCGTTCGGAGACCCTCTCGGAGACCCTCTCGGAGACCTTTTAGGAGATGTCCTCGTAGACGTCTAACTAGTACCTTGTAGTAGTTAGACATCCGTTATTACATCGCTATGCCTACCGTTACCTTTCCCCAGTCCCGCGACCTTATTACCCCAAGACCCGGCAGGTCGGCTGCCAGGCCTTATAGAATAACGGATCACCAAAGGACCCCGGCTGGGAACGTGAAAGGGGGTAGTGATGGGATCCCGCTGCACATTGGTGCTAGCGGTAATCCTAGTGGTCCGGAGAGCCACCTCACTCTGGTAGGAGTGTTCTACCCGCAGGGGATTCCTGTGCAGGCAGTGATGATGGTAGATTCGGGGGCCACGGGTATGTTCATGGATCGGACGTTCGCGAGGATCCATAACTTTGATGTGATAGACCTAGAGAACCCTAGGACCGTCACGGTCATCGACGGAAGAGAGATAGTGGGTGGTCAGATCACCCAGAAGGCACATGCTATTGTGCGGACAGGATTGCACCAAGAGAAGGCGGAGTTCTTCTTGACGGATTTGTGTGGGTACGCGGCGGTCCTCGGGATTACATGGTTACGACACCATAGCCCACACATCCAGTGGGATACAAATACAGTCACCTTCGCGGACGACTGTTTGAAGAAAGGATGCGTCAAGAAGGTAGAGGTAGTATGCTCCCCCGACGAGGTGGAGATAGAGACGCGGAATATCGATCCGCTGTCGAGAATGAAGGAGCCGATCACGGAGAATCTCGTGGTGGCTCAAATGCAGATGACGAGGGAGGATGAGGAGCGGGCCCGCAGGCCGGACCTGTGGGACTGGGACGTCAAGCCCACCGACTCGATTCAAAACGAACTCGATCCTCCCGAGTACATGGAGAAGTTGCGGGACGTTGTGCCGAAGAAGTACCATGAGTACCTCGGAGCGTTCTCCAAGACGAAGGCAGATTCGCTGCCTCCGAAGCGCTCGATCGATCATGCGATCGAGCTGAAGCCTGGAACAACTCCCACGTATGGGAAGTTGTACAACCATTCGCAGAAGGAGACGGACGCTCTCAAGGCGTGGTTGGCGGAGAACCAGGCGAAAGGGTTTATTCGACCCTCGAAATCCTCGTGTTCGAGTCCGGTACTGTTCGTACCGAAGAAAGGGGGCGAATTGAGGCTGTGTATTGATTACCGCCGCCTCAACGAAATTACCGAGAAGGACAGGACCCCCCTGCCGCTTATCTCGGAGACCTTAGATCGCCTACGGGGATCGAAGGTATATACGAAGATGGACCTGAGGGGAGCGTACAACCTCCTGAGGGTCAAAGAAGAGGATGTTTGGAAGACCGCGTTCACGACACGCTATGGTCTGTTCGAATGTCTCGTCATGCCATTTGGTTTGACAAACGCGCCGGCGACGTTCCAGCGTTGGATGAATCAGGTCTTCCAGGACATGTTAGACGTGTGTGTGGTCGTCTACTTAGACGACATATTGATTTACTCCGCCGATCAGGGGACACACGACGAGCACGTACGGGAAGTGCTGAGGAGGCTACAGGCGAATGGCCTGTACGCAAAGGCAGAGAAGTGTGAGTTCGACACGACGGCGACGGAGTTCTTGGGGTATGATATTGCCCCTACGGGGGTCAGCATGAACCCGTCGAAGGTGAAGTCGGTGTTGGAGTGGGCGGCGCCTCGAAACATCCGAGGCCTGCAGTCGTTCTTGGGGTTCGCGAATTACTACCGCCGGTTCATACAGAACTACTCCAAGAAGATTCAAGGCATGACGGCCTTGACAAAGAAAGGGGTGAAGTACCACTGGCCGGAGTCAGCGGACGCTGCCTTCAAGGAGTTGAAGAAGGCGTTCACCGAGGCGCCCATCCTCGCTCACTACGACGAGGAGCGCCAGGTGGTACTGGAGACGGACGCATCGTCAGGTGCGATGGGAGCGGTGATGTCGCAGGTAGGGGACGACGGGAAACTACATCCCGTGGCGTTCATGTCGAAGAGCCTTACGCCGGCTCAACGAAACTACGACGTACACGATCGCGAGCTGCTCGCCATCGTGTACTGCTGCCAGATATGGCGGCATTACCTGGACGGGAAGTTCCCGGTGAGGATCCTTACGGATCACAAGAACCTGGAGTACTTCAAGAAGGACAAGATGTTGTCCCACCGACAAGCGAGATGGTCTCAGTTGCTGAACCAAATCTCGTACACGTTGGAGTACAAGCCGGGGGCAGAGAACGGGAAGGCTGACGCGCTCAGCAGGAGAGAGGAATTGATGGAGGAGACGGAGCCCAAGCAGGCAGAGACCCTGTTGCGCCCCGTTAATGTAGACGCGCTGGTGGTCAGCGCAGCGACGGTACAACCCTCGTTGCGGTTGTGCGGAACGATCCCCGTCATAGGGGATTGGTTCTTGAAAGCGTTGATCCCTGCGGGACAAGAGGATCCGGTCGCGAGAGACCTGATCAAGGGCGTCAAGGAGGGAACCTTGACGAATAGTCGGTACAGTCTGAGCCCGGGAGGCGCGCTCATGTACGACGGGCTGGTGTACGTTCCCGATGCGGGAAGCTTGAAGACGGAGCTCTTGAAGAGGCTCCATGATGGGAAGACCGCCGGACACTACGGGCGGGACAAGACGGAGGACCTGGTGAGTAGAGATTTCTACTGGCCGGGTATGAAGGCGTGGATTAGCCAGTACGTGGCTAGTTGCGACAAGTGTCAGAGGAATCGGAGGCCGAGGGCCAAGCCAGTCGGTGAGCTGGCTCCCCTGAAAGCGGAGACGGAGCCCTACCAGTCGATCACGTGGGACCATATCACGGACCTACCTGAGTCGAGGGGTTCGAACGCGATCCTGGTGATCGTCGACCGCTTCAGCAAGCGGGCACATTTCGTGCCTTGTCGGAAGGACAACGACGCCAAGGTGTTGGCACAGATGTTCCTGCAGGAGTGGGTACGATTGCACGGGTTTCCCCGGCAGATCATCTCGGACAGGGGAACGCTGTTCACGTCGAGATTTTGGAGGGAGTTCTGTGAGTTGTCCGGTGTCGAGCCTAGTTATTCGACCGCCTTCCATCCCCAGACGGATGGTCAGACGGAGCGCAGTAATTCGACGCTCGAACAGTACCTGCGGACGTACGTCAATTACCAGCAGGACGACTGGACCGATTTGTTGCCCATGGCGGAGTTCGCCTACAACAATTCGAAGCACTCGGCGATCGGCATGTCGCCGTTCATGGCATCGGAAGGGCGGGAGCACGCCGTCGAACTCCCCATGCCTATCGCCAAGGATTCGGCTGTGGAGTCGATACAGGAGTACAGAGAGCGGATGAACAACATCTGGGAATCTGTTAATGTCGCGCTGAGACAGGCCAGGGAGGATATGGCGAAGTACGCGAATCGGAAGCGTACGGCGGTACCGGATGAGGGGTACAATGTTGGCGACATGGTGATGTTGTCGTCGGCTCACGTCAATACCGTGAGGCCGAACAAGAAGTTGGAGTGGAAGACCTACGGCCCGTTCAAGATCACGGAGGTCGTAGGAGAAGGTCGCATGGCGCGACGTTTGGAATTGACACCGGGGATGCGTAGAATCCACCCGGTGTTTCATGTCTCGCTGCTCATCCCGTACAAGCCGAACGAGCTTCCTGGGAGAGCAGTGGACCCACCCCCTGAGCCAGAGGTGTTGGACACCGGAGATTTGGGGTGGGTGGTATCGGAAATCGTACACTCTAAGGAGTTGCGTTCAACGCGCGCCGGGCGTAGGACCCAGTACTACGTGCGCTTCGAGGGGTACGGGGACGAGCACAACGAGTGGGTTAGCCCCTCGGATTTCCACCACAACGACACGCTGGTGCTGGAATTCCATAAGCGACACCCTGAGTTGCCGGTACCGGGCCGCCAAGAGTACGGCGATGCTTGATGCGTTCGGAGCTCGCATCTAGGAGGGGGATCCTATTATAGGCGTCACGTGACGCGCGACCTACGGTGCGCGTCGCCTCGGGGTCTCGTTCGGAGACCCTCTCGGAGACCCTCTCGGAGACCTTTTAGGAGATGTCCTCGTAGACGTCTAACTAGTACCTTGTAGTAGTTAGACATCCGTTATTACATCGCTATGCCTACCGTTACCTTTCCCCAGTCCCGCGACCTTATTACCCCAAGACCCGGCAGGTCGGCTGCCAGGCCTTATATCGGCCCATCGAATCTGTCGACGATTAAGCTGCTTGTTGGTGGCAAAATACTCGAGGTTCTTGTGATCGGTGAGGATTTCGATCGGTTTCGCCATCCCAAGCAGAATCGGCTTCCAGTGATTGAATCCTTCAACGATCGCAAGTAACTCCTTGTCATGAACGGTATAGTTGATTTCTGCCGGGTTCAACTTCCTTGAAAAGAATCCTACCGGATGCAGCTGTTCGTCCTTGTAGCGCTGGCTAAGGACGGCAGCGATGGCGTAGTCCGATGCATCCGTTTCAAGATAGCAGGTTTCGTCCGAATCTGCTTGAATTAAAACGGGTTCGCTTGCGAAGGACGAAAGTAGTGTAGCAAACGCGCCATCCTGCTTCTCGTCCCAGATCCACGGCTCGGACTTCTTGGTTAACTTCACAAGCGGAAGTGTTAACCCAGCGTATCCTTTGATAAATCGTCGGTAATAGTTGGTAAATCCAAGAAATCGTTGAATTTCCTTGATACACGTCGGTTTGGGCCAAGTTCGGATGCATTCCAATTTGTCTTGAGCCATAGCAATTTGCCCATCCTTGATGATGTAGCCGAGGAACTCGATTGAAGACTTGAAGAACTCGCATTTCTTCGGCTTCAAATAAAGCGAAAACGAGCGGATCCGGTTAAAAACCTCCTTGATGAGCCGAATATGTTCCTCCCTCGTTTCCGTATACACCAGAATGTCGTCGATGTATACAGTAACACCTTGGTCCAGTAGGGGATTGAACACATCGTTCATGAAAAATTGGAAACTGGCTCCCGCGTTGGTCATGCCTTCTCGCATGACTCGAGACTTGAATGACCCATAGCGAGTTAGGATTGTGGTCCAATCCTCGTCCTCTTCCCGCATTCGAAGTAACTGGTATGAAGTTGGCATATCGAATTTGGAGAAGAAGCGAGCTCTGCTAACTCGTTCTAAGGTGGTGTTGATCTTCGGAAGCGGATACGCGTTCTTCTTTGTAGCATTATTCAATGCTCGGAAGTCGGTAACCATCCTGAATTCTCCAGGAGTTTTCTTCGGTACGAGGAAGACCGGGGAACCGAACCAATGCGAACTCGGTTCAATGTGCCCAATCCGCCTCGATTCGTCGATCCAATTCTTGAGCCACTTGTCTGCCGCAGCGGAGAGTGGGTAGGGCTTGAGTCGTTTCAACTCCACGTTTGGTAGCAGTTCCACAACGTGATCGTACGATCTGTGGGGAGGAAGGCTGGTGTAATCGCTCTTCCTGAATACGTCTAAGTAGTCATGAAACTCAACTGGGATCACTTGACGCATCTCTTCCGATGCGATGTCGTAATCCTCTTCGTCGTCGTGTTCCAGACCCAATTCCCGTAGTGCTCGAGGATCGACATCTGTGTCGACAACTTCCGGGTCTTGTCTTCGGAGGAACCGGTTTCGCTCCAAATATTCCAGATTCGTTCCCTTGAGAGGCGAATCCGGCTTGATCAAACTGATTTCGCAAGTGTCCCAATCCGTGATGGTACGAAGACCCTTGACGAATGGGACTCCCAGGATAATGTCTGGGGCAGCAATTTCCGCAATGTCGAAGTCGAGGGAGTAGGGACCGATGTGTCCTCCGACATAGAAGATCAGATTCACGTAGTGAGTGATTTCTCCTCGCTGATTCGGATTAGGTTGGTTGTCAACCAACCGGAGTCGCTTCGGCTGATCATAAGGGATCGCCTCGACATGCTGGAGTACCTCCGCAGAGGGGCGGATGAAATTACAGCTGGCTCCACTGTCGATCAGGGCGTCTGTCGTGAAAGAAGATGCCCCTGCATGGAAGTCCACCGTAATGAGAGGATCTTGCCCCTGGAAGCGAAATTTGACCCATTCGGTTCGATTCGCTTTGTTCGCCCAGGTGGGAGCCGGAACTGCTTCGATTGTGGCATTTCTAGCTCGTTCGACATTAGGAGTACCTCCTCCATTTCTGCCAGCAAGAACAGGACAGGCTGAAGCGTAGTGTCCGGCCTTCCCGCAGTAAGTGCAAAGGTCGAGGTCGCGGCGCCTCTTCCTTTCTTCGTCGGTAATAGGACCCTTTTGGTAAGGAGTCGAACCTCTGGGTTTGACGACCTCCTTTTCATAGGTTTTGGTCCTTTCGGTGACAACTCGCTCGGATCGAACCGGATTCGGTTCCTTCCTGCTATCCTTGCGAGCGTTCCGCTTCTCGTCTTCTCGGTTGAGAACTCCATCATCGTGAAGCCTATTGTCCGCGTCGACGGCCTCATTCCTGAACTCGTTGAAGTCTGCGAACTCCATCCGTTTGTTCAGGATACCGAGACGTTCCACCACCTTGGCCTTCAGTCCTTTCTTTGCTGCAGCGATAAGAGCTTCATCGTTAAAGCCGCACAAGGGACTGTACTGGGTGAATTCGGAGAAGTAAGACGAAGCGGATCCGGTTTGAACCAGCTTGTCTAAAGCGGCTTGGGCTGCAGCTTTCTCGTTGGAGCCCCCGAAGTTATGCTTCAAGAACCTCTTGAAGGCATCGTAGTCGTGTAGGAAAAGGGGTTGGTCCGCTTCATCCAACTGGAGGTAAGACGAAACCGTTTTAAAAGCTCGTCCTCCAAGAAATCCGATAGCGAAATCGATCTTGGATCCTCCAGTGGGGTAGCGTCCAGGTAATTGTCGGAAGACCATGTTGAGTTTAACGATGAATTCGTCTAACTCCTTGGCGTCTCCCTTGAACGTGGGTGGATCAGCCGGTTTCGGTTCCTTGGTCCGTTTGGCAAGCAGATCCGCTTCGTTCTCCCTAAGGGGAACGTCCCTCATAGGAGTATAGGGATCCCTGGACCGAGCTACCGAAGGTCGGTGAAGTTCTCTAGGGTCGATAGTAGTTCCCGCTAGAGATGGAGGGTTGGATGGGTAGATGTTGAACTGCCTTCGAGGAAGGGGAGCCGGAATCTCTTCTCGTGTAGCGAGTTCGTCTCTTTGTTTCCTGATCGTCTGCATGAGTTCCAGGATTTGTTCTTCGAGACGACCAATACGTTCAGAGTCCGTTTCCCTAGGAGCCGGATTCGTTTCGATTGAGCCGGTCCTGGCTCGAGAGAACCGCTGTTCTTCCTCGGGGGGCAGGTCGTGGTTTTCGGAATAGACTGACATTGTCCTAACCAGGTGCGATAAAGAAGTTCCGATATGCTGTTACGGCGGATGTCGCTAATGGGCGATAGGTCCTAAGTCGTAAGGCGTAGGGTGCTTAAGGTCGATCGCAGGTAGTCGGGAGAATGTCGCAAGTTCGCTTAGATGAAGCGGGTTCGGGTGCGTGATACGAATCCAGAGATGTATGGATAAGGAAGGTGATCACTCGGTGTGAGGCACCAGATTCGGTCTAAGGTAAAACGATGAAGCGTAGATACTTAGCGACGTCCTTGAGTTGTAACCTCTCCGCAACACGTCTTGAAGATGTTGTAACAAGTCAGATAGGCGTGTATTGAATGTGATATCGGAACTTGACCTCTAACTATTACAGAGCGTCCTCTATCGAATTCGGTCAAGTTCCTCTAGCTATTTATACGGAGACGAGTACGTAGACGAGGCTGGCGAACACTGAAAAGACCCAAGAGAAAGATTGGCGAGAGATGGCGAAACTGGAAGAACGAGATGGCGAACAGCCGAATCCTGTCGAGAGCAACCGGATTCGGTAGAGAAGGCGAGTTTGAGTTCTCATTCGTCCCTAGGTACGTCGGGTAAGGTTGTCGAGGTCCTGAGTAGAGTTGTCGTGTACCTCGAGGTCCCTGTACCTGTTTGTGATATGTGTCGGGAAGGTCTGTTGTTTCGGTGAATGGTGAAGGCGAATAGTAGGGGCGACCGAATCTGCTCCGAGGGAATCGGATTCGCCTCGTCGAGCCGGACTTAGGTATATGCTGATGTCCGTAGATCGAGCCTGTGTGTCGGTAGTCGACTCACGTGATGATCCCGTAACAGTCGGATTCAACTTCGACACGTGCCATGTGCATCAAGACATTGATGTCGGGATTCCCTGATTCGACAAACCTTGGCGACCGTCTAGGTGGTCCAGGGGCTGGCTGCGACACTGGTGTCGGCCGCAATGTCTGAGCTCCCTCTGAAGCTGCGACCTGATCCGGGTTGACAGTCGTAGCTACGCTTTGTGGGAGTTGATCTGCAGCAGTCTGCACCTGTCGCTCTTCTCGAACAGGTGGCTGATGCTGTGTTTCTTCGGCTTCGACTCTAGGTGTGTCATCACTGTCGCCCGATCCTGTCGTCACCAGAGGTATAGTCACCTGCTGACTTGCTGGTCTGGTCGATGGAGTTTCCTGTGGTCCATCAGTATCAGTAATCTCCGAACGCTTGAACACGACATCGCGACTCCGGAAAATGCGTCGTTCCGGCGATTCGACCAAGACTTGATATCCAGAGCTTGGTCCATTGAATCCTAGGAAGCGGCCAGCGAGCGCTTTTGGTGTCGTCAGATCTGACTTGTTCCGCGATTCTGGCGGAACTCTAATCCAGCAGTGCGACCCGAAAGGTTGGAGTCGCCCAATGACTGGTTTGTAGATGGATACTAAAGTCTCGAGTGAGACACCATCCATTCGCTTCGACATGTTCAAGATTGCAATCGAGTAGCTAAGTGCGTAATCCCAGAACGACATGTCGAGTCCGCTGTCAATCAGCATCGACCCGACCATTTCCTTGATCGTTCGATTCCAACGCTCAGCGACACCATTAAGCTGCGGAGTGTAAGGTGTCGTCACTTGATGTATGATTCCTTGTTTCTTGAGGTAGTCAGCGACAAGCCCAAGATACTCTGTGCCTCCGTCAGTCCTGACGACTCGTATAGACTTCTTGAAAGCCTTCTCCAGGATAGGAAAGTTGATCTTCATTGCTTCGACGACATTGTACGACATCTTTGAAGGCATCGCGACGGCGACTGCATACTTGGTCTTGTCATCAATCAATGTCATGTAGTAGATGTTACCCTTTGTCGATGGTTTCAATGGTCCTGCAAGATCACTGTGAAGGATTTCCAAAGGTTCGCTTGCTTGAACAGGTGCGTCGCCAAAGGGAAGCCGCGCTGTTTTGGCCTTGGCGCACACGTCGCAGTCCACCATCTTGAAGTCGCTCTCCTTCTTGTCAGTGATATCCAGGTACTTGTCGTCATCCAATTTCTGGATAGTAGAGATGCCCATGTGTCCCAAACGGCGATGCCAATTGCGCAGCGAGTCTGTGCTTTGCACAGCGACATAGGCGGTCGAGTCATTCAACTGACTAGTGGTGTCAGTCTTCGCCTTGCGACCGTTCGCCAGAGGTAGAATGATAGCTCGCAAGCGACCATTTGCTCCTGCAGGGTAGATTTGAATAGTCGTACCTTGCTTTGACATAGTACCACCTGTCTTGGTGATCGACATGTCCCATCCCCTGTCGATAAGCAGTCCTTGCGACAGCAGATTCGCTGGCGACTCCTTGAGATAATGTACCCCTCCGAAGAGTACATGCGACATCGTCGCCTTGTTAGTCACCAGCTTGACAATTCCCGCTTCGGTCGCCTCGACAGGTCCTCCAGCGGTGTCGAAAGTCTTTGGCATCGACATACGGTCGATCTTCGCAAATGCGCTCTTGTCATTGCAGATATGCTCAGTAGCGCCTAAATCGATAAGGAAAACAATGCTGTTGGAAGTCTTGGCGATACTGGCCATGACTGAGCCTTGAATCTCAAGGTCGGTCGTGTCATTTTGAAGAATCGCCCCAACCAGGTCGCTTTGACCGAGCAAAGCAGCCAAGTCGTGCGCACTTGGTCCATTGTTCGATGGTTTCTCTCGCGACCTGTTATTGAAAGACTTTTTCCACTTCTGGCCATTGTGGTTACCACTTCCTTGAGGTCGCTTTGGTTTGAAAGTATATCCATCCCCCTTCTTCCCAGAGCGACACTCGTTCGATCTGTGACCTGATTTGCCACAGTTCCAGCACGTAGTCGACCGATCGACTTGCTTACGCGTGTTCGTTCGCTTAGCGCTAAACATTAGCGCGGAACCAGCTCTCTCGCGCTCGCGCTTTCTTTCCGCAACTTCTTGGTTGAAAATGATCCGCAGATCCGCAAAAGTCGCGCTTGCTGGCGACGCGGCAACTCCGATAGCTGTCGCGCTTCCAGTTGCCGCTATTGCAACCCGCGACTTCAGCGACTTCCATTCCGTACGAACCGGTCGATAGGTTGGCGGAAGTGCTTGTAAGAAGTAGCTACACTTCTGTTCTTCTGTGAGCGACATCGACGCATTGATTGCCTTGAGGAGAAGAGTATTGAATCTCTCAAGGAAGTCGTCCGGGTCGTCGCTCTCTTGCAACTGTATGTTTGCTAGCTGTCGGCCAATGTCAGCCCGATATTCACCGTCGTCGAGTTGATGCAACTGCTCAAGGGTCATCCACAGCTTTTTCGCCGTGTCGACACCGCTAATTTCGAGTCGCAAACCGTCAGAGACAGTCAGTCCAATAAGTCCTCTCGCTTTGGAGTCTTTGTTCTTGAAGTCTTTCCATTCCTTGAGATCCTCGATATACAGCGACATCTCCGCGGATGTCGGCGCAATCTTAGTACCTTCTCCATCGACTGTGACGACCGGTCGCTCCGGCTTTTCCGGCGCTTCGTCACTGATGACATGCAGTGCACCAATCGCCAGTAAGGCGTCTTTCACTGCATTCCTCCAGACAAAGTAATTGTCTTGTCCGACCAGAGTCGGCACCTTCGCTCCCGAAAGTGATTCCATGTCGATTTGTGAAGGTCGTTCGCTTGATACGTTCGAGTCGCTGGCGACGTCGACGAACCTGTATATCTAGATCGTCTAGGGCTTGTAACTAGGTCGTAATGGTCACAAACCTGGGCTCATAACCTGTTGAACGAAGAGACTTGATATCAATAAAGTAAGGTAGTACAATGTAACAGCGACCTGTCATAGCGACCTTTATATATAGCGACTAGCGGCGCGGACATAGAGAACACCCTCATGTCCACCTCTCAACATGTATCTTATGCGATTTGACGTGCTCGAGCAAAAGTCGGAGAGCGATCGACCGAACGAACGATACTTTTGAATCAGCTAGGCGAATCCTGATCAAGGACACTTGCTGATTCCAGGACCAAGATTACAATCTTTAACACTCGGTAGTAAGATCTTCCAAAATATGTCCGCCGTATCATCCACTCGCACGGCGTTCGGCCGAGTAGCCACCCGGTCGAGAGCTACCCCCAACCTCGCCCCCGCCTGTTCGAGGTGCAACTCGACCTCGTCCAAACCCAACCCTTACAACCCTCTCAACTCCTCAACACCACCTCCTTCATCTCCCAGCAGTACAAATGGTGATGGCCCGACGACGCATTTCGGGTTCAAGACCGTGCCCCAATCGGTCAAGGAATCGCTCGTCGGGCACGTCTTCACCTCGGTCTCCCCCAAGTACGACTTGATGAACGATTCCATGTCCCTAGGGATCCACCGGTTATGGAAAGAATCTTTCGTCAACGCCATGGTCCCTCGCCTTTCCCCCTCTGTGCATTCGAACGTGAATCAATCTATTCCCGGCTCGATCTCCGGGTGGGAGAACTGGACCCCGACGTTGAAGTGTTTGGACGTAGCAGGCGGGACGGGGGATATCGCTCTCAAGATCTTGGACAAGGCCAGGGAGAAGTACGGGAACAGGGATGTCGAGGTGGAGATTGTCGATCTGAACGAGGGGATGTTGCACGAGGGTCAGAAACGTGTGGCCAAGACCGTCTACTACAACAGTGAGTCTGCTCTTGGTGCCCGTCGCCTGATCCGCATACAAGGTACAACAAGCTAACCTCATATCCGCCTCGCCCTTGACCTGATCAACTACTCTAGCACCTCAAATCTCCTTTACCCACGGCAATGCCCAATCCCTCCCCAAACATATCCAAGACAACTCGATCGATATCTACACCATCGCCTTTGGGATCCGTAACTGTACCTCACTCGAGGCTGTTCTCAAAGAAGCTCACCGGGTACTGAAACCCGGTGGTCGATTGGGAGTCTTGGAGTTCGGCAAGGTCCAGAACCCCTTGTTCAAAGAGTAAGTCCCCGTCCGACGTGGTCTGGCTCTTACAGGCATTCCCCTTAATCGGACTAGGACGTAACAAGCTGACAGCATCCCCGTTGACAACTTCGCTCGCCCAGGGTGTACAAACAGTACTCCTTCAACTTTATCCCCCTGATGGGTCAACTCCTCGCCGGTGATCGGGACAGCTACCAGTACCTGATCGAATCCATCGAACGTTTCCCCACGCAGGTCGAGTTTGCCCGACTGTAAGCACTGCATCTCCACCTTTTCCTGCACCGATCCGATCTAGCCCTGCTGACCGGTTTGACGTCTCGTCCTGCTTCGTCAACACAGCGTACAGGAAGCCGGGTTCCAGACGGGTGAACTTAGGGAAGGAAAGGGTGGCGCGTGGACGGATTACACGAACGGGATCTGTACTTTCTGGCGGGGCGTCAAGGCTTGATGCGCCAGCTTGTATATCATATGAGATGTTGTTGGGGAACAGTACTCTACCTCTAGGTTTGAAGAAGCTCTATCTGTCGACGTCATAACCGGTAGGACGTAGCGAGGTGTCGGAGAGAGATGCCAAGGCGAATCAAGATATTGAGACGGAGCCAGCCAACACAATTGATGGAAAACATTTCAATGTATCAAACATCAAATGGGGATATGGTTTAGTTGGTATAACATTCCATTAGCATCTCAGCTTATCTTGGAAAGGTCTGGCGTTCGATTCGCCATTTCTCCATAGCTTTTTGTTCTTTTTCGAGGTTTGGGTGACACATCTGGATTGTCACATTTTGGCTCCTCAGTCAGGCTGCACTTCCTGGCCGTTTACCAAATTGTACCTTGTTTTGCTAACATAAATTTGCGGAATATGTATGGTGCAATGTCTCTTAAGCACATTATCTCACTGCCTCCGTTATGATAGACTCAACGTGAAACACGTCTGGACGCGCTTACCCGGAGTTCCAGGAATCCATCTCGTGAACACGCGCTGATTCGGCAACGACGGGAATCCCCGTTGAGATATTACACTAGCTCCATTTACTGGAAGGAATTACGCCGCTGTTGTGTCCATCGCATCAGTGTAATGGCTATCCTCGGAAAGGCAAAAAAACTACTAGGCAGGTAGATGCCATGCACGTGAATTTTAACATTCACGAAAGCTCTTTGCGCAATGCGCGCTCATGAATCCACGTTGGCAGTAGCATCTTACGGAGCATCGACCCATGTACATAATTACGTTCATTGTTTCCAAGCCACAATTATATATCCAATCGCGCTTTTGCAGCGACCAGCGCAAGCACGCTTGATATATATATCATCGATTCGTGCTGGATTGTCGCGACATCGATCCAAGCCGGCGCGAGTGGCGTGCATTTAGCTATATTCGGTCGTGCGTGCAAGTCTTCTTGACTGAGCCCATCGGCTCTTCCCTGATAGGAACACGTTTCGGAACCTTACTATAAGATCCGTGGCATTTCGTCTTGCGAATCTTGAGTTTGGTAGGTTTGTTGTGCATGATCATGGGCAGGACAGGAATTACAATAAAAGCAGCTTAGTTGCGAGGTTTGACGTCTTTTGGCGACTGAGGCCAGTCCCCTTTTACGGTAAGAAGCGTCGTTGACTTGATTTCCCTCGAAGAAGCGTTGTTAGCCGGCTTTCTGCCAGTCAAGGCGTCGTTCTGGCTGGTGGGCGTTTTCGTAATGCTGGTCAATCGTTTCACTTCATTCATGCCAACAGCTGAGGATCTGAGCATGTGTTCGCAAACATTCTCGATCTCAGCGAACTTAGCCCCTTCCAATCTCAGTGGTTCAGTACTGAGGCTGTCAATTTGTCTGCATTGCCCATGTATTGTCCTCAGAATGTGCTCTTCTAATTGCGCAAATATCTGGTAGAGATATACGCTGACAAGCGAGGCTTCTGGACAGACCCGATCACAAACTGCAAGGTCGAGTATAGATGAAAATTGTGTATGGCGCCCTCGATTTCCCTGCTTCAAAGAAAACATCACAGGCACGAACACCGAAACAACTCGTTTCATATCGCTCAAGCCAGGAGGTAGCTTGGCGATTATCGCGGAGAGAGCTACTATCAAGCGTATATCCCTCCTCAGCGTCAGAGGTACGAGCAAGGGGGACGACGATCGTCTAGTCCGGCTCTTACTCTACGTCGATCGGCTTGTACACCGTACCGTGAAAATTTGACCGAGTCGGTCAGATTCATGTTTAGCTTCCATTTCATCGAATCCTACCCCCCCTTCCTTTCCCATGATCTCGACATTGTGGATCAACCCGAAGGGGTACGGATCTTTGTCACTCGATCACGAAGCGCCATCCAGGCACGCCGCCAGTTGTTCGGTAGCCGCACGCTGAGATACGGTCGAAATCAGACCGACAGCTCCTATAGGCATATCAGTCTTCGCTTTCCAATCCCTGTTGGGTCGCACCAGAGTCGAGGAGCTAGAAGTTGAAAAGCTGTCTTTGATTATCACCAGCCTAGGCACGTGGCTCTAGTCTTCTGATCGGTCATGACCATAACAAAACTCTCATCTTGGCCAGGGACATACGAACTCGATGATGTATATATGCGTATTTATCGAAATAACCCTCACTGCTTATGCTTGTACATGTACCGGCTGCTCCTCCTTGACATCCTCCTTGACCTCGACCAAGGGCTCTTCCTGCGCCTTCCCCTCGCCCACGACACTCCCCTCGTCGGCCTTGCCTTCTACCATCGCATCCGCATCCGCACCCGCACCCTCACCTCCAACCTTGCCCTTCCTCCCCGCCTTCACCTTCAACCCCTGCCACTTCATCACATAATTCAACCCATCCGAATACGGCATCGGCATCCCATGACTATCCACATCTTCCCCCTGAGCTTTCCCATAGGACGTAGCTTGGGCCGGGAGGGAAGGGTGCCAAGCGCGACGTTTGGGAAGGTTGGGGCCGAAGAGGAATCGGCTTGGGAGTTGGGCAGAAGTTGAGGTGGAAGAGGGACTGGTGGCTGTGGAAGTGGAAGTGGAAGGAGAGGTGGAAGAAGGGGTGTTGTCGGTAGTGTAGTTGGTCCGGAGCGCACGAGTTTCCAGGTCGAAGAATCGGTCCTATCGTGCGTTACGTATTACGTCCGATTTAGACAAGACCAGATCCACGGCCCAAGCAGAGAAAAAAAAAATTGACTCACAAAAGCTTTCCTCGACGACCCTTCCGCTCCCTTGCCCTCCCCCGAAGAAGCGGAATAAGCAAACGCCTCTTCCTCTGCGGCAAAGTTGGCAATCTCGTTGATCGCCCTGAGCTTGATAAACTCCCTCGTAGCGATCTGGTACGCTTGAGAGAGGGTCTGGGAGTGGAAGTTGTGGAGGTTTATGGTAAAAGCGATGGTACTACAAGGTAAGACAATTGGGTGGTTAGATGGGTGATGGATGAAGATTGTGGGTGGGGTGAGGTCGCATGGCGGGGCGCAAAGACTCACTCTTCGACGGTAGGCACCTCTCCCCTCTGCCTCAACTCTGTCCACTGTTCCCCTTCTACCAATCCCGGTCTCGCCTCATCGATCGTCTGCCCCTCAATCAAACTAACAGGCCTGAGAGCCTCGAACGGGAAATCCATAAAGAACCTCCGCCTGATCTCATCTTCCTGGAACCTCAACTCCGGTACTTTGAGTTTAGGCGTCTTGGCCCGTTTAGCCCTATGAGTGACGTTGGTATCCTTCTTTTCTGGTGATGACGAGGATCGGTTGAAGAGGGAGAGGTCGACAGGAGCCAATCGACGGGGAGGTAAGGGTTGAGGAGGGTGTTCGAGGTAGGCTTGGTACCAGACGGGAGGGGTGATGGTCTGGGCTTGGAGGAGACGGGTGACCGCCTGTGGGACCTGAGTAGCCAACTTCCTGACCATCGTAGCGGGTGAGTCCGGATGAGTCTGTGTGGTATCGTACGATGTGAAGAGAGGAAAGTCGAGGTCGATAAAAATCCAAGTTGCAAGTTGTATCTTCCGACTTGTTTCTCCCCCTCGACCTCTCCTCGAAAGTGACAAATGAGTCACGTGATCTTCTGAGATTTCGACAAGTTCAGGGGGTAACGACTTTATATACAAACCACCACCCCCCCGTACTTTCCTCCCATCTCTTCGCGACAACCCGCCACCCCAGCACCCGAAACAGTGAAGAGTTGTAACCATGCCTAAATCCAAATCGACCCCGAAACCATCCGGCCGGGCGAACCCGCTGGCGAAAAAGAACAAGGTCAAACGTCCTCAAGTTCAGGTGACTTACGAGGACGGCCAATCGAGACCGAACGTCTTGAGCGTTCCCAGAAAAGCGAAAGACGTCAAGGGCAAGGGCAAGGACGTTGTTGAACCCGAGAGCGAGGTGGAAGAAGACGAAGATGAGGAGGAAGACGTAAAACCGATCATCGTCAAAGAGGAAGACGGCGATTTCCAGACCGCCTTCGAACAATCCGTCTCGTCCACCACATCCGGCACCTCTTCAGCGGATTTCATCATCATCGCCGGTTCATACGAAAAGAACCTCTACGGGATCGAAGGTACCTTCATCTCCCCGCTCAACGAGGACGGGACGCACGATACCGGGGCCGGACCCGAACTGAAGCTGGTCCCCAGTTTCATCTTCCCCGCGCATTTGGCTTGTATAAAATCCTTGTCGGTCAGCCAGGGAGCGAAGTGGTTGGTCACGGGGAGCGATGATGAGTATATCAAGGTCTGGGATCTCAGACGGAGAAAGGAGATCGGGATGCTTAATCAGCACGTCGGTCAGTCCAGGCTTTCGATCATCGCTCCTTCGCTACACGTCTCGTTCATATAAAACATCCACATCTCGCTGACCGTAAACCGATTCCCAATCTCTTTTCTTCTCATCTCCTAGGCACCATCACCTCCCTAACATTCCCCTCACCCTCCCACCTCCTCTCAACCTCGGAAGATGCCACCATCACAGTCTTCAGGACCCGAGACTGGGTACCCCTCCGGACGCTCAAAGGCCACACTGGGCGTGTCAACTCTGTAGACGTGCATCCTAGTGGGAAAGTAGCGTTGAGCGTGGGGAAAGACGGGACGTTGAGGATGTGGGATTTGATGAGAGGTCGGGGGGCTAGTAGTCTGGGTTTAGGGTTTGGTGCGCGTGCCTCATTCTGCGGGGTTTCGGTTTGAGAAGAATCAAAGGCTGATAGGACGATTTGCTCTTGACTCTGTTGGTCGGTCTATGTCGTGGAACCCATCCTCGCTTTAGAGGCGGAGCTGGTCCGATTCTCGAAATCGGGCAAGACGTTTGCCATCCTCGGGTACGGCGGGATCGAGATCTACACCATTGTGAGTAACGCCATGCTTTCATTCGACTGAATTTCAATATCGACAATCACGATTCACTAACGACTGCCCCTATTCTCCTACATTTGCTTTCGCTCGCCACTCAGGGCATGAAAAAAGTAGCTACCCTGACCCACCCGAAACGAAAACGCCTGCACGATATCCGATTCGGATCCGTCACCTCGCCCGAAGGGGAAGACGTCGAGCTGCTTTTCACGGGAACTGAGGATGGCAAGGTCTATACGTGGGAGTTGAAGGAAGATCGGGCCGAGCAGGTAGACGGCGAGGGTGAGGGCGAGGGCGCGGGCGAGGTGTGCGTGTTAAAGGGGATCTTTGGGGGGCATTCTAACAGGTAAGTTGGGGTGGTCCAGGTCTAATCGACCGCGTTGATAAATTCCTAACGCTTTGGTCAACGTGGCGTGCATCATAATTACGACAGGGTAAAGAACGTCGACTTTTTGATTACAAAACGACCTTCCCCACACTCTCCCTTACCCATAATCGTCACCGTTTCCTCCGACGGCAAGATGAACGTGCACGACGTCACTGCCATCTTCAAGATCTCATCAACGGATCAAGAGATCGAGCCCATGGCGAGTTATGATACGGCAGGGAGCCGGCTGGTCTGTTGCCGCGTTGCCGAGGTCAAGCGGACAGTCAAGCAGATCAAGCAGGAGGCAGATGTCAAGGCTGAACAGGTCAAGAAGGAGGAGCCTGGTTCAGGCGCACAGCTGAGGTTCAAGGACGACGATGGTGGCGATGACGAGGACGGGAACGGGGATGATGGTGCAGAGGTGGATGGGATGGACGAGGACGAAGTGGAGCAAGAGGAAGAGGACGAGGAGGAAGAAGAGCTTGAAGACGAAGTGGAAGAGGAGTAGACTGACCTGTACCAAGATGGCAAAAAGGATCACTTTTTCGTCTGCAATAAATAAGGCAACTTTGCGCATCACGCGACGTATTCAAGCATCTTTTCACCTAATTCGCGCATTCTTGTGCGCATACGAGCATCTTTTCTGCGCACATGAGGATATTTTTGCTCCATTTGCACATTTTCCCGTCGAGCAAGCGGTTTACGCTCTGGTTTATCATTTATCAATCTATGACTTGCATTGACGACCCGGGCGACTATCGGATCTCGCTTGTTACAAGTTCAAGGATCTCGGTCGTCGTCTTGCCTACATTCTTCATATCCTTGGAAATGCTCGGCCAGAGTTGGCCGTGTTTAGGTTCGGCCGCTGCGCATTTGGTTATCACCTCGTCTTGGCGTTCCTGTTCAAAACAACGTCAGATTGGATGAGCCTCGGTGTCCATCGTTGAATCATAGGGACAGGACCGACAGACCTTCTCCCCATGCTGACGCTCAAACTTCAGCCACCAGGCCCACAAATCTCCGTTATCCTTGTCCGCATTGACAGCTCGACCCAGCCACAGTCTCGCCTTCTCGATCTTGCGCTCGGCCCAGAACAATCGGCCAATCGCGCAAATGACGATCGGGTGTTCGCTCGACTTTTTGATGGCATCGACCGACTTGCCTTTTCGACCGGAACCGGGCTCCATCCAGATGGCCATGTTCCACAGGATACCAGAGACGGGGCAATCCTGTTGCGCTCGAGCCAGCATAGTCTTGGCTTGTCCGGCACTTCCCGCTCGCTCTTCCACCTTGATCGATTCTGCCCAGAGCTCTTCGCTCTTGGGGTTTTGCATTCGAGCCTTCTCGAGCAGTGCTCGGGCCTTGATCGTGATGCCGGCCTTTTCTTCCAACCTCGATGACAGGATCCAAAGCGGGATCGACTTGGGGCAAGCCTTGACACCCTTGCTGTACGCCTCTCGTGCGCCCGGAATGTTGTCCTTGTCCTCGTTGATCTGTCCCTTCATCATGTACAGCTTGTCAAAGTGGCTAAACTTGACGATGGCCTCGTCCAGCGTTTTGATAGCTTCGTCCGGCTTGCCTAGCTGGCGTAGTAGATGAGCAGATTTCATCCAGATCTGCGACGTCAATGCGGATCGTTAGCTCCTGCTTCCTAGAATACACGGGCAAACGCCCTCTGCTCACCCTATCGGTATCGGCCTCTGTCCTAGCCTTCTCCAACACTTGCATAGCGGCTTCCATCTGCCCGGTCTCGGCAGCGAGCTTGGCGGCCGCCAACCAGATAGACTCGCTGTCGGGGTTCTGCTCGAACGCTCGCGTAAGGACATCCCTGGCTCCGCCTATATCTCCGGCCAGCCACTTTTCTTTGGCAGCCATAAGCCACAGCACCTCTGCTCGAGGACAGTACTCGACGGCCTTTGCAAGGAGCTCTTGCAGCGCCTCCCTGATGCACAGTAATACTTTTGAGCAAATCGTCATTGCAGAACTAGCCAGCTCGATACTCACGGTGTTCCATGCTCCTTTTCGAAATCGGCAGCTGCTCTCCAAACAGCCTTTTTCGTGGGAAAGACCTGAATTGTGTAGGCATAGATCCCTCGGGCGCATTCGATGAACCCTCGGCCCGTCGCACTCTCAGCGTCATCCAGCCATACGGCCTGCCTGTCTTCCTCCTCAACGTCGAGGTGCAGAGTAGCCTTCAAGATTGCCTGGGCGGTTGCCGGACTTCCCTCCGTCTCGCATTTTTCTGCTTCCTTCATCCATTGTTCTCGGGTCATGATGACGTTGTGCTTCGTCAGACTCTTGACCGCCAATGCGATCAGCTTATCGACCGTCTCCTTGCTTCCGTCCTGTTCTCGCAAACGTCCTCCTGCGATCCAGATCTCGTGACTCGTAGGGATCATCTTGTGGGCCCTGTTGAGAACCTTTTGCGCGTTTTCTGGCGTTTCCAGCCTGGCCAGCGTCAACCAGAGCTCGACCGATTGAGGAATGACCTCGACGGCTCGACCCAGCAAGATACGAGCGTCATCAGGGTCGTCCTCCAGGTTGACAACCTCTTTCCAGAGCTTGACCGAGTTGGGAATGTATTCGAGAGCTACATTTGCGCGAATCAGCTCTTCCATCCTAGCTGTATTATGATACCGACGATGCTCACCTTTTCTCAGTACTCGCTTCTTCGCCTTGACATCGATCTCCAGGTCGGAAGCCTTCAGCCAAATCTTGACAGACTGCGGCAAGTGTTGTACCGCCTTGGCAAGGATGACCTTGGCGTTCTCCGGCGTCTGACAAGGACGAGTAACGGCTCGATCAGCCTCCCATTGTCAATGTCGCAAAGCTGTGTAGACGCAAATTCCGGCTTACATTGAGCTCGGCAGCGTGGAACCAGATATCCTCATTCTTCGGACACTGCTCACAACCCTGAGCGATGATCCTCCGCGCAGCAACCATCTTCTTTGCATGGACTACCGGAATCAAGCAAAGACTCTATCAGCTCGTGTGCACGAATGAGGCGTCTAGTCGAAGACTCACCTTCGAGCGAGGCTGCAGCAATCCAACCGGGTGCGTGTTTCGGGTTGCTCTTGATGACCGAGTCCAGCAACTGTCTCGCCCGCTTGATATCACTAGATTCGAGACCGCTCATTGTCAGTAGCTGTTCTATTTCCTCGTATCAAGGGCAGGACTCACCCGATCTGAGCATCACTCTGCAACACCTGACTGTTCAAGGCCGTCATATACCCCCTAGGGTCCACCGTCGAGCTCAACCCACTGGCCGAAGCATCCTTGGACGCCTGATCCAGTTGCAATGACAAGACCCTATCTCTCGCCTGTCCGATCCCCACCAGATCCGTCTCCGTCCCCTGGATCAGAGCGGGGGTATTAAACCCTTCCCCTGACATTTGTTTCTCGTCGAGTTCGTTCACCGTCGCGTTCTGCGCAACGGCCCCGGCTAGGATGGTATCCGAGACGGCGTAGGATTTCCCATTCCCATTCTCCGCCATCCTCAAGTTCGCCTTTCTCCTCCTCCTAGTAAGATCCCCCACCTCGGGTAAGTTCTCCCACTCGTTATCCGTCACATCGCTCAACCCTCTTTTCAAGTCTGCAAACTTGACGTCCAATTTCACGTTCGTCGCCCTTTCCTTGGCCAGCTCCTCCGCTTCGATAGCTTCTCTCCGTGCTTTTCTTCTGCCTTCCATGTGCGATTCCACCGAGTCCCAGATGGCATCGGCTTCGGCATCGTCGGCTTCGTAGACTGTTCCTGCAAAGAGGTTGCTCTCGTCGTCCGGATCTCCAAAGGCTTCTTCCTCTTCTTCTCCTCGTTTCGCTTTGGCTTCGCTGTAATGCGGAAAGATAAGGACGAGCGGAACAAGTGAGCTCGATATTATCTTACGGCGGCGGGATGCTGGTCAGTTTCAGAGACTCACGCGATAGCTTCAGCACTTGGTCCTTCTCGAGCAGGTCCGATATCCGATCGAGTCGTAAATCCAGAAGCTCTAAAGAATGCCCCAGATACATTAGCTCCAAGTTCTTTGCTATATTTTCCCTACCCGTAGACTCAAACTCACCCTCGACCGAGACCAGCTACATAACTAGCAGGAGCCGCCAACTATCACATCATATAGCAACGCAGAACATCCAATAACTTATCAGCTCTTTGACGATCCCCACGATAACAAGGATAACGCTGAACTTACGTGCAAGAACGCATACTTGTCCTTATTCTGGTTCAACCCCGCACGCAAAGACATCTTGGACTAAACCTAGTTGATGGGAGGGCAAGGGTGGCGGGGAAGACCGAAGTCCTTTTGTGACCGGGAGTGCGAGATGCTTTTTGCGAGCTCGTCGTGCTTGATAGGTCGGGTCGGATCTTCGAAGGCCCCGCTGGCTGTGAGATACAGGCTACCACTCTTCGCTCCTGTAGTATTATCAAAATGTAGACCTGTAGAGGGGACCGAGCACGACTAGCGTTGTCGAATACCAGAACATCGAACATCATCTTGCATACTGAATGCCCTCAAGCTGAGATGAAAGCGAGCGGACATCAGATTATCATCGCATGTCCGTGTATGAGCTGCACCCTGCCCTCACCCGTCATTCAAGACATTCAACAACTTGTACATACCTCACCCACCGCACCTCTGCTTTTCAGACAACATCAGCCTTACCCTTGTCATTCACATAGACTATAGATCCTATAGACGTATCTTTAGATCGGTCGATCACATACAAGTGGATTGATCCGCCGAGATCCTACTTTTTGCCGGCGACATATCGCTCCTTTACTTCGACCTTCAACCGGCACGACCTTCTCCGATCGACGTCTCTCCTCCAATACTACACAAATAGCCTACACCCACTCCTTCCAAATCCTCTACAAAATCTCTTGGAATCAACCTCAACCTGCATGGCACCTACCTAATCGATCTACCGGTCCCCGACCTCCACCCCGCTCAATCCCAACCTTCTCCTCCACCTACAAGAAAGCCTCGATCGGAAGGCTTTCCGTCCCACCTCCTCGATGCCTAGTCGACTTCGTCGGACCCGCTCGTCCGCCTTTCGGGCCCATGCGATCTCATCACCGAACAAGACGGCAGGAAGACCGGCCAAGAAGTTGAAGCTCGATCGATCGGGGGTCTCGGTTTCGGCCAAGTCCGTCCTCGAGGGTTCCGATGTCGACGAAGACGACGACGAGAACATAGACGAGGACGAAGATGAGAACGAGGATGAGGCCGATGGAGATGATGATGTGGACGAAGAATCCAACTCCGACGAAGGTCAAGAAAACATCGACCCCACTACCGACGCATCTTCGGTCAACCCCGGCGCCGGTCCTAGCCGTCGTCGATTACGCAACGGCAAGAACGTCCTCAAACGACTTCGATCTCGCCGACAACGACGCCCTGCAGCTCTTACCACAGCTTCTGCATACAATCACAGTTACAGTCCGAGGAAGAGGAAACGGGACGATCCGGAGTATACCGACGAGGACGAAGATGACGAGGACCGCGCGAGTGGGGAAGAGTATACCGACGACGAGGCCGAAGTCGGGTCGGACGAGCAGGCCGAAGCAGGGCTTGGGGAAGGGATCGAAGAGGAAGATGATGAAGAAGAGGATGTGGATGTGGACGATTCTGCCGAACCCGATTATATCGACGAGAGTGAGTGACACCCTTCCCCCTCCTCCATAATCGAAATTTGTTTACTTTGTCGTGCGAGATTTACACTTTCTGACGCGGATCATCTTGCAATTTCGATCGACGTCCATCCGGGAATTACCCCTATTTCCCGAAAACCATCTTTTCGACGGCATTACAATCACCGTTGCCGTCTAACGATCGGACTTGCAGATGATGAACATTTGCTAAGAGAAGCACCTGCGTGGACGTTACGTCGTCTGAAAAAAGCCGAGCTGAAGAGGTTGTGGTTGGTAGCCGGGCTTTGGGACGCGGAGGACGGGATGGGCGGGGATGAGGAGGGTGAGGTAGCGGATGGGTTGACTAAAGATGTTCTGGTCGAGGGGATCATCAAGGCTGTAAGTCCAGCCGTATTATGTGACAAGGAAGTCATTCGAACTGATATCGTGTCGTACGGGCGGTGACAGAGACCTCCTTCGTCGGCTTCTACCGCTTCTTCGTCGACCCGTCGGATAGCGAAACTCCCTCCTGGCACTCGCGATTCAGTATCAAGAGATAGCAAGTACAATACGCCGGTCTACGAATCTCCTGCCTCGGTTGAGGGAGAAGACGACGACGATGATGGCGAGGAACAACCGAGTCAAGGCACCTCCGCCAGCCAAGGTTCGAGAGGTCAAGGTCGATCTCGCTTGAATGGAAACGCGGAGAACAGGTCGATCGCCTCGTTGAGAAACGGCAACAGGACTCGTCACAGCACAGCCTCAGCTGTCAATTCTCAAGACAACAAGCGGGCTCATTTCGATGTCAACCTTCAAAGCCCCGCTCAGACTTACCGACATCGACGTGGATCACATGCGTCTTCTGCAGCGAGCTCGTCGGTGGCGAGCCGGGATGGGTCGCCGAAACGAAACGGCGTGCCTTTAACCCCTCGACCTCTGGGAAGACGAGGTAAGGGCTCTAGGAAGAGCGTCAACTTTGATGAAGAGGCCGACGAGGCGGCTAGCGAATCGGGTTCCGTCAGTACCGCGGGTGACGAAGACGATAGTCACGATGATCACGTGCGGACTCGACAGAACGGAAGGTCATTAGGGAAGCGGGGCAGTAGAGCGAGCTTGGAGATGATTCAGGATGAAGATGAAGACCCTTCCGCAGCGACGGGTAAGACGGTGGGGAAGAGGAGATCGAGCTTGATCCGACATACGCCAGCTAGGAGAGCTGCTAGGAAGGCCGTCCGGGCCATGCACGACCAGTTGGATACGGACGAGGATGAGAATATGGAAGCGACCGATGTGGAAGGGAGCGAAGATGATAGCCCCTTAGCTGGTTCAGATGACCCTACTCCTCGACCCAACGGGGGTAGGATCGCCACGCGAGCACGATCGTCGACGATGCAGAGCAACGATTCGTCGCCCTTGAGGAGGAGAAATCGTCGACTGTCTACGTCTACACTGCTCACTTCACCAGAGACGGATTCCAGTAGAAGAAGTAGCCTGACAAGCCTCGGACGATCTAGCGATGATGAAGAGCAACAGGCGAGTTCTTCCCAACAGTCGGCTCGGCGTCGAAAGAACCTGAAACGGCCGAACAAGCGGAGAGATAGCGGATACAACCTGAGGAGGAACGATAGTAGTGGTTTCGACCTCGATGCTCGGTTGGGAGGAATCGATCTGACGGACGACGATGATACCGCTATGGAGGCAGACAAGGTGGATAGGAATGAAGATGTCGAGATGACCGAACAGATGTCGGAGGATACCGAGATGCCGGATGACAGCGCTCACGAGGACGAGCATGGAGAAGATGGGATATCTGGTAAGCCGGCCTCGTTTCGCGATTTTTGCAAAGATCAGTCCACTTATAGCTGGGTCATACAGACGAGATGCTGGCTACGGCGACGCAAGCTACGCTTCGGAAGTTGAAAAAGGCAGTGTTGGTCGAAATGTGTGAGGCGAGGGAGCTTGATACGGAGGGCACCAAGGAGCAATTGTCACAATGGCTCATTGAATGGGTATGTCGACATGGTCACTGGTACAATCCTCCCAGTCGGCTTACGAGCGTCGATGTGTTTCTAGAGGGACTCTACATCACGCTCGACCTCTTCAGCGTCTACCGCTCGGCCAGAAACCCCGACCAATGAGTCGTCTCCGGCTACGAAGACCCATTCAGGCCGGAAGAAAATTTCGGTTCCGAAGCTCCTTCAAGACCATAGCGAGGTTGCAGATCCGAATACGCCAGCTCACTCGCACGGGGATACAAAAGAGGATGTAGAGGCGGACGGAGCGCTCGACTTGGAAGAGTTGGGTCTGGTGGACAAGGAGATTCCTGTCGAGCAGATCCAGAAGGGAGACAAGATCGGGAGTGGAGGTTTCAAGGAGTGAGTTCACGACCTATCGCATGTGTCAGCCTGTTGCTGATTTTCGCTTGCGGCATACCTAGCGTATTCATCGGGAAGCTGAGGGGCCGTGTCAAGGTGGCCGTATGCGAGTTCCGAGACGAGTTGAGCGAGAGTACGTGCGACTGGGAGGCTTCTTCTCTCCGTCCCTAGCTGACCCTTGCAAACATAGTGGACATCCGAGAACTCAAATTGTTGGCGGAATTCAAGCATCCCAATATCGTCCGGCTCGTGAGTGATGGTAATACTTTCGCGATGTCTTGGTTTGCCAACGACTTTTCACTATAGCTCGGTATTGCCATTCCCGAGCGATCTTTACACGTCCCATGCATGGTGGTGACAGAATTGTGCGAAAAGGGAGATCTGTTTGATTACATCGTAGGTCCAAACAAGCAGAAAAAATTGGAATGTGCGACTCAACACGAGAAACGATATCGCTACAGCGAAACGTGGATCTCCCACCCGTCAACAAGGTGGTAAGTCCATCCCCAGCGCAGAGTGTGTCGACTCAAGCTGACGTAGAATCCCTCTTTCAGCTCAAGATGATGTTGGACATCGCTCAAGGATTGACCTATCTGCACGATCGAAATCCCCGAGTGATACATCGAGATGTAAGTTAATCGCAATCAGCCGCCCTCGATGCGTCTAATTGATACTGCCGTGCCACAGTGCAAATCGTCCAACATCCTAATCACCAACCGAGGAGTCTGCAAGGTCGGCGATTTCGGTCTAGCTCGAGTGAAAAACACGACTCGAAGCGTGATTCGATCACTCGTCGGCACCGTCAACTGGCAAGCTCCAGAACTCTGGAGTCCTAAACCGCGCTACGACTACAAGGTAGATGTATTCAGCTGTGCAATGGTCTTTTGGGAGATGCTAGCAGGCTGGTTGACGGACAAGGTGAGTTTACGCATGCGGGAACGTCTGCTCCGCCATAATTGACCTGAAGACGGCGGCACAGAAAAAGTACCCGTGGGAGGGCGAAAATGAACACTGGATCTACCTCAATGTAGGCCAGAATAAAGTCAGGTGCGTTCGGTACAAAAGGGCAACATGTCGCCATGTCGCTCACCTATCTCTCCTATATACAGACCTGAAACAGAACCATTGACCGAACATTGGGGATCCGACCTGGTTAATCTCATGGAACGTATGTGGCATCATGACCCGAACGAAAGACCTCTGATGAGCGATGTGGTGGACGATCTCACCGCCATCATGGAAGCACGTCGCCGTGCGTAAGAGCAGACGCCAATTTTCAACTTCACTCACATGACATGGCCTCCAAATCGAACCGACTTCACCGCCATCGACAACAAGCATTAGGAAAAGAGCACTGACAATGTAGCACTAGACATATCTGCAACGAGAGAATGTATCCATCGAATGAGCACAAACACTTGATACAATGGTGAAAATGTTGCATCTGGACGCCCAGGTCAAGCGGGCCCTTGTGCCAGTCCCTTCATGGGTACACCTGTCTTCGTGTATGATCGAGTAGCTGTAGACGAAAGTCAAGTAGCTAATGCGCCTCTCTCCTTCCGGAATTCATCGCACATTGGAGGCGGGCTCGGAGTGTCGAGCAGGAAGGCGTATGCACCGCATGTTTGCAAGCTGTCGACATATACATACATAACTCTACGCGCGTTACTGGTCGTGATCGTTATAGCAAAGAGCTTTCGTGAGGCATTAGGAGGATGCTATCCCAAAGGCTACCAGCGGCCAGGCCGTATCAATGCTGCGACTCTAAGTGCCATACTGTTCTTTCAGGACTTTAGCGGAATGTTCTGCCTTCCAATCCTGATCTCCATCACGTTCCCTTTCCAGAAGCGGTTTCCAGTACTTGAGCAAGGCCTCGCGAGCTCCGTCCCAGACTGTCAAAACGGATGGCGGAAGGTCAATTGCGTGCTTTTGGACAGCTCCGTTCTAGTGGCTTACAGTGCGTCTTGCTGCCGTGTCCACAATCGCACTTGGATACAAAGACAAAGTCCGGTAAACAGAAAGTCGTCCGAACTGGCTCTATAGGGCCGGCAAAGCACCAAGAGTGGTCGTCTCCGAGAGGTCCTAGATAGGGCGAGATCAAAATCCTCGTGTCGCGGCCATAACCAAACACTGATAGATAAGGAAAGCTCTTGACCAGGCTGACGATGGTCTCAGCCGCACTGACAGGCGACCCATGTGATTTCGGTCCCCCGACCCGACTCGTTTTTCCACCGATAGCCCACTCGAGTTCAGGGTCCATGCCATAGGCAGGAAAGAGCTCGTTGCCCAGAACGTCCATAGTTGTGATTCCACCTTCACCACTGTAATCTTCGGCCGGATCGCAAATTAGAGTGACTTTAGGGTGAGTGTCCAGCGGTACTTCCGGCTCTCTTGCGGCGTAGTATCCATCGACGATAAGATGGCCCGTGCGAAAACTAGCCGAGAAGATCCGCAGGTCAGCTTACTTGAACTAACCGGTTCGCGGTCAATAATTACCTACAGTTTGGATAGGTTTCCAAGATTTCCCATCCGGCGATTCCGAACCGTCAGGATCCCGATCTTAGGAAGTAACTCTTCTCTCCAGTACGAATAGGTATTCTGAAATTTGTCGTAATCATCGACATCTTTCGGATCCCAAAAAAGATCACTCTTGGCAGCCATCGTGCACAACATCGCGAGATGTCGGAAATGGGTGATTCGGTCGATCTCGCCTGCGTCATAAGCCTCCCCGGCGTCCACATAAAGCTCTTGGATCAGGTTATAGGACGACAGCGCCGGGGATTTGCAAAAGTCGCTTAGAGTTTCGCCATCCAGTAGAGTGACCCTGCTATAGAGCAGAGGGATTGCTGAGACATGGAAGAACTTGGCCGTGGTAAGAATGGGAAGAATGGGCCAGTGAGCCAATCCATGCTCTTCACGCGAAGCAATGTATTGCTCGTCGGTTTCGCATTCTGCCCATTTGCTCCGGAAAGCAACAAGCTCCTCGTGCCTTTCGGCGACATAGCATTCGATGATCATGAGGAGTATCTCAGGTGGAAGTGGGCAGTCTGCCATAGTCTGGCTGATGATGGCCCTCTCCTCTTCCTTCTGCTTTGCCCTTCGTCCGGCCAATAACATGGCCATGAGTCCGTCCATCGCTCGTGAGCGCTCCTATCAGCGGTCGTCGCTGAAAGGCAGCGAAAGGATGGCAATGCCGACAGATAACGCCGGTGAGAAGTCGAGTAGCTAGGGTAAATCGGTGGGCTGAATGCTCTACTTCATGATATACGATGTGATCTAAACATCGCTTATGGCATATAGCACATGTGAGAGATTGGCAGAGTCGATCAAGATACAACTTGGAGGATCACAGCCGTGAGGTTGTGTTGACGGCAGACGATAAGTCTACGGTCCAAACGTGCTTTGGTCAAAGTATATCAATGGTGGTTCTCTGATCTACGACTTCTACGACGTGCACACTCAGATATTGAGCTCGACGAGCTATGTGGTGGCAGCCTAGAGATAGGTAGCGATCCTTTGAAGAACTTCTGTGTCGAGCGGTTGTCGAATCGATATGGAGACGGCATGACCTGATTGTTGAATCGATTGCGAAGTTAGTACGGAGCAGTACAAGCGTTCTACCTTGACACACGCACATGCATATGGACTGGGCTACATCGCCAGCATCCTCTTCATGACAATCCGAAGATGCTATTCCAAGTTTTCCCTGCGGGGATCTCCCAAACTGTGTTCGATCAGAGAAGGCAATCCCGAAGTCAGCAGTGAAAATCAGTCACACGCTTCGTTCGTCAAAACCTGCTTACACTTCGTGATGTCCCCATTTCCGCACGAGCAGTCGGACCGGAACTCCATCCTGGGTAGCGCTGGAGAGGAGAGATCCGGTGAGGGAGGCGCTTCACCGAAACAGAAGCTATGATCATTTCCGTCCTCCCCAAGGTAAGGACTGATGACGAAATGATTGAAACCATTCCAGACGCGTCCATACGTCCTGACGATGGCAGAGATGAGCCCCCACGCATGGGCGGCCTCGTCCCAGGTTCCCGAGCGCTTTTCCCACCGGTTTTTCCAACCAATCTCGAGCAGGAAATTCGAAGGATTGCCATGGGTAATGTAAAGTGGCATCTTTATTAGGTTAGAGCTCCTGGAACCCTCCACAGGCTGGCACCTCAATGTGACGGATTTGTGTTGACCCACGAGAGGAATGTGGATCCTCTGCCCGGTCTGACCGATCTGCTCACGAGGCATGCGATGGAGCACGTATCCATCGATTCGGAGATGCTCTATGGAAAATCTAATGATTGAAGAGTACACGCTCAGCCTGTAGCTTGAAAGGTCACATTTACCTCACTCACATTGAGCACAAGCTTGCAGCCAATGCGTAATCGTAGCCTCCCTTTAGATGGACCTGATTCACCCTCGGGCGCTGCTCCGCCCATCTTTCCAACAATATGGCGAAGAAGTCGTCACAAGAAGAGCCCAGATCCTGAGACGAATTGTTGATGGCACTTGACAGCATCATCATCTGTATTGTACGTCTGTCGATGATTTCCGCAAGATCCGACTGCAGTTCTGAGACTTTCTCGATCTGGAGCTTCTTCAGGTGACGATACGAGGAAATATGCGGCTTGAAAAGGAAACTCGACAAAGTATATAAGGGTTTGACCAAGACGTCCGTATAGAGCAGTGGAATCGTCGTTTGAAGAAACCATTTAGACAAGGTGAGAATGGGTAAGACCGGATATTGCACTCCAGTTGATTGCGCCATCTCCACCTCATGAGCCCTTGCCGCGATGTAGCACTCGAGAACGATGTGGAGAACTTCGTACGGTAAAGCCGGCTGCCGGTCGGATGAAGGCACCATCAGGCATGGATCGTTCAGAGTACCCATGTCAAAGGTGAATATCTGAAAAGTCATAGATGTGATTGTCGAGAAAACGTTTATATAATAGAATACGTTTTCCAGACAATGGCTCGCTGACTTACCTGTTTCGACGCAATGAAATCGGAGATTCCCAGGCCTCTGCCGGTTTGAGATGTCAACCAGGAAATTCAGGAAACGATAAATTCGTGGTGCGAGTGAATTTCTGTAGATCTGTAGTGATCGCTAGTGGCTAGTGGATTGCACCGACTAACAAGAAGCAAGAGATCCGTTGAGGTCAGAGACGATGTTTTGAGTTGTCTCGTGGGTCTCGAGGATCGTCGCGACGATGATTCATCATCCATTTACACGGTCTTCGATCTTTGATCATGGTGACGTCATCGATTAGCTCATCAAGAAGGTGAAACGTGAAACGCGGATCACGCTTTGGCGTTTCTCTAACGTTTGCTGACGCGTGCGTTGCACGTCCATAACGTTTTGCACCCACGGCACTTGCCTCTCACTTGTCTCGCTCCAGATATAACATATATATTACCGTTCTCAGCATTTCTGACATCTCCGTTTGAGCTCGAATCGTGGTGGGCATCAAATTCATGTGATATGCCATTCTTCTTTCAGTGATATGGGCTACGGGAGGATATGGGCCATAGGCAGATGAAGCCGGTCGCTTTTGAGTAGACACTTTCGCGCAAAATTAATGCACGATGAGACACAGGTTGAAGCGAAGCCGAGCGGTGTGAGAGACGCAGAGATTATAGCGATTACTGCAGATCGGAGAATCGATCTGCGCAAGACAGAATCGCGTTCCCCGAGCGAACGACTACGAGATTATACAGTGAGATAGATGTATGAGTACAGTCGCGTAGACCACATGACCCCGTCCCCAAGGTAGCATAAATCGAGACGGTGGAACCTCAGGGGCATATCAAGACAGTCTATGTTAGAGCAACGTCTCGAAGGCGAGCTGCATGGGCATGTCCAGGTCATCCCAGTCTAATGGCGTTTTTTTGACTTTCAACATATCAGTGCAGTATCATCGCCGTCACCCGCAAACTCTTGCTACGATGTCGACTGCCTTTCGATCGCATTGACTGCGATGATGCTGATAATCGGGCCAGCCGATTTCCAACACGAACCGAGGCTTGTGGGGAGTTGGAGGCGTTTTCGGGAATTGGTAGAGGGGAAACAACCCCCCGTAATGTTCAGCAGAGCTGCACCGTACCGTAATCGCCTGATATTCATCGAATCGTACCTGCGGAAGCTCTCGCAGTACCGTATTCAAACCTTCGATGACCTGAACAAGAAAAAGGTAGTACTACTGCACACAGGTCAAGAGGGCTTCCTACCCATAACTCCAGGTAAGATTCATACACTTTATCGTCTCCATTTACCTCGAATCCGGGACTTCGGATCGATCGGATCGCCGACGTCTCGTTGCTTATATAATCGTGACGACGGTAACAAGTTGAATCATCTGATCGGCTGATCCTTCGTCGGCAACGCCCCGTCGTTCTGATCGGTTAGAATAAGGTTCAAGATTGAAACGCGGATCGATTTCGACGCTAACCTTCAAGGTTACTTGCGCCTCTCCAGGTCTTCAATGACGGTCTTAGAACCGAAAGCTTGAGGGTGTTAATAGGACGGGAAATAATCCATGTGCTAACAAAGCCTCTCGAAGATTCGTTGTATCAGCGAGGGCAGTTGGCGGTTGAAAATTGATACGTATCGTCCTGCTCCTTCGACCATACATGGCGATACCAGCTTTTTGGCATCTCCGAGGTTCCGATTGGCAGCAAGAAGTATTAGGGTTTATATTGGGCACCATTATATCAGAGTACCGAGATCGAATGGTAGCGCTTTGTAATGCTCATGTAAGGAGGTCGCTTTAACATGTCGATACAACAATAATAATGTAGATACTTTCGACCGATGGGTCTCGCAAGGTTCTGTTTGTACACCATGCTAAGGCAGAAGAAAACCGCCGCTTTAAAGGTTTAAAAAGCTCGAGCATATTGTTTATCCTGGTAGTACCTAAATAATGAATCGTTTTTCAATCGTACACCGAATCCCTCCACTCGATTTCCATGGCGGCTTGGAGGGCTTCAACTAGGCCATCCCAGACTATGTCAAATAGGCTAATCGGTTAGTAGGGAAATGGAAGACATCCTGTACGACCAATTTCACCTACAATGTGTACGGTCCCCGCCGTAGCAGTGACATCCGGTAGCGAAATCGATGGAAGGAAATCCAGGGGGAACGGCGATAGCTTCAGGCATTACTCGCCCAAAACACCATTTGTGGGATCCGTGTACCTGTCCAAGGAAGGGTTGGATAGTGATTGTCTCGATGGGTCCGTGGCGTTTGCAAAAGCTGCTCAAGAGTTGCGGGACGATGTCGGTGGCGCGCCGAGGACCCTTTCCTAGTAAACGGTGACTGGGTCGACGTGGGCCTTCCCACCCGATTTGGAGTTCAAGTTTTGATAGCGTCTGGGCATCTTTTCTAAGTTCGCAGTAGGTCTGTGGATAAAAGTTGTAAGAGCCGTCATTCCGGTAAGAGAGAGTAGGATTGCAAATCAGAGTGATTTTCTGGCAGACACCAAAAGGAATGGGGGAATCCTTGCTGCCAGTTGGAAAGTGGAAGTCTTCGACTACAAGGTGGTGCACCTCAAATCTGTCATATTTTGAGCTCTTCAGTACGGATGCACGTTTGCGAGTAGATCTTCAGGCTTCACTAACAGACGAAGCAACTTCCTGACTGCTTGTACAAGGGTTCCTCCGATCTTCATGACCTTAATTGGCAGACGGGCCTTTCGAAGCCGTATGTTTCGAAATTCGACGATCGAGGATTCCAGGCCCGCGCGAAGGCATGGGTCCTTCATGACAGAATTCAACGTGAACTGCATCTCACGATCGCTTATAGCCTTGTTCAGGCCGTCCAGATCACTACCCTCTCCGACGTCTCGAAGGTGTAGGACCTGGATGTAGTTGAAGGAAGCGATAGCCGGTCCCTCCAAGAAAGTGACGAATTTCGAGTTCCCGATGGTGACGACCTTTCGATAAAGCAAGGGTATGGCCATGTCGTAGAACAATCTGCAGGTCTGTAGGATCGGTAAGACCGACCACTCGGCAGGCAGCTCCCTGCATCTAGTTCTGAACATCTCCCTTTTTTTGTCGAGTGCGTCGTTTTCCATTTCTTCGAGGCGGAAGCGAGTGTAGAATTTGATCACAATATGGAGAACGTCGCTGGGAAGCGCGATATCCGGTTGCCAGTTGGGGTGATCGACATTCGGAACCACTGCCAGGGTAGTCGATATAGCTGTCATATCGCTAGATGAAGAGGCATTGCGCCGATAACGCAACCACTTAGCGGCTGGGTCACTGCACCGCAAACAAAAGGCAAGCACACCCACTCGTACTGTTTGGCCTGGAAGGTGACGGACGATTTACGATGTACTGAGCGTCTGAGAGCGAATCGCTATTGGGACTGTTGAGCCAGAGTCGGGGCCGTGGATAAACTAAGCTGACTATATTATGTCATAAGATCTTATTACCACGTCGAGATTAGATTAGGATTCAAGGATAACGGTCTATATATCACTGGGTACCATCCGACATTGACCTTCTCGATTTCTCGGCTTCTCAGCTTCGTAAGCGATACCGACGATCCTCCTTTGGCGCTTTTGTTCTTTAGAGCGGATCTCTTCCGGATCTGACGGGTGGGTCGAATCGAACAAAAGACTCGCCCCGAATTTCCCGCAGCGAGCTTCCGGTACAGGTGGAGCGACAGTGTCACGATTTCGCGATTCCGAGCGAATGAAACCCGCAGTATCGGTCGGATTACGCTCCATTTATGACTTCTCCTCCCTGATCCTCATTTCCGTTGCTATCTTGCAAAACGTCGCCATCGCTCGATCGTGTAGAGTCATAACAGTCCGAAGAGCCCGATTCGGACTCTCCGTCCGTGAATTCGGCCAATTCCCCTTCGTCTTCGCTTATGTACGGCAAGTGTTCCAAAAGCGTTACCATGAAACGGTCTGTCCCATCCCAGACTGTTTCTCACATTCGAAGTGCGCGGTCGATACTTTATTCATCGGGGCACGTGTGTCAAATATCTGGACTTACAATTCAACTTTTCCCCTGTGTGATCGAGCTGACAATCGGATCGAAACTTGATGTCGGGATATCCAGGCGGTGTGTCGACATCTGAAGGCACGTTTGAACCCCAACAAAGGCTGTGGTCGTTTGGGTCCCATTCGAGATCCGGTCCTACGGTAATGGTCGGGAAACAATCCCGCGTTCTGCAGAATAGTGTGACCACGCACAGCACGCCCGTGGCTCTAAGCTGATCTCGATGCACCCGGCAATCCGCCCCGCTTCCCTTTCCTTGCCATCCCGCCTTGATGTGCAAAGGCGGACGCGTTGGATCTCCGAGGGCTTTCGGCAAGAGCGAAGGTAGAGGATGAGAGTTAATAACAGGGTACACGCTTGGATTGCAGGTGAGAGTGACACGATCGCAGTCTCGCCACGCGATATCGGGTCGGTTCCAGTGTAGATAGGAAGCTGAGGGAAGGGTCAACTTGAATTGATCAATAATCAAGTCCCCCGTGGCGAACCTATATGCGATTCGGTATCGGTACTGATGGAAACGATTGACTGGCCCATGATACCCATGTACTCACATATAATGTAGATCTTCCAGGACTTTAGCGTCAGCCATCGTTCTGACCCTGCCGACCCATAGTCTCACGACGCTGATCTTCGGTCTTTTCGTCCTGGCCCATCGGGCGACGATCTCATCCCGAGCCTCCAGGGAGGATGCGAAACGATTCCGGGTCTCTTGATCCGCAGCCGTCGTCGACAGTACCGCTTGGACCATCCGATCTCGAATACGTGTCGTAGCCCATGTCTTGCTAGCGGGTAAAGAGAGAGACTTTACGTGCGCATACGAGGAGATGGCTGGATCACAAAGGAACCTCTCGACTTCGCTACTATCCCGTAAGTGGACATCCCTGTAGAGCAGCGGAATAGCCGTGTGGTACACCAACCTGGAGCTGGTCAAGATCGGAAGAACAGGCCATGTGGGACTTGTCCAAGCGTCCAGCTGGTCCGGATCAGCCTGAACGACCGTTTCTCGGAATTCGAAATAGATCTCCAAGATTAAGTGCAGAATATCTTGAGGGAGTATGGCGCCGACTTGTAGATCGTGCGCAACACCTAGTTCAGGCATGCCAGCCGGTTCCGGTTCTGCAAAAGAACGTCCCCCGCTAATGTCGTTCGACAACATGCGTACCTCGTGTGAGCTACCGGCTGTCCATCGCGACAATATCAATGTAGATCACGGTGATACTTACCTTGAGTCTAGTCCCATCGTGCAGACCAATCTTTTGTCGGAGTCTGAGGTAGCCACGGATTCTCAGCGTGGAGATGAAGCCTGTACGAGTCGAGTTCGGGGAGGCGAGTTGGACTTCTTTGATCCGAGGCTTACTTAGATCCTCATGTCATATAGTGCATTCGCCTTATTTCATACGCAAAGAGGACAATTCCTCTCATTCGTTTCTCCTTGTTGCAATGGACTTCGTCCAGCGTCCAGAATATGGTAGCTATGGTGAAGGTAGTATCACGAGTATCGCGATGTGATGAATCAGCTGCTAAGTACGACCTCATCACGTGACCACATGAACCGAGTGACGTCAACCACTCCTAGCCTTAGCGCCAAACTCTAAATGAACAAGGTTCGAGTTGTCGGAACATTCTTCGGTCATTTGCTGCGCCCGGAAAGGTGTCTGCTTCTCGACCTCCGCGACCTTAGATCAGGTTTTCTGCTTTATCTTCTCCTCATCTTCTTCACCTGGCTGATCGACTCTCCATGTCAGATAGCACACAGTCGTTACATCTTCAATCACTAGGACTCCACGTCGAACAACCTGTTGAAACGAACGAAAAGTAAGCCGCTAGCGTGACTTCCTCGAGCCGGCTAGTGATTTAGTGTGCTTATCTTTTTTTCACCATCCTTTCGCTCAGAATCAGGATGTCTGAAACATTGGCCAAACCTTCTAAAGGGATGGAGGTGGACTACCCTCCGTTTTTTCCGGTCGCTAGAATGCCGGATGATATTCTCCATCTCATCATGGAACACTACGTCGAGGCCCGTCTCGACGAACTGGAAGACTATGCCGAAAAAGGCCCATACTGGCGAAAGGCTACTCAATGGCCGGTCCTGCCTCTATTGACCAGCTGCAAGACCATATGCGACGCCTTAATCCCCAAGCTCTACCGCTACACGCTGCTCCTCGGCGACCAGAACGTCGAGCGCTTTCTCAGCGAGTCGGCTTTAGCATCCTTTCAGCACGTACGGATCCTCGACATCCATAAGCTGGAATACAATTACAACTCAGGCATCGCCCCGCAAATAATGCGAATCCACCAAAAGCCTTTCGAGGTTCCGCTCGATGAACAATGCGACAACATGGACTCGCCCACTGCTGAGGCAGCCACCTCGCGTATCGACGCTTTGAGACTTCGAGAAAAGGCGTTCCAGAATCCGTTAGGTCTCCTTGCTTGGTAAGCCGCACAATTTCGATCTACCGTGAATTGATTTGACTGACTATCTGCTTGAACAGCTTTAGTATTCGCCACATACAATATGATGGTTTTCCTGCGGGATCCTTCGAAGACTTCCACTTTCAGTTGGATCTGTACGAGCGCACTACCGTGAGGTGTGACGCCTACCCAAGCACATCTATCTTGGCGGATAGTTTCTCCGAACCTCCGATCACTTATCCGCAAAAGCAGCCGGACTACTCCTGGATACACAGGAAGCCCACATCTCCTTTTGTACATAATGTCTTCATCGAGGTCGGCTACCCTAGCGACCGCAGCCATAGACAAAATCGCGCCAATGCAAGGGAAGCGCGGATTCTATCAGCCGTAAGGCATTTGATCCGGCCCCTCCGACGGTCCTCGAACGGTCCGATCTGCTTCACTATCAAACCCTACCACGATCCTCACGGCGGAGAGGACCATCGATTATGGTGTTCTGAAGGGGTAGCCCCTGCGGACATCCATGCGGAATGGTGCAAGGTCGAAGTACGTTTCGTATCGAAATGCTCTAGCGATTGCAAGAACGCAGGCACTACTTCCCGCTGTGAGCAAACTAGGGGCGGGCTTCTTTATCTCTCAATAGTATGTTGACGTTCATTCACTCGACTTCAGTTTGGAACAACATGAGTTCCATGATGTCGTTTTTCCTCGAGGATCCAGCCGAGAGTTCGGATCTGCCAGATGACGGAACGATCAAGAGCTGGCATCCCACGGCTCATCCATGATCAGGATCCAGCTCGCGCAAGTACACAGGAATCTGGAAGGTGAAACAGATTTCACAGCCAGTTTGTATATGTTAACTGAAGCGAGCAGTCTGTCTCTAGCGACGACCGACTATTGGAGTTCCCGATTCCGACGGACAGAAAGAACACGACAAATCGCCTGGTTATGGCATTTCAACGATACGACTATACACGACTCCCATCTCCCACATCCGATATCACCGGCTCGAGATCACTATGCTAGAAGATAATCTATACGTAAGACCACACGGCTTGATGAATTAGTTTATGAAATGCATTTGCGAAATAGTTGCAGTACGAACCGTGCTGGCCGAAGCGAATAATACTGATCACACAAGGATCAACCATGCGTCACTCACAACATCCGGTCTGAAATCACGCGATCATGCATGTTATTACAGCGAGTCGTAAAGACACATTTTTCTCTCGCTTATCATGACTGTCAACAGCCAAGTCCACCTTGCCCTCCCCGGCTCCCCGTCTGATCAACAAGCAGCATCGTATTGGCGGGGTGGTCTTTAATGACTGGAAACGTCCAAGTGCATGTCTCACAAAAGGCGGCAACGATAATATGTCAGCATCACCACTGGATACTAGCTATGCTAGCCTGTCTCGTAGCTCGTAGGTTTACTATCTCTGGGCATCGAAGAGCACGGCAATCTGGTCCCCATGGTCCAGGCATATCTCCTAGACCGCTGTCTGCTCATTCCGATGACATCATGGCCGGGCAAACCTTAAACAACTAAGGTTTCGAGGAGATTCGCTTAGACTGGAGCATTTCGGACCTCGTAAACATTCCAAAGGACCCATCTCAGGACTTTCAAACGATCTCCATTCCGATTGTGTATCTCGACCTCGTCTATGTAACTCAGTATACCTCTTAAACTCAGCAACCCATCATAGCAAGTCCTGTATCCTCCCTCGACCTGACCAGAAGGGAAGAACAGCCAGGCAGCCTGTGATCGTCGAAACAAACAGAGGGTCAGTTTATGTGCAAGCTTCTGTTAAATCGACCCACCTGAAATTGATCGCGTGAAATCATGATCACCAAATCGACAGACTGCCTTTCATGATGACAGGAGTCGAGTCGGTTTTCCAGCCAGTTGCCAGGCTGCCGGAGGATATACTACATCTTATTGTCTCGGCCTATGTGACAGCTCGTGCGGAGGAGGATGCTCTAAATTGGCGTTGGAGACGAAGCATCAATGAGGAGGCAGCCTATCCTATCCTGCCTCTTCTTCTCAGTTGCAAGCTCCTTTGCGGTTTCACTATTCCGCAACTCTATCGCGACATCAAGCTGCCCAGGCCGCATACCCTTCAGAAGTTCATCAATGCACCGGCCATCGAATCTTACCAGTACATGCATCGCCTGGAAGTCTTCAGCAGTAAAGCCATCACCGCCTGGGATCTCGATCTTCGTCTTACGCACTGTTTCGTCCGGTACTTGCTGAAGCTGCCGCCCGGGAACAACGCTTCCGACATGACTCTATTAGCATTCGAAGAGCTACGGTCGAAATGGGTCCGATCTTGTCGCCCACGCCTTGAAGTTCTTAAGTTGCGAGGTCAAGCTCGTCGTGCCGTGGAAGGATTACTTGCACTGTGAGTGATCCTGGTCTCATCCGACGCAAGTAATTCATTCAATTTCTTTGCGTTTCCTGATCAGATTCGATGTTCGCCATATCCAATACGCGGGATTCGGTATTCGAGACGCGGATGATCAGGTCACACTCCCTCTTAACCTCTGTAAAACAACGACGCTGGAGTGCCACCCAGGCATGGATTACACCACCAAAGACGAATGGACCATAGAGAGCATCCTCACCGAACCCGAAGGCGTAGCGTGCCATTGGTCGATGAATGGACCTGAAGAAGCATCTCCCGCTACAGTCGTCATACGATATGGCTCGTATGGCTACAAGCGATACGGCAACCTTCCCCTCGGGGACATGGAGACACCCTTCGAGCTGGGGCCATTTCCAGCGGCATGTAACCTGCCTACCCTGATTCGAGCGATTGCGGAGGATTCGTGGCGACCGATTCACTTCATTATCACACCTCAAATCGGTCGATCGGACCATGATCATCGCTTCTGTTTCCCGAAACTGAGGCCCATCGACCAGCAAGGTGAAAATCTTGCGATAAAGTTCGAGAGTTCCTGCAGCTGCGACGACGGCGATTCCAATCAATGTCAGTTTCGGTTCGATATCTCCGTCCGTCAATCGTAAACATATATACATGTCGCGTTACGATGCTTACCTGTCTGCCTTAGTCTGGGACGGTATAACAGAGGCGTTGGCAGGTATGATCGAACAATTGGACAAAAGTCAAGAGGAATCGGACGACGAAGAGGATTCTGAAGGAGATACCGATGATTCTGAAGAAGATGAGGTGGACACGGATGATTGAGCGATCTAGTCTAGGACTATATACATACAGGTGAGATCACGCGGTTAGTCTCCAAGCTTGGCCTTAGCTGAAACTTTTCTCCGTAGCCATTTCCTTCATTCTGAAGACCCAGCGTTCTGTACCTAAGTAGCTTTCTCGACTCGCGATTGTCAGCCTTTTGTACTTTTGTATACTTTCACGGCCTCACTAAATTTTTACTGTCTAATGCCGAACGATCGACTAGTTGATGACGAAAAATCGATGGGTATCGTACATTCTATTATTATCCAATTCTCGGAACGATAACTCTGTTATCAAGTGCCCGACACACATACGGCAGGGTCTAGACCAATTAATAACGCAAATTACTCATCTGGCTAGGATTGACAACTGCTCGTGGCCATACTGAGAAGTCGACAGACAGCGAGGCTCGTGCTTGAAGTTGCCGCAGCTCTTGACCAAGACGGGTTGGCGATTACAAATATGTCCTCTTCCCTACATTAATACCGATCAAGGAGAACTAGGTGGCCATGTCGAATGCTCCAATTCCGCGTTCTTGAACAAGCTCTTCACCCATTCCGAGACTTTCGCTTCACAATCATTCCAGACTATAACAGCGTAAGAAGAACCTATCTATCAGCTCATAGTTGACCTCTTTCCGCATTGCCTCAGCGCGTATGTTCCTCCTTGGCTTACATCCCGTGCTATCCCCATTGCCACAGTTGCAGCCCGACTCAAAACGTATTTCAGGGTAGGGGAGACGGAGCTGGTACGATTGGCAGATGGACGGCACATCGATGCAAGGCGTCCTTCGGGGAAAGCACCAAGCGTGTTGATTGACCTTGCGGTCTTCTCCGGGGATGAAGGGGCTGATCGTAATAGTTCCTCTTCCGAAAAAGAATCGAGGCAGTAGATCGCACAGAGTCAAGTACGCTACGCTTTTGGGTGAGCGTGTCTCCCAACCGAGCTTCAGGACGATAGCGCCCGAGCTTTCCTCGATCAAGGTATCGATGCGCCACCGCGATTCATCAACGGTCGAGCGATTACTGCACCGAATGTTGAATGTGAGCTTTGGACCGGGCATGATGAAATCGAAGTCGTAGACCGAATCATTTGCGTTGTATCCGTCGATTAGGATGTGCTCGATCGTGAAGCTGGGAGATCGTAAGAATTAGCCATATATCTTAGCTGTCTTTGTATACTAGAAACTTACAAACGCGAGATGACCGCAAGAATAGCAAGGCTCTTGCAATCGGTGTTCACGGACTCCGTTCTAGGACGTTTTTGTTTCTTCCACCAAGAGCGATAGTTTGCTGCTTGCTCCGGGTACGAAGCATGTGGCGGACATGGTCGACATCGCCCTGGATATTCGTGGAAATGCACTAGCTGCGACTGCAAGATACGATCTTCGACGACCTCGCTGACAAGGTCGAGGGAGGACCTGCCGGTGATTGGATACGAGAATCTTAAAGTCTGGATGAGGTCGAGTGATTCCGTCTTGGCTTGCTTGAGGAGGTTCAAGAGAAGACCACCGATCACGTATACTGTTCGGTATACCTCAGGCAGCATCAGTGCGTTGAAGAGCTTGCAAGTAAGCAAGGTAGGCATGACGAGCCAATCCCTGCGGATTGCCTTAGTCTTGTAGTCACCAAAAGGATCCAGCGGAATACCGATGAGAGGCTCCGTACATCGAAAGGCGGCGTAATCTTGGAAGATCTGGATCATGATCTCGACCGGTAAAACCAAGTCAGGTTGAGAGTTGGCGAGGTTCGAGGCAGGGGTAGTCATCTACACAGTAACCGTATCCGCCAGATAACACTCGTCAGAGATACGTCGCCCCGTACAACATATAGATGAAGTCAATCAACTCACTTTAGCGGCACTTTGTGCGGACGAGGCTTCGACGGAGCGATCTTGATAGGATTTGATGGAGACTTGATCTCGCCTTCCGATGTTGACAAACGAGAATAGCAATGATAGATCTGGCCACTAGACGAGTGTGTGATTTGTGTCTGGCAGAATCGTATTTCGTCGAGATCAGCCCCGGTCAGTACTGATAACAGAAGAGAGACCGATATTCCCGTCTGAACTCAGATGACACTCGCCTTCCTCTCGCTCAACTTCTGTGCGGGGATTATTTTCGAGCGCGGTTCTGGAGATCAGGTGATCGATAGAGAGCCGTAGATTCCTTGATCTGCTGAATGCAAGATTCAAGGACCGGTGAGGTCAGCCAACGATATCGTGTTTCCGGGCAGCAAGGATTCTCTTACTCGTCGCCCACTGTTCCTTCAGTGCAAGCGATCGACAGCGAGTCAGAGTCGTCACCTTTGGGCTGATCTGAAAGCTCAAGCAGATTGAACTATGTCGATATGCATGCAGGTGTTAACCGATTCTGGTTCTATCTTATGGATAGACGATATGTTGAACGATGTACGTAGAGTTACATGGATTTGATGTGAAGGGGTCCTTTGGCATTCTCGCAGACATCGGAAGTAAATCTGTATCCGGTCGATCGTTCGATCCCGTTCGTGCGCAAGTTTCAAGAGGTACATCGGGGTCTGTCAAACCGTAAGGTCGGTCGCGCTTGAGCCGCTTCCTTTTCGACATCGTCCCAGACTATCATCATAGAGTATAAGTTAGAGCGGAGAGGTCGAGGCGATATGATTCTGCCAACTCACATCCGGTAGCATCCCCATTCCCGCAGCGGCAGTCCGATCGAAACCTGATGGGTATCCCGCTGTCGGTTTCGACATCGCGAGGTGCACTTCGAGGGAAACAATGTTGATGGTTCCCCTCCTCAGTGTAGGGTCCTATAGTAATCTCCGTGACTGACATCATCGCGAGCAAGAAATAAATAATGTTCCCGATAGGAACACCTCCTATTCGCGGAGGCCATTTTTCTCGAGCGTGACCCCATCCTAAGGTGATGTGCAAACTCAGAGGTTGCGGTGGTAAAACCGCTCCTTCTATCTCAGTTCCGGCCCAAGAGTCCAAAAAGCTGTAATTTAGATCACAGTGTAGAACGATGTGACCAGACTTGTCGAATACACGGCGGCTAGGCTTTACAGGCGTGGAGAAAGCCCCTGTCGTCAGAAGATGTCCCGCGCGGAAACCATAAACCACCAGACGTTTAGGATTAAGGCTATCGAGTTTGGTGATCAGCTTGACAGGATCTCACGCTGCCCAGACAATTCCCTTACAATTGAACGATGCTTGCCGTAGTGTCATCACCCCTTCCACAGGCATAAAGAACATCGATTCGAGGCAGATGCTTAGCCTTCCAAGTTTTCGTAAAGCGAGAGACCTCGCTTAGTGTACCGTCCAATGGGCCTCGAGAGTCAAACTCCAGAGCCGCTACGAGTTCCGCTTGTTTCATCCGAAGTTGAATGGTAGATTTGGTAGTGCCCACCCTCTTCTCGTTATCCCCGTTTCGATCGTCGAGATAACGTATATCTAGGGTCTTCAGCCATTTATAGGCTCTTAGATTTGGTGCCGACAGAAAAGCCACCATCTCTTGTCCTTCGGAGAACAAGACGTCCCTATACGCCCTTGGCATCAGGATCGTAGTGAAGAGCTTGCATGCCAGAAGTGACGGCAATATGCTCCATGGCGTTTCGATTTGAATTGTGGGTGCAGGATCAACGTATGCGTCCCTCGTCGTGTGCGTGATGTCGAGTTCCCAGAAACGTCGATCGGCGTCCTTTCTCTGTTTCTCCATCCCGTTCAGTTCCGCCCTACGGTTCCTGAAAGCGAGATAGTCCTCGAAAATCTGAATAAGGATCTCAACCGGAAGCATGAGATCCGGCTGAGAACGGCTAAGATCCTGCTTGAAGACCTCCATCTGAATATGCCCGCACGATATCAGCAAATCTTCCTAGTCTTCCATCGACTACCTTGAAGCTTCTCACGACTCCGTAGTTTGATCAATGCGGATCCGACAAATCCAGCGACTTTTGCTAGTTACACCTTAGACAACAGCGGAAGAAATATCGCTAGAGTGGGGAGAAGTACATTTGATGAGTCGCCCATTTAACAGATCAGTACCGCCCATTGGTAGCAGTCCAGTTTGTCGACGGCTGCTTACCTTCCACGGAAGCGAGTGTACGGTTTACGGAAGCGAGTGTACGGTTTACGGAAGCGAGTGTACGGTTTCCGGCGATCCACTATTGCGATGTACGCCGTGTGCTGTTCAGCTGGAGGTGGGAAGTCTGCTATCACCAACGGTCGGGTTTGCCAGAGGGTAGGCAGTGACACGAGCGTTTGAATACTACTAGCTACTAGTTGATTGTATTAATTCGGCCTGGGCTGATTAACGACTACAAACGGGCTGACTCAAGCGCACATGACGTATGCGATGACGCGACATGCGACATGCGACATGCGCGATGAACTTCCATTGATTGATGCCTTTGTCCGGTGGCGCGGCCAATATCAATCGACAACACAAAAAAGCAGGCCGGGACCCTCCGCAGGGTGCGAAGATATATCGTATCTATTTTGTGCTTCAGTACGATCATACGTGTTGGAGGGTCATACTGACATTGATACGACGATCTTGAGCCGAACATAATTTATTCGTTCTATCGAACGACACGATAATCTTGCTCTACAACACGAGAGGGGCGGCCCGGCGCAATGGGTCGGACAACCGAAGAGGCGGCCGATGGCAATACCAGTCGGAACTGGCTACGACGCTTGGCTGATTATCTTTGCAATCGTCTGACGAGCGGCGAGTATGCTGTAATCCCACACTGGAGAAGATGGCACGGCGGCTTTATCAATGAGAAGGCGTTTTTAAAAAGCGATGCAACCTCTACTCACTTTCAGCGCGATCCATTTCGGCGTGCATGTCGATTTCACAGGTGCAATCGGTCTCGAAATGGACATCGGGATACGACTTGGGCGTAACGATGACCGTAGGTGTATCCGGACCGAAACACCATCTGTGATCCTTGTTGCCCTGATTTTCAGCGGTTGGCGAATATGGCTTGATGGTCAAAGTCGGATAGGTGACGTCCTTGACGAAGTGTCTTCCGAGGATACCCTTTGTGATGCTAGCAAGTATTCGTGAGGCAGGAACGATGAAGTCGAAACCACGACAACAGAATCCGACGGTGATAGTCAAAATCGTCGGGCTCCATCGCAATGTCGTTCTCCTTATTTTGTCGAAGCGATAGAATGTATCGTAATGTAGGGTTATGTGTCCCGATAAGTTTACATCCACGTAGGTTGCATTGGTAGAAGGCGGTGATGTCGTCTCCACGTCCGTCTCCTGATTCTCATCCGTGTCCTCGTCCTCAGAATACCACCAATCATCAGTATCATAATGATTGAGCATCTCCAGATCATGATAACTATCAACGAAGGTGTGATCGGGACTGAAACTGCAAACGCGAAGCATCAATACCAAAGAATCGGACAACTTAGAGGCGCTTCGACTCACATTTTCAGTACCGGGGATAGGTCTAGTCTTCCGGACGCAGTTTGTTTCACGCGCAAGGTAGATACGGTGATTCGACGGGTAGTACGACCGGGACCGTTCGAGACCCCCGGCGGCATGTGAGCCACGCCTCGTAGATCCATCTCTTTCACCGCCTCATAACTCCTGGGATCGACCTGCTCGATAAAGGATCCTGCGCTGGACGTGTTGCAGAGTCGCACAACCCTGTAGAGGATCGGGATCATGGTGACCGCAAACAGCCGACAGCTCTGCATGATAGGCAAGATCGGCCATTTCGCACCCTTCTGACTCCTCAAAGCAGGTATGGGCTGGGCGGCTCTCTGAATTTCCTCGTTGCGTGACTCGATGTAGTACTCGAAGATCTTGATCGTGATCTCCAGCGGGACGACGATGTTGGGCTGTGTCATGGCGGTCATTTTTCGCCTCCTCGACTGAGATGTTGCGAATGCGTATGTGAGGACTGCCCTACAGCGAGAAACTAACAAGGGGAAGAGGTAGATCAAGTTTGGGCTCAGCGACCTGGTCATTATCATCTGAAGTAACGAAAGTCAGGCAGAGTTTTCTTGGCTTACTCGGTTCGCGAATGAAAGGTACTCGACTGCGACTCGACGTATTGTGGGAACGTCCGCCTTCACCGGTATCAACGATCACTGTCAGATCAAAGTCATCGTGGTTAGCCGCTTGTCGACAGAGACGATCTCAACAAAGAATCTGCAGTACTGACGATCGAGCGATCGGCACTGGTGTCCGGCTGCTATGGGGTCGATATTCGGTCGTCCTTTGTTAAGATCTTCTTGAACGAAAGGCTGATGGCCGAAGGAATCTCAGAATTGAGCTTTCAGGGAACCGATATGCTAGAGTCTTCTTCAACCTACTTATAGCTTAAGACCGGTATGAAACGAGGTCGACTGTACAGCATGTACAGTCGATGGAGGCACTAGACGTCGAGAAGCTGAGCATCGAAGAAAGGGAAAAACTTTTCGATGAGAGGGACCACAGGATTCGATCATTTTCGTGTGGTACGATCCACCTGCCACCTGAGACATCCTTTGGGCGGATGCAGAAGGCGATTACGCGATCTTCTTTGTAGCGAAGTGGATCGACCCTCCTTTGTTTGGTCGCAGCTGCCAGCTTATGTATTCAGGGCGATGGAAGGTCGCCTTATCTATACATTTACCATGTACCGGTCGCAGAAAAGCTATTGTTGTGGGATTCGTCCTCAAGCGTGATGCGATTCAAAGAAGGATCGGCCAAAGACGATTTCCTCGGGATCTAGTTGTCTCGAGTCTGCCTGATTTTCGATGCGGCTCGCATCTCATCCCAGTGGCTTCACTCGATATTGGACCACTCTGGAGGCTACCTCCTGACTGTTATGCGAACGTCCTCGTTGATCTGGACAGCAAGCTCGCACCGGTCGCGATAGCGACGCATCCTGCTTTGAAATCTCAGCGTGTCTGTAGACGAGACATGGATGCCCAATGTCTAGATGAGTTCGTCAGCATCCAAACTGGTGACTCATCAGCACAGAGTTCTTCTCAACCTCGGTTGACAACAAATATTGTTGCTCACCAACATCTCTTGGATTTCCCAATACTCGAATATCAAGGGATTCATTCTTATTCGGTAACGACCGGTTACATACTAAACGACGGCGTCACCAACTCATACGCTGACTATCACAGCACACCGCCATCGTAAAGTTTAAGCTTCTTCGGAGAGAGGTGCATGAATTGCCACGGCAGCGTGCGTCGTGTCCATCCGTGTTTATTCGATTAGTGACGGATGTTTAAGAGCTTAGTGAACGCGATCCTTGCGGTTTTGGCTGAGCCTCAGTCGGGCCCGGTACACCGTGAGAAATCGGAAGAGTAGGTCTGGGAGATGATTGGGTCTTTGCTGCACATCGATCGGAGCTGCTGTTGGTCGCTGATCGCTGATGATATCGATATGTCCGAATATAGGGACCCTTAGTTTTTCAGGAAGATGAGTTCCACAAGTGTCGCTTTTCGTGTATCGTCCCGAGCTGTATGTCGACGTGCTGCCCATCCACGTATGCCCGTTTGGTAGTTCTAGATTGGTACATGGTGGGACAGGCTTGCAAGCACAAAGGTTGAAGTCAGCCATGTCAGAACGGGCATTATCCAGATTGCAAAAGAAACACTTCTCAACGAAGCACAGGGAAGTCGGACCGTTCTGCAGCGCTAACACCGCCAGCAATTTCGGCAGGTTTTCACCGCATCGTTGCTGAAAACAACCCATACGGAACCACCAAAACAATCTCTCTCACACATCGAGGACTTGGAACGCTCAGGTCCGCCCCTTCATCTGCAACGGTCAGCGGTCGCTTTCCAGAGAAAAGGCGATGCTCGCGCGTACCGTCTGGTACAGCCACCGTCCACGCGCCAAATCACAGCCACTCCTCTTCAAAAGCGCAGAGGATCGATGACACTCGAGATTGGAACGGGTAGAGGCGAGCACAGCTACTTACAGCATCTGGCATAGTAAGGAACGGGTAACCTGGATGTATACCAATCCTCAATATTCTCAGCACTGCACAAGAGTTCAGATGGACGAGTTCGCCCTTGGCGCTTGGAGATGGTGGCGCTCGGGGTCCGGAGACAATTCCTCGGTATCAAAACTTTTCCGCAAGGACGGCCCTGTGCATATCGCAAGATCGGAGATCAGATACGACCTCGGGCAACACTAGTGAGAGCAATGTGATCGGCTTTCATCCTCAGCACGTCCACGGCCGCCTTGTGTGAGGTCTGTGGTTTTTGTGATGCAATGGTTGCCGATATCAGCTCGATTTAGTTCGGCAGGCGCGACCTCTCGGTTGCGCGAGTTGTCGGTAGCGGATGAGACGCGAGGACGAAATGGCTGGCACAGCACGGTGCTGTGACCTTCCTGCCCGACCCTTGTGAGCCATGCGCTGGTCCGAAACGCCTTCCAAGCACCTCGGTCCTACTCCAGCAGGAGTTCCGGGAGCAACACCGGAACCGGTAGAAATGCAGGCGCAAGGAAGCTGTTTCGGAACGTGGTGACGCCGACTTGTCACCAGGACGATGACACAGCCTCGCCATTCGAATTATGGATGTCGTCGGCAGCCCAGGCCGAACCAAACATTTCAACCTTCAAATCATATAAAGGTCAGCGACATCTATGATCATATACTCAATTTTGGATTCGACAAATCTCATCATAAGCATCGCCGTCTTCAGTTTCAGTTTTCAAAAGTTAATTTATACTTCTAAAATGTGGACCACAACCGGACTTCTCCTCGCTTTCGCGCTCACAACCCGTTCGACCAGGGCTAGCCCAATTGCTTCGGACCGTTGGTTTCAAGAACCGGACAGTGCAGCAGCCAAGCTGTTTGCTCGTGGACCTTCAGACAGCTATCCTGATGGATACAGCACACCGCCTACTTCTTCCACCCCTCAAGCATGGACGGATCGTCTAGCCCAGGTCGTTGCTTCCGACTCTTTCCCTAATTACGGTCCTCGAGCTTCGGAGACTGCTCCGTGGTATGCATCGGATGGCACGGTCCTCCAAAGCAACGACCCCAGCGTCTGTCTGTTCACTTCGGGCTGTGAGAACCCTCTCGATATCATGTACGCCGGCGAAGGCAACATCGGAGTGAGTCCAGTTCGAATCGCGCGCTACATACCGACTGCGCGAGACGAAATTTTGGCGCTGACCCGCAACGACTTTCAGGTCACCTTCGACGACGGCCCTTCAGATGCCAGTCCGTCATTATACGACTTTTTGGCAGAGAACAAGATCTCCGATGTCGGTACCCATTTCGTCATCGGTTCGAACGTTCTCTCTTAGTAAGTTCTTCAATCCAGGCCAGGCGCGCGCCAGCTGATCGCTGATCCCCCATCGATGATGGTTTTATAGCCCGGACCAGTTCGCACAACTCGTTGAGAGCGGCGGACACGTTGCCGTTCACACCTGGTCTCATCCTGTACGTGTTCGGTATTTGCGCTTGCCATTTTGTGCTAGAAGCTTACCGCGCGCCGCTTTCACAGTACATGACTACGATGAGCAACGAGGAGATCGTTGCCGAGCTAGGGTGGACCATGCAGATCATCTATGACCAGAACGGCGGAAAGGTCCCCAAGTACTGGGTGAGTTAAGGTCAAGTTGGGTAAAACGTATACATGAGATTGCTGTATTGAACGTCTATCCGATGTGCCATGTAGCGACCCCCTTACGGCGATCTTGACAACCGTGTCCGAATGATCGCCCTCGAAGTGTTTGGCCTGGTCAGCGTTGTCTGGAACGCAGACTCTCGGTGCGTCTCACCTCCACCGGTAATTGAGCCTGTCAACCTGCGCTGACTTTCTTCCCTCTTCTTCACCAATACAGCGACTGGTCCATGTCGGATGGGACCCCTAAATCGACGATCGTCCAGACCATCAGCGACTACCTCACCGGCGACAAGTCCAACGGCCTGATCTTCTTGGAACACGAGTTGAACCAGGACGATGTGGACATGTTCATCCAGATGTACCCTAGCATGATCTCCAACGGATGGAAGCTCGCCAATATTGTGAGTCTGGCGCTTGGGTTTCAGATATAGACCTCGATGAATCGGTTGCTAACGGAGTGTCTGCGTGGTCTGATTTACAGCCCGATACCGTCGGTGAGGACTGGTACCAAAATGCCAAGGACAACTCTTCCTCGCCTTCGCCTCACAGTCTCATCCAGACCGCCCCGGTCGCCGCACCCACTCTCTATCAAGATGCGGCTCCTACTACTTCTTTGACTTCGTCATCCGCTGCCTCTTCTACCGCCTCGACCAGCAATGCGACCACCCAGTCGAGCGCTTCTTCCACCCACGCTTCATCAGCCTCGACTACCCCGGCTAGCTCAAGCGTTGTCATCACTAGCACGAGCACGGTCGCCCCTACTTCGCAGACCAGCGTTGCTCCTCAACCGCAGAGGAACACCTCCAACTCCGGAATGGGGATCACCATTCCTTCCGGCTTTTCACTGCTCATCAGCACAGCCGGACTACTCTGGCTCATCATCGTATAATAAAGGGGACCTTTATAGATGTGCACCGCCGGCCCTTTCTCGTTTTTCATAATCACGGACACTGTTTCCATAATACACCGAGCCCCCTTCGTTTCCCCGCATAATCGTTAATCGCCATCGTCTTGGCGTTGTTTATCAGCATAATTTTGTATAGACTATAGTACTAGCATTGAGCGTCGGTCATGAGCATGAACATGAGTATGAGCATGAGTTTGAGTAGGATCGCCACTGCGTATACCTTGGCTGCCTCGACCGTTTGGCGTATGCATCGGGTGATAGTGGACTGCTCCTGTATTCAGGAGAAAGATGGCACTCACTACAGAACACGGATATGTCAGAACACCGAACTTGGTCAATCGGGTCCTCGCATACCATGCGTGGAGAATCGAAAGATCAAGAGTGGTGAGTTTGCCGTGATCGTAAACTCTAATCACCCGCTTCGTCAAAAAACACTCCCGCTTCGATCGGCGATCGTGCTCGAGAATTGTCATTCGGTCTTCTCCGTCGCCGCACATCGGAACCTCCCAAGGTCGTCCTCGAAGGGTCTGGAGGGTCTAGAATACTCGTCAAAGTCGACCATGTTCGGGATTGTCGCTGTATAACCTGGTATCTCTGGGTAAGCAGGGTCACTAACGACAAATTCAGGTCTATCTTGTAGGAAGGGACATCGATCGTCAATAATGCCGAGGAAATCCCTGCGCCTGCATCCGCCCGCGAAAGGTGATGAAGAAAGGGAGATTGCTGCATCGCGATCTGGTTGAACAACTACCTAAGCTACCAAGTACCAAGTTGCTAGTTGTAAAAGCATCATCGACAACAGTTGACCATTATCAGCATCGGTTCATCAAGATTTGATATAGCCAGATCTAGATAGTGATCGTTGTCGATTCTACATACCTCAACAAGATGTCCACGGACACTCTTTCCCCGATGATGCTCTTCAAGCCGGCCTTGCCTCAAGCAGCCAAATCCGACGAGCAAATGTGAGTAACGATCGGTCCGGGTTAGAATTACCACCGACTGACCAGTATCTTGATGTTGTCTTCACAGCGCTCTAGCGTGCGGTTTCCTGGGTCTCTTTATGCTCCTGTTCGGACTCACCAGCCTGTTCGTTCGCGGGAGGCTCTTCCTGACTAGCAGCGTGCTGGCTATGGGATTCGGTACGTCAACTCTGCTGCTTGCCATTATCCATACATATAGTTCCAACTAACATCATACCTGGACTCCGTATCCTCAGGTATCGCTCTCGGACCCCGCGTCTTCGGGTACATACACAAACCTCTCTCTCATCCCTGATGGGCAAACTGAACCGCGTTCCGATCGCTCAACGCGAACACAACCCTCTCCCTCTCTCGCTCTTTCATTCTTTCGCGGTACTGTACTGTAGCATCGTCAAGATCCTACCAGGCGGATGGGATGACGGTCACGAGGGCGATAAGAACAAAGAGGTCCTTCTTTGGGTACGTCGTCTTTCTCCTCTCTGTCGAACGAGTCTTCTCTCGGCTCTCCCTCGGGACAACCTCCTTGGCTCATATAAAGCTAACCCGTTACAACAACAGTTCACCCGGCTCGTACTCTCCATCCAAGTACTCACTAGCGGCGTCACCCTCCCTTCCCGTTTCATCGCCCGGGAGAAAGTATGGAAGAGTTTACTGGTCCTCCTTGGACCTGTTATGCTCTTCGCTACCCTTATTACTGGAGCTTTCGCCAAGCTGTAAGTGGACTACAGCTTTTTTTAGGTTTGTGGAGGAAATCTGACAGTCGGTCGGTTCGGTCTTTCTTGCTCCTTATAGAATTTTCGGAGTCAGCTGGCTCGAAGCTCTTCTCATCGGTGCTTGTCTAGCGTACGTCACACGAGTTCAAGATCGATACGCGACTACTATCGTCAGCTAATGACCTTGTTTTCGTATTGCAGACCCACCGACCCCGTCCTGGCTTCCGCCGTGGTCAAGGGAACTTTTGCCGAACGCCACGTCCCCCCTTACATCCGGGACCTCCTCCTGATCGAATCCGGTATCAACGACGGCTCCGCCACATCCTTCTTCCTCGCCCCTCTCCTCCTGCTTACCCGCTCGACCGGTGAGGCGGCGAAAGAGTGGTTCTTGACGGGGATCCTCTGGGAGACGCTTTTTGCCATTGCTGCGGGGACTGCGATAGGGTGGACCTTCCGAGTAGCTTTGGAGCAGGCCAAGAAGAGGGAATGGGTCGATAAGGAGAGTTCGCTTGTGTATACCGCGGCGCTGGCTTTATTGACGACCGGGGTGGTGAGTGACGAATAGATTCTCATACTCCCGCATTCCGGTGCATTCGACTGATTGCGGTCTGTCATGATGTAACGCAGCTTACATACATCGACTCCAACGAACTCCTGGGGTGTTTCTGCGCTGGAACCGCTCTAAACTGGAACGATTCGATACATACCGAAGACACCCACACTCACTTTTCCGAAGCTATCGACAACGTCCTCGACATCTGCGTCTTCCTCGTTCTCGGCACCGTCTTGCCATGGCAGGCGTGGGGGAACAAGTCGAGTCCCTTTTGGATCGGCAAGCTCGTCGGGTTCGGATTCGCTGTCGTCTTCCTAAGAAGGTTACCCTCGGTGCTGTTCTTACAGCGATTGATACCGATGGTCAGAACGGGGAAAGAGGCGATGTTTGTAGGACACTTTGGGCCGGTACGTCGAGGGCTGGTTCCCGATCTGACGTGAAACGAGCGCTGACTTTGCCGCATCATCTAAGTAGATGGGAATCGGAGCGATCTACTATGCGTGAGCCGTTGCTCATTCACTGATCGTACTGGACTTCAAGGCTGACCTCACCGTCTCTTCAGGCTCAAGGCCGCGGAGGAACTACCCAAGGACAGCAGTCTCAAGCAAGGTCTTTATGGAATCATGGCCTGGATGGTTTTTACGAGCACGATCGTTCACGGCGTCACGGTACCGTCGTTCTTACTCGGTTCCGCCCTTCACCCAGCACTCCACCCGAAATGGCTAGTCAACAACGAGGGATCTGATGAAGAGGAAGAAGAAGGTTCCGTTGGAGAGCAAGAAACGACTGAACGGCACGGGCTCCTCGCTCCCATCGTCCATACTTTGCAGCGATACGGTGCTATCGGTGGCGAAGACTACAAGAAGGAAGATGGCGAGAAGGGTCGGCCCATCTCCCGAGATGAACTTCACCGCGTACTTCACAACATGGCCGGAGAAGCTGATGAGCAGGCTACCACCACCAAGGGGCGAGCGCGAGGTGTCCTCAACCATCGTCAGAAACAGATCCTCCTGGGCGAGGGAACTGGACTGGATTGGACGGGCAAGTCCGTGGAGGTGTTTGATGAGGGAAGCACGTTGATCATCACGGATGAAACGGGTGAGTCGCCGTGCAGCGTTTGCACCTGTGCGATTGAATCATGGCCTTCGCTGATGTCGGGTAATCTGTGGGTTTACAGGCAAAGTCTCGACCCGAAGGATTGTTAACAAGCAAAGCAAGAAACGGGGGAGGTCTTCCGTCTAGCACCGGGATGCGGCTATTTGACACTCGTTTCTCCCGAAATCACTGTATCGAAACATTTTGCAAATGTATCACTTTGATATTGCCATGATCGTTTGTCACGTCAACACACCACATGATCCACTCCAAGGCGATTATGACGACACCATCTATATTGGATGGCCGGATCGACACGGCTAGATATATGGGGGTAGTAGCGGGCCAAGATCGGTGGGCCGTGGCTCGATGGCAGGTCCTTCCGCCCAGGGGTTCTCGTCGATACTGGGGATGCCGTTCATCATTTCTGGGGATGTGATATATATAGAGATCAAAGAGCGTGGTCAAAAGCAAGCTCAGATTATAGGTATCCGATTATGTCTGTGTCTGCGGGAACGCAAGGCAAGTTAGCTCCCCCGTCCGGTAAATTCTTCTCCCTTGACTTACAGATAGGTGTCCAAGTGGCTGTTGTTATAATGAAGGTGTCCGGGAGATTTGTTATGAGTTGATGCAGAAGGGGAAAGATAGCTAGAAGGTAGAAGAATGTTGTGAGGAGCGAGGTCGTTGATATATGAGGGTCGAAGTGGCAAATCCGGGCTGACCCTGCCTTCCCACTCCCTCGCTCGCCATGCGTCCGTCAAGCGAGTTGGCCCCATCCCGCAGTCGATGCGATCGCCCGCAGTCGCCCGCTGCATCCTTGGATCGTCGAGGGGTCTCTCCTCTCTCTCTCATTTACATAGCAGATCTTATCAAACAGAGTAGATCGTCATGAACTGTCGTTAAAAGGCTTTCGTTGCCTAGAGCTGGCTAAAACACCGACTTCGGGCTTGCGATCGTCAAGGTACTCGAGAAACAATGTTGTAGGGGATGCCTGGTGACAGATGGCGCGATGACATCCTTCCTTAGCGTCTCTGAGTCCGCCTTCCTCTGCTTTAAGTCTGCGAATGCGATCCACCCCGCGACGATCATGACGTTTTTTGTGCTATCGTCCACGAGCGTCGTTTGAACATCCAACCATCCGCCCATTTAGACTCCGGTGGCAAGGTGGATAAGGGCGAGCATGCCCCAACATTGCATGCATGGTGGTATTCTCAAGCGTCGTCGAACGGCAATAATACAACTTGACCTAATTGCAGACCTTTCTTCACACTGACCTCTTGCGCATAGCAGCCACGGCCGCGGCGCCTCGATCGTCCTGCTGATTGACCATCAGGTTCCACTCTGTAGCAATTGGCAAGTCAGCCTCATCCCTTAGCGGATCAGTACGAGGATGTACTCACCTCGTACACCTTTGCGGAAAAGGTCGGCGCCGGAAGCATGCGGGACATCATTTGTCGGCACGATTGCCAGCTCTTCATCTCCACGCTCTGCTTCCGAAGACCGAACCTCAGGCAGAGGCGGGGCGTTATACGCAAGAGTCGATACTTCAGGGTCGAAATCGTCCTTGTCCTGAGAAGAGGATTTGCTCTTGCTTTCCGTAGCGACGGATCCCCAATATGGCTGCGATGAGCTTTGACGGCCGGACAGATCGTCAAGGTCGATGTCATGAGAGCCTGTCCCTGCGGCCCTACGAAACGTTCGAGAATCTCCGAGCAGACGGCCTAGTCCCCAAACCCGCAAGATTTCCGGCTGTCGAGGAATAGATATTCTTCCACATTAGATCGAGTGTCTTTCCTCGTGGCTCAGCACAATAACGACTAACCTGACTGGCATACGAAAAGAAAGCTCCTAGCGGGATGGAAGCCAACACGAGCTTGCCCCAAGTGGCAGTCCGGTCGATTACTAGTGTTACCGTTGTCATACTGCCACGGAACAAGCACATCGTCAGTTGACCTGATCCTGCACTCTTTTGAAACAGACGCTCACCCGAGACCGATCAAGCAACATACTCCGAAACCCATGGGCCTGATGATGACCCCTATCCGAATCCCTCCGATGCGCCTTGCCTTCCTCTTGTTCTTCGAGGGACCACGTTCTGCGTCCATCTCTGATTGAGTTTGAGGAGGTACAAATGTTTCCGGCGGCATATCGCTCGCTTCAGACATGGGTGGTGGACGAATCGCCGTCCTGGTTGGTTCTTTACCGGAGATCGCTAGGTACCGGATGATGAAGTACGTCATGTGAACCTCGAGCAAGAGGACCGCTAGCAGCAAGGCGCTAGAAACGGCCAGAGCAGCTCGTTGTCTGCCGTTTCCGAGGCAAAGATTGGATCACGTTCAACACCGGTTACAAGCAGAGTCACAATGAGGAAAATCGCTTACAAATTGTAAGCAAATATCCAACAATAGAATTGACCCATCAGTACTCGCTGGGGCTGTTTGATCCCCAACTGCAAGCCGTGACACGAACTCCGGTCAAGGGGTGTACTAGATGATTGATTGGCGACGCGATGACACTCACGGCTAGAGCGCTGAAGAAGAAGATCGCGAGCAAAACCCAGGGAAGAGCGAGTAGCTGTATGGTGTATATCGAGTCAGCTGAGCTGGTCGAGTTGAAGTAGCGGGCGAAGACCTACCAAGATTTCCAACCAGAGTGGCATAACATACGGCATCAAGCTCGAGTTCAGCCTGGTTATGCGGGGCCAGATCTCTGCGAGACAAGTCCGGATCGATAAGCGAGGTGATGCAAACACGGCAGGTGGTGGATATTTCGACTTACTCATCACAACTCCAAATGCCCCCGCGGCCATAAACACTGCCCATCCCATGACGAAACTCCCCTGCACAAGACATACCCCATAAGCCGGCGGCTTGGTCGAATATGCCACGGCCGAGTCGAGGTAAAGCAAGATCCAAGGCGGGGTCGAAAGACAGCTGACGGCCAAGAGGTTCAAGGTGGATCGATCCGCTTGCAGTTCAGGCGCGAACCAATCGTCGTCGTCATCGGTCTCCCTCTGATCCAGGTTCGTTCTCTTGAGCGATCGTAGCCGTCGACGAATCTTTCTCGGGACGTCCAGCGTGTTTCTACACCACAAGTGGGTCAGGAGCAAGGCCCCGCAAGCGATAAAGTTGATCAAGCCGAGAATCCCAAAAGCTGTCATCTCGGCGGACGACGCTCGATTGAAGCCTTTCCATTTAGTTGGGTGGTAGAGCGACCTGTTCGACTGGGTCGTTGTCGACATGGCCCTCCTGATCAACAACCCTGATTGCTTTAGCTGACTGTACTCGACCCGATGGATTACTGTATGTGCTCTGCGATGTCTGTGGTAGGTGCCTATGCCATTGTCAACCCAGTAACCGGTCGACAGGTCTTGGCCTTGCCCAATCGAAGCATCGCCTCGTTGTCCTGATGTTGCCTGCAGATGGGGGTAGCTCCACTATCCATGAAAATCGTCAGGAGAGCATCTTCTCCTCACGATAACGTTCACCCGAAAGGTTCAGGGCTCCATGGCTCCCCGTAACGTGAAAGCTTTGTCTCTGATGGTCAATTCCACCGAGATCAAGATCAGCTCACAACGCAGAGGGGATCAGATACGGGATTTGCGTGGTAAATGTTCCGAGCGGAACCTGACTCACGCCGCAGGTGTCCACGTTCGGGACGACGCCTTCACGCCAAAAGGAATCTCGCAGTTGCGCCCGATCACTGCAAAGCCCACGATCGGGGGTTGGGTTGGCATAGTGTATCGTCGTAGACCCGGGACATATCTCGAGATGTACTACAACTGGCCTCCAGCTCGATCAAAGGTACATCTAAACAATCCCACGCTTGCCTCGGCTCCTCACGACACACGCCACCGCCCCTTCGCCCGCCCGCCACCTGTTCCTATCAACTAACGCGGGCCCCGGAACAGCGCTCTGATCACTATGCGCCTACAGTACTATCGACCCGACGAACGGGTCTTGGTCCTCTTCGCCGCATTGCCATGCTGTTTCTTGGTGACAGGTTTGGTGTATACCGCCTGGCTCGCCGTGACCGAATCCTCTCGAGAGAGTCCTCGTTCGAAGACGGGTTCCTCGGTCGATTCGGCTTGACGCTGATGTTTCGGAGCAAACGATTAGCCATGAAGCTTTCAAGTTTAAGTTTCCTCGACCGATCTCACCTTTCGACCTCGAGTCTTGGTAGAAGTGGTCGCAGGCCTCGCAAAGGAAACGGTCCTGGCACCACCTGCTGCAGTAACCGGGCCGACATCCTCGTCCGAATCGTCCTCGATCGGATCCTGGGACGGTTGCTGATCGACCATGTCGTCCCTTCCGGAAGGACCCGATTCGTCCCTACCGGAAGTCGGACTGCTAGTCCTTTGAGCTTGAGCGAGTTGCGAGAACTTGGGTCTTCCAGTAACCTGGCTAGATACCAGGGCGGAACCGAATGCTTCCTGGACCAGGATAGCCGGCGCTTTTTGAGCCATAGTCGAGCCGATCGGATCCAACAAGTCCTCGAGAGCAGTCAAGCTGGTAGAAGGTGGCAATGCTTCCCTAGCAAGTCGGTTACCGGCGCTTTCTCCCGTCTTTAAGGTTCGGACAGGCATCTGGGTAGGTCGGGCGGGTTGGGTTTCCTCGTCTTCTTCATCGTCACGGGGCGAGTCCTGATCGAGCGCCTCCATATCGTTCGAAGACTGTGCCACGAAGGGAAGATGATGTCGGTCAGAAGTCGTTTCACTCTGTCATGGCATGAGTTTGACTCACGTTGCGCCCGACTTCGGACGATTCATCCCACCCATCGCTAGGAATCAAGTTGCGGCCCGATCGATTGGTCTGAGGGAGGAGGCCGTCATCAGTCCTCAGATAGAAGCTTCCCCTTGGAGTCATCGGCACTCACTGCGCTAGCCAATGTCGCCTTCGTGCTCTTGAGGTCTGCCTCCATCTGGGATTTCTCCTTCTTGAGCTTGGTAATTTCTGCGTTACGTTTCTCGATAACAGCGTCTTGCTGTCCGACCTTGTTTGCAAACTGGTTGTGCTCTTCGTTAGAAAACATCGTGCGGTCGCTCCTGTCTGAATCGGCTTACGCGGACGTTGGCTTGTTTGACGGTATCTACAAATAATTTCGATGAGTGAAACTGTATATCCGAAACGGCTACCTGGATACGTACCCTGAATCGCTCTAGCACACAAAGCTGAAAGGACGTATTCCTCATCAATCGATGAGGCGGTTCTCGCGAGACAGTCATAATTGACATACCGTACTCGGTCGGGGTCTGGAGGGAGGACGCCATCCTATCAGTACAGTGCGGAGGTCGGTCGTGCAATCACTGCTCACCAGGTTGTCATCTTGGAAGCGTTCTAGAGCCTTCTGATCGTGAGCCGAGCGTTGCTTCTCCGCTTCCTCGAGGTCTGCAATCTTCTTCTGTAGGTCCTGATCGCGGAGACCGGCTTGAGCCAGTTTGACGCCCTCTTCCTTCTGCTTGATCTGGACAAGCCGTAGCTCTTCTGTCACGTTGGCGTATCGCTCGTCGCGCTTGATCAATTGCTTGTTCAGGTTCTCGATTTCGATCTTGAGCTCGGCCAGTCGGTTGTCCTGATTCTTGACAGATGTCTGGAGGGCGGTCTTTTCCTTCTCCAGGGTCCGAATCGTCGATGACATGTTGGATTTCTCGGTAAGAAGCTAGCGTTCAGTGTGTGATGTTCAGCTATCGCAATTCGCATGTCAAGCAGACGTTCCGCTCACCCCCTGCATCTCATTGCCTTGCGCTGCGGTTTTGGCCGCAGCCAATTGTCCAATCTTCACCGCCAATTCATCCATCTTGTTCTTAGACTGATCCGTCTTGTTTCCGAGAGTGGCAGCTAGATCCTGGTAGCGAGCATTCGCTTGAGCGAGATCGGCCTCCAGCTGCTTGATGCGAGCCTACAAATTACGAACGGGAAGCATAAGCTGACAAATCCTATATACTCATCGCAGCTTTATTACCTGGTTTTCCCTATCAGAAGTTTCGGAGGTTTTCAGAGTCTGCTTGATCTTGTCTCTCTCCTCAACCGCGCTTTTCGAAACGGTGTCGAGCGATTCAGAGGCCTTTCGTTGGTCCCGTAGATCATTCTCTACTTGGGCCAGACGCTCTTTAACCGACTCGCGATCATCGAAAAGGGCCGTCTTCTCTTCTTGCACAGTCTTCATAGCCTCATTGATATCGTCCACGAGTTGACGAAGGTCTTCAAGCTGATCCACAGTCGCTGAGTATGTCGCAGCCAAACTGACAGGCCAATATAGGTGAGATATTTAGGATCGGATCAAGTAGTGCGCAAGAATCTTACGCATAATACTCCTTTTCTTTTGCGTTGAAAGACGTCGTCTGCTGTTCTAGTTGCTTTTGCACCTGATCCACCTGACTTTCCAAACGAGTCTTATCCGCGTTCAAACCGCCGATACGAGCCTGATTTTGCTCCTCGTTTCGCGCCATGTTCCTCTCATGATCCTGTATCCGTTCTTGCAGTCGATTGCATTCGGTCTGAGCGTTCAAGTGCCCGCCCTCAAGTTGCTTGATCTTGCTCTCCTGCTGTTCAAGGCGTTCAGTATCCGCTTTATGAACCTTTCCCAACCGGTTTTGTTCCTCTTGCGCATGAGCGCTGAGCCGTCAAGAAAATAAGTCCGGTTGCGATCGTGGATATAGCAATCCCGCTTACAGATCTCTGCTAGCGTCTTCCAGCTCTCCTTTCAGTTTGATGCATTCCTGGCCATACCTCATGGCTTCTTCGTTTGAGGTACTGAGACAGCTTTTGACTGCACGAAGCAACAAAGTGAGACCTGTGATCTTGGCTTTGAACCCTTGTGACTAATCGTTAAGCAGCTTACCCTTGGTCAGCTCATCTTCTAGACGAGTGAGATCCGTAGAGGATTCGTCTTTTGCCTGGGCACGAACGCCTAAAGAGGCCCGCCGAAATCGCGTCAGCGACGTCGATAAACCTAAGGCATCCATACCAAGCAGACTCACGGTCACATTCTTGTTGCAGTTGGGTTTCATAGGCCTGCCTAAATCGACCGAGTTCGATGGCATACCTGTTCTCGTATTCAACCGAGATCTCTCCCACCGTCTTGACTCGTTTCTTGCATTTGTCTATTTCCTGTCGAAGTTGCTTTTGGCTGTTCGTCTTGTCCTGAATCTCCTTGGCATGCGCAAGGCGAGCTTGTTTGAGACGTTCTTCCTGGATCTTGAGCGTATGCTTCAAGCCCAAGAGTTCCGTTCGCAGACCGGCAACTTCGTGTTTCTCTGCCTCCAGCATTTGCGTCTTTGCAGCCAGATTTGGGTCAGTCCTGTATACTACGTGATCAAGGAACGCTACTCACTGTCTCTTTGAGCGCCTTTTCTCTTTCTTTGGTCTTCATGAGCAGACCGAAGGTAAGGTACATGTCCTTTTCAACGTCTGTTGTAAGCTCCTGATTGGGATTGCCGTCGGAATGAGACGTAACCGCTTGCGGCAACAGTGGTCGCGAGCCCACGACGCCGATCTCAGGTCGACGTTTGCTACGTGAACCGGTAGCCCGAGTCGGACTAGCGTGATCCTTTCGCAATGATCGGTTCGTAAGCGGAGATTTGGCGAAAGACCTTTTTTGCTTGTGACCAAACGCCTGGGCTGCCAGGTACGCAAAGATGCTCGGCCTTTCAGTTTCGAGTTCAGACCGGGATGTCGTGGGCGAGGGTGTAGCCTCTTGGTCGAAATGTTGTGTAGCTGATGTGACAGCTTGTGTATCAGAATCACGTACGGGTGCGGCATTTTCGTCAGCCACAGAAGAACTGGCGGGAGAGTTCATGACATCGTCGACCGGGCGCTCATCCTCCAGCTCGTGAACAGGGTCAACTTTGTTCTTGACCTTTTGTGGAAGCGAACGTCTGGGAGCAAAGTTGGCTATGACCGCTTCGTTATCGGCCATTTTCGACTTGTATTGTCGAAGCTTCGGTACGTTGGGAGATCCCGTCGGAGATGGCGATGCGCCTCGGCTCGGATGCTGTTCGCCGGGCGATACAGCGTTGCGATCGGTTTCGAAGCGCAAGACCTGTCTCGCCCTCTCGCTCAAATCTTCCGAATGTTGGGCCAGGTCGGGAAGATGGATGGCGCTGGTGTACTCGTCCTGGATCGGACTAGGCGAGGCTTCCTGACGAGTCGGTGCAGTGACCCTCGGCGCAGTGAAAACATCTTCAGGCGGGTCCAGCTCAAAGTCCTTCGTGGGGCGCAGGACAACATGGTCCACGTGATGTTGGGAAGCGGACGGGCTGTCGGGGTGATCTTCGTCCACGCCTTTGGCCAACCGGTTGTTACCGCCGTCCAGGTGATCAAGCATAGGCATCGGTTCAGTATTGTTCGCGAAAGTGGGAAGCCTTTGCATGCTGTAGGATGTGGTCCCGACGTCAGGACGGAGTCTGAACGGGTTGTCGAATGTAGATTGTTGTTGCTCTTGCTGATGATGATTGGGGGCTGGAGTAACGCGAAGCCTGTGACGGAACAACCAAATCATGAAATCAGACGAGAGATTTACGGTCGTGTCATCAGTCATGCTCACTCTTTCTGTTCGCCGGGCCCACTTTGCTTCGACATCTCGGCTGGCTGTCTTTCCGCTCTGTGTTCCTTTTCAGCGGCAGCTTGCCTCGCGATCTTGGTACCAGCGAACATGCCTCCAAGAGGCATCTTGTTTATCACAGCTTGGACTACCGTCTGAGAAGCATGAGGCTCTTGCTGGGCGCCAGTGCGAAAGTTGGCTCCAGTAACCCTGAGGTCTCCTGGTTGATTCGGTTCGGTGAGCGTAACACGAATGACTGGTCGGACGAGGGTGCTAGGCTGATCGGACTGCTCGAACTGGTCGTGGGACGCATTGCCTTTATCGATAGAGGTCACTGGAACCGAAGAGCTAGGATGATCAATGGAAGAGGAAGGTCCAGGAGTAGCAACCGGAGCCAGGGTTTGCTGTTGATCACATCATCAAAGGACGTTGGGCTCAGCGACCACGCAAAACTTATAGCGATACTCTACTCACCTCGACTTCCATACGGTCCTTGCTCTGATCAGAACCTCCACCCCACGCCTTCTTCTGTCTGTTCGAAGTGAAAGACGCCTGGACGATCGGTCCTTGAGCGGTGGCGTTACCATCTTTGGAGGGTTCCTTTCTGGTGTTCACGTCGACGGGCTGATGAGTCTTCGCTTTGCCGAACACAAACCCAGTCAAATCGACCTCGGAACCGTCCATGTTGAGTGGGTATGTACACGAGTTTGGCGGCTGAGTATCGCGAACCGAAAAAATCGTTGATGAGACTTCAAGCACGATATCTCGATGGCATCAGAGACTCACTCGAGCTGAAACGCGAACGAATGCGGAGGGAGACTGCTGGAAACGAGGCGAGAGCTTACCGAAGGATGATGTAAATGTAGAGTGTTCGATGAGAAAGGGTTTGAAAACCTTCGAGTTGTGTTCGGTGGCGAATATGATTAGTCTGCTAGCTGTGTAGGACGGTTGAGGTGCGATCTGATCAGTTTGATGAATCGATCAGGGAGACGGGGCAAGAGTCGAGCTGAGGTTGATCGATGATCTACGATCAGGGTTGACCCAAGCGCAGAAGCGCGCGCTTTTATTTGAGACACGCGCGACCTGAAGAACGGGATCGTGTGATTATCGAATTCATCGTACAACACGGCACACGCTGGTCGTACCGCATGCGGAAAGCTATGATACAGATGGTATACATGTCCCGAGCCAGAATATGAGGTCATAGCAAGTCAAAGTCGTCCAACTAAGATTTGCCAGCGAAAAAGCGAAATTTCGAATCAGCATGTGAGCAAAAATCGACTCTCGAAAGCTCAAAAAGGGTCGACTTACCTCGTCATTGTACTTGGCGATCGTCCTCTTCCTACTACTACCGTCGACCCAGGTGATAAAGTCTTCCATATTCCGAGTGACCATCATGGCGGGATCCGTGATGGGGGTAGGTCCGATTCTAACGTGTCCTTGCTCGATCGTCCGTACCGCCTGTTACGCGGGAGGGAGCAGAGGCATAATAATCAGCATATGTACAACATAAGTGAAAAGAGGCAGGCTCAAGTCGGTAGCGTCATGAGGCGTGCCGACTCTTGTTGGTCCAGAGCGATCAGACATGAGCGGCGTAATTTGGCGAGCTAAGGTACTCCCTCGAAGCCACGCCTCCCCTTGTAGGTTTCAAACCAAAGGTTCTCGATCTTTTCGATCGGTGTAGACATCCGCCTGACCTATCCAGGAGGCACCCCACCTGCTCCGACTCCGTCAGGCTACGGTCCCAAGCGATCGTCTCAGGTCGTCGAACCCTGTAACCCTCGTTTCTCGCTCGACCAGATTCGTTCTCACTCCAGGACTGCTGCATCGCCCATACCGACCTCGAACTTGATTTCATCCCAGACTCGCAACTCACATCAGCGACAGTCTCTGCCATCTTCAGCCTGACCATGACTACGGCCAACCTCCTCCTTGCAAAGGCCGAGACGGTGACCTTGTTCTCGACGTCGGACGGTTTGGTGCCGGTGTCTTCAAAGGATCAGAGTGTGGGTCGAGATGTGAGGAGTAAGACGGAAGGAAGATGATAGGATGAAAGGGAGGAGAGATAGATGGTGGATAATCCGGATGAACAGGACAGGAAGTAGAGATATTGAATAGTACTTTAGCTTCAATGACACCCATCTCTACCAATTCCAAACAACTCGAAACTCACCCAGGATCCCCATATCATACAACTTGTCCAAGACCTCCCCCTCCTTCCTCGCTCGATAAGGATCTTGAGCGGGTAACAAGCTCAACTTGTGGATCATCCCTCTCAACGACCCGCAGAGCTTGTTGTACTTGACGTAATCTTCCCGGTCTTGGATATGATACCGCCTCATGACCTTGATCTCACGGAGAGAGGCATCTTGTTTCCACTAAGGGATGAGAGGTAGATAGGGATGAAGCGGGCATCGTGGGAAAGGTCAGGCTGTGTGACGGAAGAACAGGCGAGGCGGGAGTTGGCGGACGGAGGACTCACGTCGAGAAAGTCGACCTTTTTCAACAAACGCTGCTCATGATGTTTCAACTGCCTCATCTTGTAGCTCTCGTCCTAGCCTATGTTTGATGGAGGTAATGTATAATGAACGGCTTTATCACGGGGATGTTATCGATTTGAACAGCATATTCAAACGAGTTCATCATCAGCTTCTCGATGCTTGAGAAGTTGAACATGCAAGATCACGTGACCTGACCGACACGAATCTCGGCTGCCGAAACGCGTCGCACCCTAGATCTTCCGTCGGATGTAAATTTACATCGACGCCGCCGTTGGTATCGGCTCCTAGCTTTGAACGGCCAAAGGGTTGTTCCGCATTCCTCGAGGCCTCGAGCGTCGCATCGCTGGCAAGTCTCGGCCGAATCGACTTCGATCGCAATAAATTAAGCCAAATACAAACAGCTTGACGATCGGAGGATAGTGAAGCACAGAGGTAGAACGGTTTCGAGGTGGAGGACGAAAAGCTCGGCCTGCTACGGGGCGAGACGCGACCGAGATGAAAGGCCGTTGCGCGCGAGCTAAAACTTGGCGTCGAGACCCGGGGCAGCGAGGCAGAGAGGATGGAATCCCTCGCGATAAAACGATGAGAAGGCTAGCGAGCCAAATCCTCTCGCCCCCAAGCTGGACCAAGAATCGGTTGGCCCTTTGTGCTGTGTTCCATACATCTCATTCGTCTGTTGGACACGATACCGCCGGTCTGTACAGGAAGGGGAGGATACGATCCGACCGGGGACCTGAGCCGAGAAACGATAGCAGGAGCAGAAGCGGGGGGGAGGTGCAACCAGGCGATTGTCGATTGTTTTGATTCCGCGCCGCCCGGATGGTCCGCATCTCGCGAGCTAGGACAGACCGCGACCTGGTTTGTATCGCCTGCGTGCGGCAACTTTGGGGGGGCAATCCTCCAGCAATTGACAACGGTTCGGTCTGGATCGACGTCGTCCTCGTCGGTTCTAAGGCAAACACTCGCAAGGGTGTAGGCATAGCATGCTACATCCCGCCAGGCTGCTGTCGAATCGTCCTTTCGCTGGCCCGACCTGCAGCTCCCATCAATCCACCCTCATCAGGTCAAAAGGTTGATCCATCAGTCCCTCTCGGACGCCGACGCTTTGCATAACCTCGTTCGCTCGTCCGCCCAACTCCCTCTGCGAATCAGCGAGTCCGAGCAGCAAGTCTCTTCACTCTATCTAGCTAGCTACAACTGTTAGTACAAGGACCTCTGAAGCTAGATCTCATAGGAAATCGCCGAGACGGGCTCGTGATCTGGTGAAAACAGGCAGACCGACAAATCCACGGCTCGCTCAAAACAGGATGGACATCAGGAATCTGCTCTTGGCTTTATCGTGATACGTTCTTCTTCGGCAGCCTCTCTTCCTACCATCGACTATCCTTCCTGCGTCATTATCGACCTCGTAAAGAGCTGCTCCAGCTCCAGGACTAGGCGATCATCATGGCTTATGCCTACGCTCAGCCTGGCGTGGTCGTGGCTCATCCCGGTCAATCTCAGATGCAGTTCCAGTCGGCTGCCCAGGCGAGACAGTATCAACAGCAGCAACAAGCACAGATCCTGCATCAACAACAGCTACAACAACATCACGAGCAGCAGCAGCAGCAACAACAGCAGATGCAGATGCAAATACAGTATCAGCAACAACACCCATCGCACCAGATGCCACAGGGAAACGTCGTCATGGTCAACGGCTACCCTCGACCCTCGAATTCGGCTGTCCAGCACGGTCATGCTCATCCTTCCCAGGAATACGCCGTACCGTTCTCGACGACCCAATACGCCGAGCACCAACCTGTAGCTGGTCCTTCTCACCCAGCTGGACAACAGGTGCACGGCCATCAGCAGGTCCAGATGGCCGTTCCCGCAGGTATGACGCTGCAGAGGACATCACAGGGCAGGATGATCGTCGTCCCGCTACCCGTACCCCACCCTTCCCATCCAGAAGGAGCAGCTCCGAATGGATACGCACATCCATCACAACCTCAACCTCAATCTTTATCAGCTCGACCCGGTCTCCAATTGACACCTCAGAACCAGTTTCACACGCCTATCCAACCTCAATCGCAACATTCGGGTTATACGGCCACTCCACGTACTCAGCCTACACCGGGTTTGATTCCAGGGACAGTCGCCAGGGTACCAACGAGCGCTGCGGACGTACTCGGATCTGCCTTGAGTCAAGGTCCTCTGGAACACCCGACGACCGGTGTAGGGGGTACGAATCCTGGTCCTTCTGGTCATCCGGATGAGATCGTCATGATCGACGGTCAAGCCTATTCGGCCCGGACTGTACGGGAACGTCAAGCGGTCCACCGGCATAATATGATGGTCCACCAGCAGCAGCAGCAACAGCAGCAGCAGCAACGTCAGATGGAGCAAGAACAGCTCGAGTTGGAACGACAGCATGAACTGAGGGCGAGGCAGCAGGAGCTGTCCGATGCCGAGGAGCAGGCGGAGGCGGAGATGCAGATGCAGCTTCATCTTCAACGCCAAGCGCAGGCTCAGGCTCAGGCTCAGGCTCAAGCTCAAGCTCAGGCTCATGCGCAGGCGACGGCCAGATTGCAGCAAGAGCAGCTGATACAGGATCGGGACCGGGACCGGGCGTTGCAGATGCAACAACAGCAAAGGCAGAAACTGCAGCAAATGCAGTTGGAACAGCGGCAACAGGAGCAACAGCAGCAACAGGCTCAACAGCGACAACAGAAGCTTGGACAAGTCCCGAATGGGGTTTATGGGGCACAGCAACAATCACCTGCGAGGGTCCAGCCTGGGCAGGCGGGTCCGTACCATACGCTCCGTGGACATGGTCAAATGCAGGAATCCCCCGTCGTCCCGATCCCTGTTCAAAGCGAAGCCCAGATCCAGCAGATGCGGGAAATTCAAGCTCAGCAGATGAGGGAGATACAAATTCGGCAGCAGTCGAATTCGACGCCCTCTGAACAACATGCAATACAGGTGAGGGCAGGGCAGATCTCGACGGCCGAAGCTATGGCCATGCGGGATCGAGAGAGGGAGATGCGGAGTGCTATGCAAGGACCGACGGATACTCCGGTCCAGTCGAGGTACGCATCGGGTCAACGCATGATACCAGGTTCGGCTATGAGCACTCCTGCCGGTCCTGGTCCCGGTTCAGAGATGGCTAGTACCGCCTTGAGTACACATTCTCAGCCGCCAAGCCAAGCTGGATCTGCGGTTCGGTTGGCGCAGATGCAATTACAAGCCGGGTTGGGTTTGGGTATGCCTGCAAAGAGGGAGGCCGTCGACGCTTCCAGTGCAGCTGGGTATCCGCCTCCAAGAGCCATAACCATGGTCATGCATGGGGAAGAGAAACCGGCAGGGGCGACCAGTCCGAACTTTGAGACCGAGCCTAGGGAGTTTCGACTCCCGACCGCTCGACTGGTCTCACACAGCCCGATGGCGCCTGGTCGGCCAGGCGTAGTGGGAACGCATCCTGGGGACAGGCAACCGAGTCATGTACCAGTGAGTCGCGGGCTGATCGTCTCAATGAAGTCATGACAATCCAAGCTGATCATTCGCGCGATTGCATAGGTATACGGCGACATGGAGGGTGTGCCGCAATTTATGCCTAGCGGGATCACGATCGGTTTGCAGGACGAGCAGGGTATCGTCAGCGGGGTTGAAGAGGATGCTGGAATGATGGTGCAGTGAGTGTCCACTTTCAATCCCCGTTCTGGGTTACCCGTGCTGAACGGATTGTGCACAGTCCGGCGATGAACTTTGGTCAGGCGACACTACGGATGATGCAGTTCTTTGAGCGAGTGAAAGACGCCTCAGAGGTATGTACCGGAAGGACCTGCCCTCCAACTTGGCTACGTGGCTTACCCTTTCCTCTTGTGCAGAGCGTGTACTTTTCCGCTTACCAGCTGCTGGTATCGGAGTACTTCCTCGACCAGGCGGTGCTGGAGTTGACATTGACTGGAGCGGAATCTAGAGAATTCTGTGAGTACGCACAGTCGACTTATCGTTCCCTATGATTGACCTTCTCGAATCTGTCATTCCCATAGCCATGCCGCAATACCTCCTGCCACGTTTCTTCAGCACGGTTCGTGGACATGAAGCGGTCCGGACCGCTTGGAATATCGCCAACCCTCGGGAAACATACGTCGAAGATCCCGAACTACCGGCTCCCGTCGCAGAAGGCAGTCCTCAAGGAGTCGCCCTCGAGAGTTCATCCTTGTCATGGTCCAAATACATGGCAAACGGAGCCGTCGTCATCTCGCATGGAGCATGTCGTGCGATCTGGACGCTGGAACCGATGACCGGCATACTCAAAATGCACCGCTTGGAATTGGCTTTGCGGGCCAATGACGACCTCGTCTTCCGCTCGGCAATACAAGTGACGCAGCAGACGCCGAGACTGGCTTCCCAGTTGCAAGTTCGCATGGAGCATTTCGACGGGGACGAATCGATCTCCGCCTCGCCTCAGGAACAGTTCCAGGTAAAGGTTGAGGAACGGCTTGGAGACATGATCCCCTTGTCGACACCTCCCATATCAATCGATAGCTGCAAGACAGACCAGTCTCCTCAGCAGGGTGATGGGGGACAGGATCAGCGCAAATTGCTGGAAGCGGGCGAGATTACGCTCAACGGATCAGGTCAACGGTCGCTAACGGGTTCGCGGCAACAAAGCCATAGCGAAACCGGAGAACTCGTGGCCGAAAATTACAGCGAGAGCCATATGACACGGCAGGTGCGGCAGTCGAGCGGGGTGCGGGTGAATATACCGGCGAACCCGCTGGATCAGTATGGGATGAGCGCGTCATCGCTTAGGTTCCTCGATGTCAGTACTTGCGTGGCCGAATCACCAAATTGTGCATCGGACTGACGTTGGCTATTCACAGTTGGCGAGCACTTTCCTAGGTATGGTCCCGCTCTTCGACTTGAGCCTTAGAGAGCGCATCAGCCCAAAAGGTAAATTTCTGTTTCGTAATTATGATCGGGATGCTTTAGTTGACCGCTTCCTATGCCGTAAAACCAGTCGCCCTGCAACAAGCCGTAGCCCGAGACCGAGTCGGATTGACAAACAAGAGTGCGATACAGCCTCTCGACGAGGACTCGCCCGGTTCAGACCAGAACGACGGGATGGTGCTGGCCGATGCGCAGCAACAGCACATCATGCCCGCCAACGGGTTACAGCCGGCTCATCCCGTCCTATCTATCCGGACCAACAACTTGACGCCGACACCCATGTTCACGAGCGCTTTTACGACGACACCGCTCTCTACCTATCCTCCCCTTACGCCCCAGAACCAGCCGACCCCTGGTGGTATGGCCCTGGTCGTCGGAGGCACACCTCGTCATTCGGTGGACGAGATGTCTGCGACCCCCTTTTCCTCCTATCACGGGTCTCAGAACGGGACGCAATCACAGCAAGGCAAACTCAAACGCAAGCTGGATCGATCTGTGGACTATCAGGAGGAGGGTGGGGATGTTCCCGGAATCGCCAGACAGCAATCGCAAAAACGGGTCGCCCCGAACGCCAGAAAACAATCAAGCACCAGCACGGTGAATGAAATATAGAAACGCCATGCCTCGCCCCTCATTCCGGAAATCTCTCGACCATTCTTACGACTCGACCTACGCTCTATAAGGGCAATGATAAACGGTCGCCACGAACATTCTCACTTCTCTTGATTGTCACTCGGACAGGACGGAAGGATCTCTTTTGTTACTCGCTCAAAGAAGGTCTACTTCTTCACACTCATGTACAGCTGGTCTATACCCTCCAATGCCGACCGGGCGACCGGTCCACAGGACAGAATCCTGCATGTTATGTTGTATCTCATAATACGAAAGCGGGGCTCAAAGGTCAAGGTGTGCCTTTTTCCGATCGATAGGTTTGCCTCCGGGACGTGTGGCGCGCTACGAAATTAACATCCGGTGATCAGCTGGAACTCCCGGCTCAGTGGTCCATTCCATCAATTCCCATCAATCATCAATTCCCTTTCGCTCGCAAAACAGACAAACAAACAAGAGTCGAATGGTCAGGAGATTCCTCGCATTCCTCCTTTCTTTCCCTTTATCAATTGATACCTCACAACCCTACCCGAGTCCAAACTTAGGCTCGTCCCCATCCGGCTTTTTCTACGCCTGGAAACAACGATCAACAGCGATTCCTCGCACCATTCAGCGTCGACGCTAGACGCATCATTCCGCACCACGCCTTTGCATCACAAGAGCATAGTCGACTTTTCCACTCGAACGGTATGACTGAAACTTCTTCCTCCTTCAAACGTCTCGTTTATAACTGATTCAGCGTTCTTGCCACTCGCCAGCGCTATCAACCCGTTGCATCTAGCCGGTTGACCTCTCCCTTGCTCAACACCTCTTTTTACGGCCATAACACGTTGCCATAATCTTTTCCCCCTCGATCACCCCCTATTCTCGTTCTCGCCACTATGCCTTCCGTCTTGGATACGCCCTCTCCGCCGCGGGTCAAACATAGCTACGGCCCATCTAGATACGAAAAGGAGGTCGAGAACGGGGGACCACAAGAAGACAGAGGAGGAGGCGTCAAGTCGATCGGGGAATGGAGATTGGGAAGAACGGTCGGTAAAGGGGCGAGCGGTAAGAGTAATCCCACAGACGTCATCTCGTTTGATCTAGGCTGATGCTGATTCAATGTCGCTGCTGGTACGCTCTTCGTTCACCCTCCCTTTCGCCTTTCATCAACCTTCCATGATAACAACGGTCTTGCCACAATCCCTCATCACCATCATTCTCCCACGATCTCAACCTGTCTACTCCCTCATCAATATACCATAATACTACACCACTGCGCTCCACCAGGCCAAGTCAAGATCGCCAAATCCATGCGAACCGGTGAATACGCCGCCGTCAAGATCGTCCCGCGTCACATAATGGTCGCTTCCGCTCAGCGCTACGATCAGCAAGACGCCAAACAACGCCGCAAGTTGCGCGAGCGGGAAGAGAGACAGCAGTTGACGTTGGAGAGGGAGATCGTCATCATGAAGCTCATTGATCATCCGAACGTGATCAGCTTGTTGGATGTGCACGAGAAGGACGGCTTGATGTGAGTTGTTTCCAAACCGTCAGATGAGGCGTAATACTGAAGCTGAATCCTACGCGCTCGCCCGATAGCTACCTCGTCCTCGAATATGTCCAAGGCGGAGAACTCTTCGAATTCCTAGTGTCTTCCCGCCGTTTTGATGCCAACGAGGCGTCCAAATACTTTCAGCAAATTATCCGGGGTCTCGACTATTGCCACCACTTTAGCATCTGTCACCGAGACCTCAAGCCCGAGAACATCATGTTGACCGCCCATAAGAACATCAAGATCGCCGATTTCGGGATGGCCGCTTGGCAAGGGAGCAACCAGTTGCTCGAGACTTCCTGCGGTAGCCCTCACTATGCGAGCCCGGAGATCGTCAGGGTGAGTCACATTGCCTGATCGCGCGTTCAGGAGGCAAAGCTGAAGTGCAAAGTGCACTATTCCTCGGGCTTCAGGGACTATCTTACCACGGAGCCGCCTCGGATATCTGGTCGTGCGGTGTCATCCTTTACGCCATGTTGGCAGGAACCCTGCCGTTTGATGACAAGGACATGAAAGGCTTGCTTGAAAAGGTCGGAAACGGAGTATACGAAAAGATCCCCAGGGACATTCCTAGGGACGCGCGCGACTTGATCGAGAGGATGTTGGTGGTGGACCCTTACAAGCGTATCACCGTAAGTGCATATCTAACACTTACAGCAAGCGGAATACATCATATGCTCACAAGATGCCCTATATGCCTTCAGATGCGAGAGATCATGTCTCATCCCTTCTTCTTTCGACACGATCCGTCCCAGGACGATCACCCAGTCCCGATCGTCGATCCACCCAGACTCGAGGTCCTCTCCCGATCGCTCAAATCGCTCAGTCTCATCGACCCAGAGATCCTGGAGAGTCTTTGTTCCCTGTGGAGGGGGACGGAAAGGGAAAGGATCGTGACGGCTCTGCTTGGAAACGCGTGAGCCGGTCCCGGGATCCGTTATCGTCTTTATCGGCCATTTTGCTTATCGCTATGTTTGGCTTTGCAGGCAATGTTATGAGAAGGTATTTTACTTCCTGCTCGACAGGCACAGGAAGAAACGTTTGGAAGATTACAACGAGCCCGTCGGTGATGTGCCGGCGGTACGAGTTCGTAAGCATTGTCGGCTGCAGGGCCGGTCCGTCATCATCCGTGCTCACTCCCGCGATAAACACACAGGAAGGGCCCCTCGCAAGAACCCAACCGGTGACGTCTTCAGTGGACAACAGAATAGTACAAACCCCGCCAACCCTGCTCAACGTCACTCTCGAACGCGTACACGATCAGGAAATGGGATCCAGAGGTTGAACTCACTGCGAGAAGAACATCGTCCTGCTCCATCGCCTAAACGTCCTTTCTTCAAGCGTAACCATGCTACCGACGATCCTCGCCTTGCTGGAGAGCTACCGGATACGTTCGCCAAGACATCGCCCCAGAAAAGACCTGTCATGGGACCTCGGCCCTTGTCGTTACACGGTTCGCCTATCAAGGAAAACAAACTCGCCCCAGTGCTCCCGAACATTTACCTTGGCGAAATTGTCAAAATCGAAGAGCTAGAAGACCCCAACTCGCCCCGTTCTGCTCCTCCCTTGTTGGCTGAATTCGCTCTCGGTAAAGAAAACCTGGAAGCTGCAGTCCAGCCTCGAGACTTTGATGCACCCGAATCGCCAACGCCTGTCTCCCGACGCACTGCAAAATCTACCGGACGACGCTCGGATCTACCTGTACTTCCCGAAATCAAACAGGAAGCGTTCTTCGCCGAACAACGCCCCGATAACATTCAGATAGAGACGGATCACGGTCCAATGCTCAGCCCTGGACTTCCGGACAGCCAATACTTGAACATCTTTCTGCAAGCCAATCCGGACGGAAACGCAGATTTGGACGCTTTCCTCCGGGCTGCTGCTTTTCACGTCGCAGCCTTTCGTCAATTCGGTACCCCGCTACCTCATATTCCTACATCTCCCGGCGTGCCCAGGGTCGACTTCCAGACCCAGCAGCAAGAAGTTCTTCGCGATCGGTCTACTGAACGATACCAGGACTCTGTCTTCGAATCGACAGACGACAGTCACAACGATTCCGATGATACCCGCGCCGGAACATACAAGGACAAGCCTTTGCCGGAACGCGTCGAGTGTGCAAACGAAGTTCGTCGAGCTAGCGCATCGACGGCTGACACGGTCTTTGTGGATGCGGTGGAAGAGATGGAGACATTGGCAGAGGAGAGTCAGAACGCGAAGAAAGATGCGGAAGAAGCACCAGTCGTCAAGAAGAAAAGGAGTTTTATCAGGCGGAAAAGCTATGCGAGCGGTAACGAATCGGTCGACAGTCACGATGAGACGCCAAGGAAACGTAGCAAGAGTGCTTTCGACAGAGCGCTCGACTTCGGTAGCAAAAAGAATGGTACGTCTGAATGTCGAGCTGAAGTCTACTCGGTATATACCTGACTAATCATAACATCTTCTAAGCAGCTTTGCCTACCAACGATCAAGGAAACGAGAATACCCCGCGTCAACATCACAAGGGTATCGAGTACATCGCGCCTCCACTTACTTCTCCTCTCGAGCAAGAGAACAAGACTAGCTTTTTCCGCGCCCTGCGCTTCAATTGGAAGGGATTGGTAAGTCGAAGAGCCTTGACTCGTTCTGTCTAAGTGTTCTGAGCACCTTTGCATACAGCGCAAGACTTTCGTTTCCCATCGTGACCCTGGTACTGTCGCCGACGAATGTCTTCGGATGCTACACGGCTTCCGAGTCATTGTCGATGCCGATGAGCATGATACAGGCGCGTCCTTGAAATGTAGAGTGGACTCTTTCAGAGGTGAGCGCTGCGGTGGTACTTCGCACGAGGGAACAATGATACTCACCGCTTCGCCTTCCGGAATAGATCCTGCCAGTGGGCTCAATTACGAGAAGCAACTCAGGTTCCGGGTCGACATCCGCTCTTTCAAGGCTGAAGAAACGGCCGAACCTGAGCTTCTTTCCTCTTTGATCACGTTTACTCAAGAACGGGGCTCGGCTACCGTCTTCAATGTCGTGATCGAGCGATTCCACTCGGAATGGTTGTAAGTCGAAACGGGCACATGGGCGAATGCACTAGAGACGGGACGACTGATGTGCATGTTGTCCTCGCAGCCTCGACAAGTTGACTATCGCACAGTGAAGGGCCTGATAAAACCTCTAATATATACCGATCTGATCCTGAATCACCTAGTATACATATGACTTCACAATCGATAAATCGTTGATCGTGACCTGCGAGTGATGATTGACCTATTCCATACGATCTATCTTTCCTCGCGCGGGATCGATTCAATCGTGACAAATGCTGCGCAGTGATAAAAGAGCTAAGAGCTTGAAGTAGCAGTAATCGCAAACCGGTCACCTACTAGATGTTTTCCTCCGGGTCGGAGCCTTCGAATGGGGCAAAGGCAGGAGCATGGGGTCTCGTTTCAGGATAGAGGCCAACGGGACCCCTCGCCGCACCGGTGGAGCGTCCACATCGGCAACGTCCTTGTAAGAAGATCGTAATCATCAGCATCTAGAGATTTCAAGTGGTCGTGATCAAAGCGTAACTCACCTCGACTGTAGCAGCCAGAGGTCCGTTGGACTGCCTCTCCATGATCGTGGTCGGGCGGGACTCGGGTAAAGGATGCCTTTGAGCAAAGTCGATCGCGTTGATAGAGTGCCTTTGGTGGTGACGCTGAGGATGATTGACTTCGGTACCATACATCGTTCCAGGCCGAGTCTCTGGTAAAGGTATGTTGGCAGGAAGGACCGATCCTTTGTCAAAGGTCGACTGGGGTGCGTCGCGCCCAGGGCTATCACGCGAAGGTGGCATCACATGGATCTGCAAAGGAGCAAGGAGTTTCGAACAGAAAGGGATATGGATCAAAGGGAATGGCATGACGAGAAGTTACATCAATGGTACCAAGGGGCTCTTTCCGGAGCACCCACTGTCGGAGCGCGTGAAACGCCGAGCATTCCGCCACGCGACCCGCCGCCGCTAGGCTCGCGGTAATGTTGATTGATCGGTTCCATATTGTTTTGCTCTGGGGAAAGGGACATGGGGTGAGAACCTTCTGGATGGTATTGATTGGTGGCATCGGGGAGCGTAGCAGTGTGTCGAGCCGCTCGGTCTGAATCGTACATACCCCTCAGATTATTATCGTTAGTTGTGGCGGTGGCGGACATGCCCAACGGATTCGGCATGACGGGCTGCTGAAATATCACCTGACGTCAGCGTCGAACGGCAGAAAGCGGAACAGAAAAGACGTACCTTGGGCTTGAACTTGCTGCTCATGAAAGACTGCATTGATCGGGCCGGGTGGTAATGAGTACCGCCAGCCGTGGAGGGCGGCAGCGGAACCCGATGTGGATTGGGCTGTGACAATTTGAAACTATTGAGCCAGATGTCACAAGGTGTCACAATGGCAATCAGACTTACCGACTGTCTATCCATTACCTGCTCGTCGGTCTCTTCAATCATCGATAATGGGTCGTCATCCCCGCGAAGACCCGCTGCCAACCGGGATCGCGCCGTCTTGTTCGACCTGTGAGTGGCGTGCGAAGGGGGTACCGGCCCACGAGAAGGAGCCTGGCCGTGATGGTGGTACTCGGAGGTTTCGCGTGAGCTGTCAATGCGAGCAGGTAAACAAGGATATTATCTTGCTGAGCGCTCCCGACTTACTCCGGTAGAGGCATTCCTCTAGGATCAACCGATTGCGCTCCTCTCATGTCGGGATTAGGCCAGAGTGGCACAGCGTGGTCGAGAATCGACTCGGTTCGATGAGTGGGGAAGGGAGGGTAGCGATCGGCTTGCGACAGGCTCCTATCAAAGGGCGCATTGTGATCCTGCCTTGGCGGAGAGAGGATGTCTCGGGGAATCTGACTACCTTGTCTGGAGTGACCCGCTCGACTAGGTTGTTGATGATGACCTTGATGCGACGATCGACCATGAGGCGACGGAAGAGGCTTGGTCAACAAACTGGCAGAGTCGGGGGGTGCGAGTGTGTCAGGTGCGCGCGAACGAGTGTGTCCCGTTGGCGCTTGCGAGGGCATGGTAAAGGTCCTCTGAGGCGCGCCGTGGAGCATGTTTTGCATACGAGGGTCGTGCTCGACTCGGTCCAAGTAGCTGGACGCGGCGTTGGCTCCAGCCATACTGTGTGGGGGCATAGCAGGTGGATCCCTGGGCGAGGGTTCCCGGTTGCTGCCGGGGTACGGACTGGTGCTGGGTCGACGATTGCCCTGCGCTTGCGACGCCACTCGCTGCGCTTGTTGATTCAGCCGATCAGCCGAATCTCCAAAGCTCTGATACTGCGGTCTCGGTTGTTGACCCTGCTCGGGAGACTGTTGTTGCTGAGGCTGACGCTGTTTGTCCTGTCGTACCTGTGCTCCTTGCTGCTCATCAGTTTGTGGGTTCTGACGTTCGTTGGGGTGCAAGACACCGGAAGGAAGGTAGCCCATCGGTTCGATCGGAATAGGCGGGTTCACCATCCACCTCTCGATCTCTTGGAAGGCCTGTAGAAACACAACCGTAAGTAAGTATAACCGGGTTGCTCAAGAAGTTCTAGACTGACCTCGAGTCGGCCTTCATCTCTGCCCGCTTCCCTCGCCTCTTGCACCTTGTAGGCTTCTCTAAGCTTGACCAACCTAAAGACGTCGGCATCAGCCATCAGTCCAACCGAAGCAACGGTAGGTCACCTGACGCTCACCTCTCCCTAGTCTCCTCGAACAACCTCAACCCTTTCCTCCTCTCCTCATCTAACTTGCGACTCTCCTCCTTGGCCCGTCTCAACGCCCTGACCGCTCCAGCCAACTCGTCCCGGTACGTCCTGACCTCTTCGGCGCGCGCCACGGCCTCGCGCTCGGTCTCGGATCGAGTGACCTGTTCGGCAATAATCCGCGCTTGGAGGTCGCGGACGGTGTTTTGAAGGGACTTGAGTTGAGATTTCGAGCGGTGCAAAGAGTGTTCCCTGCTGTCAGATTCGCGTGCTACGGTGCGACGCATTTGGTATGAGCATCTGCAATAATGATGGGTGCCACGACAAACTGACCTCGACTAGCCTCCAACCGACGTTGCTCTCGTCGCTCGTCATCCAACGCCTCCCTCATCCGTTCCATGTTTCGGCTAAAGCACAAAGCCCGTTGATAATTAGTCACCTCTCGTCAATCATCCCGGTTTCGATTTTATGTAACTCACTAAGGCAACCCGACCATCCCCGTCAACCCCGTCTGTCCGGTCATCCCGCTCCGAGCCCCGATCGTCATTCGATCCATCATACTCGCCACCTCGCTCTCCGGTACACCCTCCGAGATCTCTGGGGATCTCCAACCTCCTCCCCCCATTACCGACTCTCTGGCTGTGGGTGCGTAAGAGCGCCGGTCGTCATGGGCGTGATGTTGAGATTGGGATGGGGCGGGTCGTCGACCCGGCAATTGACTTTCAGGGTAAACCTGGCTCCATCCGGTCCCAGCTCTCGACCTGAGCGTCGCCCTATCCGCCTCTCCTTCCCGTCCTCCACCATTGCCTCCGTAGCCAAAGTTCGTACTCCTCTCCGACCTTGCCACTTCGCTCTCATCTCCACCTACATCGACGTTCGTACCCCCCGTCCTGCGTCGATGAGGCGGGGAATACCCTTCTTCTCCCCCCGGACTCTGTTCGTCAAAGGTTCGATGGCTCCGGGCTCGACCTTGACTATGACTCTGTCCACCCTGACTCCTAGCCCAATCATCGATGTTCATCCTGCCTAAATCTAGATCCTTGTCGTTCTCTTGGTCGTGATCGTGGTCGTGATCATACGTGTCGGGCTTTTGATAGTACCCTGTCAACCTCCTCGCCTTCTTTTCCTCTTTTCCTCCTGTTCCAGCGACCGAAGACCTCCTTCGGGGTAAAGCGCTGCCCGTACTACCCCGTCTCTCCACCTTTTCCTTACTCCTCTTTGCTCTTCGGACGGCGAGCTGGGATAGACTCTGCGAGGGTGCTAGCGAGGTCGTGTCGTCTCGTCCGGATCTCGAGGTGGGGGAGAGGGGCGAGGGAGGCCCTTGGTTGTGGGAATGAGATTGTCCGTAAGGGTACGGAGGAAGCCTCGCGCTATCCGGATGAAGCAAGCCGAATCCGGGGTTTGGGGCTGCAGCTGGAGCTGGGATTCCTTGATCTTGACCTTGCACCTGCTGAGGGTTCGCAGACGGTACCGGTTGTGTTTCAGGTAGAATATACGGTTCGGGCAAGAAATAATCCTGATCCTGATCCGGTTGGTTTGGCAAGACTTGTCCTTGGTGTTGGTGTTTGTCAAGTTGGTGGTTTTGACTTTGATCCTGAGTCTGGTCTTTAATGGGACCGTGTCCGAAAGCGTTGGCGAAGACGGGCGGAAACCCGAACGGTTTATGTATCCCCCAGTCTAGGCCGAAGAACGATTTTCGATTCTGGTCAGGCTGTCCAGGTAGATTCGACGGCGGCGCTCCCGATTGAGATTGAGATTGGGATTGAATTTGGGGCTGCGGCTGGTACTGAGGTTGCTGTTGCTGTTGATGACGACCGCCTACGCCTCCTTGTAGTCCAGCTTGCTCGATGTTGGGGTGAATATCAATACCACTTGACAGGTAATGCTCAGGCGCTCTTGCTGTCGAAATGGGGCGCGATTGAGAGGACGTGGTGATATGCGACCCAAAGTACTTTTCCAGCGCCGCGATTCTACTCTCCGGTCGAACAGAACAAAAGAGTACGAGTACGCAAGTATGAGTGACAGTATTGATTTTTTGAGTTTGCGTCAAAGTCAGATGATACGCGGAGAGAGGATTGGGAAGAACAAAAGACCCATGAAAAGCTCACTCTTCGTCGGTGGGTCGGCTGGGCAAGTTTGAGGGAACAAAGTAAGATCTCGGTGGGCCGGTCTGGTCTTGAGGATGATCTTGTTGCTGCTGGTGCTGGTGCTGGTCCCGTGGGTCGATCACCATGATTCACCGCTTAGTGGTTCTCCCGGGCTCCTAATGGGTCCTCTTTTGTTCGAATAAGAGAGGTCGACGATGTATGAACAAGAGATGTCGATGGGATGACGGTCCATCTATGCCAGGTAGCAGGGAGACGAGTATTGAGATGAACCCCCTTGCTCGACGTCGCAGACGTTCGACGACTTTCCATCTTTTGTCAAAGTACGTCCCCCTATCAAAAGCACAAAGGGGCCCATTTCTCTCAACATTACCCGATTCAGTAATCCATCCACCTTTTTCATCAAATATCCTTCCATTCCCCTTTGAGACAAGTTTTCCACGCCGATCATCATCCTTTGGATCCTTTGATCCGGCAGTTCGACCCGAAAGGGGAAAGGAAAAAGAACAACAAACAAGGGCAAGTGACATCATCCCGCGCAAGGAGACGAGACGAGATGAAACGCCGGATGCAGATCAGTCTCCCTTTCTGCCTCGGACGCGCGTGCGCTTTTGCGGTGGTCGGGTTACCGCCGGGAAGAATATGTAGGCAGGGTACAGGGTGTACCTCGGGCGAAGTCAACCGTGGGAACAGAGCACACAACACGCCCGTGGTGTAGACAACACGTCTGCGCTTGAGACAACACGTCTGCGCTTGAGACAACACATCTGCGCCATGGATAACACGTCCCCCCGCAAACAGAAGAACGAAGCCGTGGATCTAGTTCTTACACGCGTGCGAAGCATCTGCAGCGTAGACAGGCACCTTGACACCGCAACGCCAACTGACGAGCCTATAGCCGGACTAATCTGTCGCAAATGTTGCCTCTCATTGTCTTCGGCTACTTCGACGCCCGAACCACTCGAGGACACACTTCCTAACAGCGATTGGCCAAGGGAATTGATTTCTCATCGCCGCAACAGTCCTTGCCCGAAGGGATTATTGGATCAAATTATGAATACTACAGCTAGGAACAGGAACTGAAGACATAGCGACTACCACTACTTGTTATGATGACGAATTGTCCGTTTTCTCTGTTTGACTATCTGGTTGTCCATATTCTCTCGCGTATCGTTTTCTCTGATTGTCCATATATTCTCTTTCGGATCTCTTTGTGTGATTGTCCATTCCGATCCCAATTCCGATCTGGTTCTCATTCACGTTTCCATCCTCAGTCTGTTCGGCCGTCCCAACACCCAAGCCAATCCTCCGTCTCTTGAGCGAGGTCCCGGCGGAGTTTAGAGGAAAAGAGGGGGTCCGGTGGTGAACACCTACACCCAACCCAAAAGCAGACACAGAAGAGTTATTATGATCAGTTCAGAATCCCGTCGCTCTCCACCAAAAAGACAAAAGCTTACCTGCTGAGGGTTGCCTCCGGAACAAGTCCAAGTCTGGGCGGTCCGTCCGTCTTCCCTCTTGAGGTCCATGCATTGGGCTACGGAATCGATAAGAAGGGTTAGACATGCTTCGCCCGAGCGAAAAGCAGGAGGAGAAGCGCAAGATGTAGTCGGGAAAGGGTGGGGTTACGATTGAGTACTTACTGCCTCCTGTGATGGCGATGTGCTGCAAAAGTGGGTATCGTATGAGCTTGCGATCGATGAACTCGTTGCACAAGACGAGGACTTACGTTGTCGTCGGCTATGGGGCGTGAATATGAACCGAAACGAATGAGTATGGAGACAGAGGCAAATACGAAACGATAGGAAAGCCAGGGCTGGAGATAGATCGAAAGACTGACTGTAGTACCACTGCTGCTGAGGAACTCCCGGGTAACTAGCACCATCCCCAAACCCCACGCATCAGCGACGCACAGCTCTAGCTTACTCTGCCCCAATCTGTCGCTCACCAAGTCCAGACCTTCAACTCGATCCCGTTTCCAGGGTTGCTCCCCGCATCCAAGCAATAGTTGGATCCGCGCAACTTGATCTGACCGTCTCCCTTGTTGATGTCCCAGAACTGGTTGGCGCTGAACCTGGTGCTCTGAGTGTCACAAGCGCCGCTGAGAATCGACACGACCGATGGAAGATGGAGAGAATAATTAGTATGTCGAAGGATTCGAACGGGACAACTAGGTCAGGTGGGTGACTTGCAAGAGGACCAAGGTCCCATCGGAAGGCGATCTGGCACCCAGCGTAAGACACTGGGAGTTGTCTCCATTAGGGTGGATCAATTTGATGTCCGGCTGGTTGGAAGGAGGAGTAGTAGTAGGCGGAGGAGTAGTGGTAGGAGGAGGGGTGGTAGTCGGAGGCGGAGTGGTGGTTGGAGGGGGTGGAGGGGTCGATCCCACAGCTTCGGCGGTCCAAGTCTGTCCACGAGCGTTACCGCACTGCGTACCGTAAAGCGACATCAGAGGTGATCATGAGCTTTCTGAGGCGAGATGAGATGAACGACACTGAGAAAAGACGCACGGTCTTGGTTCCCGGAGCGCATCCTCCGAGCCCACAGCCTCCACCTGCACCGTCCAAGCAGACCGTTCCTCCGGTGATGGCGATATGGTTGTCATCGGTGTAGTACCACCGTTGATTGGCAAGTCCCTGCAAATAGCAAGGAGAATATGGATATTAAGAAGCAGCGTGATGAGTTTTCGGAAGTGTATATGACATGATAGGCTTACGGGGTAACAGGTCCAGAGCTTGGCAGGTCCTCCATCCATCGGGTCTGCAATCAAGTATGCCCGAGTGAGAAGACTGGATATATGGCATGCCGACGCCGGATCTCATGGACTTACTACTGCCAGCGTCCAAGCAGAAGTTAGTTCCGGTCAACCTCACGACCTGGTTGTCACCCTTGGCGATCTCGAAGCCGGTGGCAGCCGAAGCACAAGGGATGTTGTATAGCGGCGTTCCGTCTCCAGGAGTGGTACCGGTAGGAACTCCCAGGCAGAGAGTCTTATCACCGGCTGGGTGAAGTTTGAAAGCGGGAGCTCGCTTGATGAGCGGAGAAGCCGAGGTGAGAGTAGTGAGGATGGCGATGAGGGAGAGTCGAGACAGCATGGTGGTTGGCAGTCGTTTAGATTTATTTGGGTGAAGTTGATTGTAGCAAAGCTGCGAACGGACAATTCAACAAGAACCAATTGTTGAGATTCGCCTGCCCTTATATGTTCGTTCGAGGAACCGCGAAGCGTAACCGGATATGCCTCTTTTGGTCGTTGATCCACTTCGATTTATGCTTCCGAACCGAAAAAGCCACTGCTCTCCGTCACCTGACGTATATCGCTCGGATATTCCTCTGAAGTCGGACCCTCGTGACCATGTGCGAGTCTGGTTATAGAACGTTCCAAGGTGGTGACAACCACACACAGCCTTGGCAAACAAACGAGCTGCCTGCTGTCCCTGTGTCGGATCTGATCCGAGAGCTGCGTCGAGGCTTGTCGGCTCGGTTCAGGCCCAACGGATCTCATCGCTGAAACGAGCCAGGACGTCATCGGAAGCATATTCGAGATTCCTGACATGCGACCCGTCGACCCTCTCGAGGTAGACCAGGTACCGTGTATGCGGTACAGGTGAACGTGTGCCCGAAAGACCATATGCGCTGTGTACGTATGTACCCTGTGACCTGTGATCACTGTGATCCATAGGCCACAGGTTGACTACACAGCCTGTTCGAAGAAGGCTCCCACCTTGCCCAAAAGGGTGCGTTCGCGCTTCTCTCTTCAATTCGGATCCGGCCGGACCCGGAGGCGCATCGTGGTACATCCTTCACCTGACGAACGATATGTCAGCAGGACTCCATGTACCTTCGGGGTCTTCAAAGGAAGACGTCTTCGACATAGCCGAAAGGAGGTTTACGTTCTCGCCAGCTTGAAGTCCATTGACTCGAGCTGCACAGCCTCAAAAAGCGATATCCAATGTGTGGCTCTTCATCGGACTGGTCCGTCAGCACGACCGGTGTGGAGACGACTCTGTGGACACCTTGAGCCCTGAGAACGCTTCTACAGATGCACAGCTTTCGAATCGTCGGATTACGTGCTTCGATTCGTCACACCGAGCTATATCGGGAGGTTTCGTTCGAAGTCGTGCTCTGCTCGACCATGCGTCAGATATCAGGCTGGACAGGTGTTCAGGTGAATTGGGAGTTTGTTCAGAAGCGAGGCCCGGTGCGTAGTCTTCGTCGGCATTCTTGGTGGCCCACCTTCAAGCCTTCAATGGACTTCGACACGAGCTTCTGAGGAGCCCCTGACAGTGAGGCGTGGCAATTCGGGAGAACGCTCGTACAGTCGAACTCGTTGTGTACTCTAACTTTTGGTGCATCCTCGTCACGATCTTTCCACTACTCCAATCTACGTCCACATGGACAGAGGTCTCGTGGGCCATCGCAATCCGTTATGATACCAGCGGAACCTGACACCGACGATTACAAGTCACGTGATCTGTGTTGAACAGGGGAAAGCGGCAAATGACCTGCAATTGCCGCCGAGCTCATCTCCTCCCGCCAAACGTTTTTCGCCCAGTATTATAGTTCGTCCCTGATCTTTTGTGCTCGACTTGATGATCTGATGAGATGGTCCATGGCTATTGTATGCGGGAACGTCTGTCTTGACGAGATGTCGATGGTGGTGTTTGAAACATGAATGCTGCCCCGCCTGGGTGTCGACACGGGTGATCGCACGCGAGGGCCATGACGAAGGACGACGTCCCTCGCGAGAGATCGAGACCGGACCCTTTAGCTCTTCTGGACATGGCTTGTACAGAGCTTGTAACACCTCAACCAACTGTAACATCTCAAGTTCCAGAGCCCTGGACTACCTCGCGTCTTGCGTTCCATAATAGCCATAGACGACTCGCCGCAGGCTCCAGAGGAGACAGTTATGATACCCACCTAGAAGCGAGGAGCGACCTGAATCAACCTAATAAGGTTCGAGATTTATAATACGAGCATAGAGATAGAAGCGGGCATCCAGCATACGAAACCTCCTCGATTCTCCCTTCTCCATCCACCTTATCCGTCAATCCGATGGACCTGAACGATCTGCACCACAGGGGTGGTCCACACTCTTCCGAACACGATTTCGATTTCGAATTCAAGATCGATTTCGCTTCGAAGGGCTTGTACGATGTCAAGCAGCTCGAATCCACCAGAGAATCTCCCTGGCTACAGACGGGCCAGACGATCCGAGTACTACAGGGATTAGCAAAGACGAATAGGAAGCGACTGAAAGCTTGGGAGAATGGGGGCTTCGAGCCCGGTGCCGGGCCTGATGGAGCACATCGGGATGGGTTAGAAGATCAGGTGGATGAGGAGGTGGAAGTCTACTACCAGATCTTCGTGGGTCCAGATCAAGCAGGTGAGTGCTCAAGATGTTCGATGGAATAGGCTCGCTTCGGCTCACGTGTGATTCGACTTCGCTAGCTATCCGAGCTTTCCATAGCGATAGAGCGAGGTTTCACGACCTATCCACCGCTGGATTCCCTTACCTACAAACACACCTTGCTTTCCTTGACGACCTCCAGTACTCTGGTTTGTGGACGATTACCGAAATACCTTCGTCGTACACGAAGCAGTTAACCACCGAGAACATGGGATCTTCCAGCCTCTTGTCTTCGCCTGCAAACGGTCCCAGTCCCGTAGATAGCGGAGCAGTAACGCCCACGGTGGGCTCGAAGAGCGATACCATCTCGTCCGGTCGCCTGTCTCCCTTTGAATCCGCCGAGGTCGAGGCTACGATACCACGCTCAACGGCTCCGATCTCTCTCCGTACTTACTGGAAAGAACAGGTCTTTCCTCTTCGGCAGGATGACCTGACCAACCTCGGTAGCAAGCAGGTCCAGCTCAAATTCGAAGAGTCATTGACCCGCAGCGGGCGATCGTTGGGCAAAGAAAACGGGTCGAAGAAGACGCCGAAACGGCCCAGCAGACTGAGTCGAGATTCCACGTCGGACATGATCGGGGATCAGGATGACGATCTCGAGTCTCAGCGGGGCGAGCGGACGCCGATGAACATCAAGGAGGATGACAAGGGGTTCCCTTTCGACGACACGGAGGATGGGGATACGCCGGTGAACCGATCACCGCCTCGTGGTAAAGACGGCGGTACTCGTAATCGCGCCTTTTACGTCAAGGCAGTGGAGATCTTGATCGAATTGGCCGAGTTGGTCAAGGTAAGTCGAGCATGGCATCTTCGACAATCACATCATTCGCTTACGCAATCCGCTCCTCTCGATCTCAGGATTTGCAAGAACGTAGACTGTGTATCGCGATATGCCGTCCAGATGTATTCGTCGTTCTTCAGCAAGCGGGCTCTAAACACCTTCTGGCAGTCCATACGGTTTCTCATCTGAAACCGATCAGCCGTTACGACCGAGGTCGAAAAGTCACGAAAAGGATCTACGAAGTCAACCTGGCTTCTGCGCCTGCGCAGGTGGAAAGGAAACGAACGGCCGACGAGACCGGTAGTGACGGAATGAGCGTGAGCGACGATGCCGCCATAGACCAAGCCTACGCGGAATCTGCCGGAATCGTTCGACGAGATATCGGCTTTGAACGAGACATCTTCGATGAGCATACTATGCGGTAAGCATTATGGTGGATGAGACTGAGATGATAAGGCTGACTTTGCGGTCTCCTGCTGTGTAGAGAACATCTCGCATATATCGCGCCCGAGACGGTTTCGGAGCCAGACTTTGCCTGGGGTGCGGCAGACGTCTATTCATGGGGCGCATGTGCATACGACCTGTTGACAGAGGGTCTCGCACAATTTCCGACGCCAACCGACGAGGCTGGCGACCTCCTGCGTGATGTCCATCAACACACCACGAGGAAACGATCACCTCTTAACGAAAAAGTCAAAGATTGCCCTGACATCATATCTGGGCTGATTGGAAAAGCAATGAGCTTGGATCCGAATGGTCGCTACACCGGCATGCCATCGCTCCTAGCCGATCTATACGAGATCATCGCACTCTTACGAGACGATGCCGGCCATCAACCTTATTCCCATGGAAGAGTCGATGCTCTTTCGCGATGTTCGCCACCTAACGGTCTCCTCGAACGAAACGTCCAGATCGAAGCAATGAAAGACGGGCTGGATACAGTCGAGGCAGAAGGATCCTGCAGAGTGATATGCTTTTACGGAGAATCCGGGACTGGTAAAAGCAAGCAAGTTGAAGCTTGGTTGCAAGACCGGATAAGGGAGAGGACGGCGGGGAAGCGAAACCTCCTAGTCGGTTGGGCCAAAGTGAGTTTGCAGCACATAGAGTGATAGCCCTCAGATTGGGTTGACTGATAAGCCTTCCTTATCTCACAGATGGACCAGCATCAAGTGCGACCTCTCGCAGGTATCGTCCAGGTTTTCGAAATGCTTCTTTCTGCTGTATTCAGCAACCCGCATGAGAACGCTGCCGTGTGGAAGTCGATGATCTTAGACGCTCTACCTGGACTCGGCCGCATGTTCATCGGCCTCCTATCACCGACGTGGCAAGACCTGTTGCTCGGGAAGAGATCTGACAGGGAAATTGCGGCCGTTGACTGGGAGACATACTCGCAAAGGTTCAAGATATGGGCGCGGTCTCTCTTTGCCATCTTCGCGTCTGCCCAGCGGCCGCTGGTCATCGTTATCGGTACGCTATAGCAATTCTCCGACTTGCAACGACTCAAATCTGATTTCATGCGCCCCTTTAGATGATTGGCAATGGATGGAGTCGACCGAACGCGAACTGTCAGTATCTTATATTCCTTGCAGTTTCTCTGAAAGAAATGATTTTTCGAACCGAAGTCTCTACGCAGCTGGACCGAACTGTTCGAGAGGAAGCCACTGCCCTTCACCTTGGGCTTATTGACCTACCGTGTGGAAGGCTCTCCTTTGGACATGTCACCGCTTAGCAAGGTGATAAAAATAGAATCCCTCCCGTTCTCTTTTGGAACAATCGAGACGCTCCTCGCTACAGGGTTTCATCTCGCGGCTAAGCTCGAGGACGGCTTCAGCGTTCTCGCGGAGTTCTTGAATGCTGCTACGAAGGGAAATCCGTTGTTCATCACGTTGCTATCAGCTCGACTGGTCAGGGATGAGGTCCTGGTGAGTCCGTCCGGTTACAGCATTCGATAGTTCCTATTTATCGACCTGTTCGACATTCGATAGTATTTCGACTATGAGATTGAGAAGTGGCAAGTGGCGACCGAAGTACTGCCCGCTTATTCCACTAGCGGTTCTATCGAGAAGTTCGCCCGCTGGTAAGAGCATCATGGGGATGACCACACAGCAAGTAGGCTAACCTACTTCATTCCAGGACATTATCCCGCTTGTCTGCTGATGCTCAGTCTGCTTTGAAGATGCTCTCCTGTATGCCTGCTGCTCAGGGTGCCGACTTGGGACTGCTTGCCCGGCTGCTTTCGAAGTCTCTACCTGCGGTTCGCACGTCATTTGAGAAGGCCGGGCTCTTTGGTGTGACCCGGTTCATCAATAACCATATGGTCTTTACGCACGACCGGCATCAAGAGGCAGCTAGGGCCCTCATCAGCAAAAACGAACGGTCCAGCTTCTTGTCCAACATTGCCAGAAAGCTTGAAAGGGAAGGTTCCGATTACCTCTTTGTTATGGCAGATTTGCTTGCGGAAGCGATGCCTGTCAGCCCGGTTGATTGGCCGGCGAGCGAGATCTGCGATCTAAGTAGGTCTCCGTGCGCTTTCCTTATCAACTCGACCTTTGATTATATTGAGTTGATGCATTCTTCTATCAGTGCTCGAAACTGCTAAATTGGCCGTACGGAGTGCGGCGTTCGAGGCTGCTGATCGATACGTCAAAACAGCATGCGTGGCCTTGCCGATCTTGGATGCATCCACGTGGGCGCAGGAGCCAGAACGGTGTCAAAGAGCGTGCACCCTGATGACAGCTATCGCTTCGGGCCTCCGAGATACTAAATCAGCGTTTCCTGCGGTAAGTGCTTTACTATGTCAAATCGGAATCAATACTGCTGGCTGAGTGGTTTTCGTATCATCATTAGGTTGAGATGGCTTACAATCAGAGCATCAGCGATGCAGACCGTATCGCTGCTGCGACCCTGGCTGTGAGGCTTCACCTGGTTGAATTCCACCCGCAAGGCTTATTTGAACAGGTAGATCGGGTATTCCATTTACTTGGGTCGGATTTGGTTGTCGCGGACTTTGTGGCGCGGCAAGGTGATCGGCAACTGCAATCGCCCTTAACCGCAGAAAGTTTGACTCGAGCTATCGACGCTGGCGCCGACGTCGACGAAAATGATCCGGTGCACGCAACGCTGCTCGCCTTTGTCTGCTTCATGGTCAGTTGTGGTCCCACACTATACACAAGACTTCCGCGTCACGCGGAGCCCTACTTTGACCAGGCCGCGTCCTGGATCCTGGGATCCCGAAAAGCCCTCTCTCATCCGGCTGCCGGCTATACCGTGGGAGTACGGGCTATCCATTTCGCGGCGGATGCGATGTATGACGTTGCGAGCCTCTACCTCGAGCTGGGTCAGAACATCAATTGGCGGGGCACAATATGGGAAGGGAGTTCGGACATTCCGTTCCAGGCAATCTCCTACCTCAAGGCTACGTCGATGGCCTCTATTGATTATCGATCAACATGGAATGCTGCCGCCCTCTCCAATTCGACGGACATCCTGATATATATCAGTGCCATCGAATGCAGTAGCCTCATCCTTTCGGGAAGAAGCATTCCTCTCTTGGCTGAGCGCGGAGCCGCCAGCCTGGTTCAATTAAAGAACGACTTGGCACACGAAGTCCGGCCTTTCCTAACCTCATATTCTCAGCTTGCAGCCAATCTCACTGACAGTACTGGCAGTCGGGATCTTTATCGCCTCGACGGGGATATCCTGGATTGGGCTGAAGCCGAAGGAATGGACAATCATGGGGAATTGATCGGTGTTTCTTTCTGGTCCGTAGCGCTTCTCAATGCGGTGCTATTCGGAGGTCCAGCAAGTTTCGTACGAGACTTGGCAAACAGGACCAGAAGACACCACGACGGATTCAGGGGCCTCATCAATCACTTTACATATCTATTGACCTTCAGCTGGTATGCCTTGGAATACGATGCCGAAGAGGATGAGATCTTGGCGGAAGCCCACGAAGCATTCGCTTCCTTCCCTCTCAATGTCGACTTCCAAGGCTTGCGCTCCGGCCTCTTCGCGCTCCAAAGCCTGAAATCATTACGTGCGAAAAAGACGACGTGGTCAGATGCTCTTGCTCACGTCGAGACGGCTGTGAGATCGCTCTCGACGTCTACAACTTGCCATCTGGCTACGGGATGGCTTTGCATGAGTGCCGCTCGACATCTGCGGAATGGAACGGGCCTGTCCAAGCGTATATGGGGCGGATTTGCTGCGGACGCAAATCAGGCGTTTCAACGGTGCGGAGCCACCGCGCTATCGATTAGCGTCATCAACGAATTTCCCGAGGTTTTCAACGTGTCAACAACGGAACCATTGACGCTACTCCCTTTCAAGTCTCAGGCAGCAACGAAAGAATCTCCTAAACTGGGTAGTCCTAGCACATCGTCAAGCGATGTCATGTCCAATAACAGCGACTCCAAACAAGCGCTTTTCGTTAGCGAAGAGTCCGCTCCGGGCATCTCACAGCGTCTTAACATCGAAGGTATTCTCAAGTCGTTCCTAGCGTTTGCGACCGAGAAAGACAGCAAGATGCTCTTGAGGAGAGTATTGGGTATCTTAATTCAGATGACTCGGGCCGATACGGCTTTCCTGGCGTTGCAAAACGCATCAACGAACAAATTGCATCTCCGGGGCGGTGGGTCTCACTCAAGCATTCAAACGTACGATCTGCCAGTCTCGGACGCTTCCAGTATATGTCCGGCAAAATTACTCCTCCATGTGGCCCATTCGCGCAAGGTGAGCCATATGATCTCGCTTGTCATTGCGGTTACCTTGACTTATCTGAACCCCGTCGTCACAGCCCATAGATTCGAATGATACGGATCAAAAAATCCCGCTCATCCGCGATGGCTACTTCAGCTCTCCTTCAACGAAACACGTCCTCGCGGTTCCCCTCTTCATCCAGAATCAGTTCTCCGGCGCGATCTGCATAGAAGGTAGCTTGCTCAGGTTTTCCAGCTCGGTGAAGTCCCATGTCGAGCTGCTTGCAACGTGAGTGGGACGAGGTCAGTTCGCTGCTTGTTTCGGTTTCTGACTCTTGCACGGCGTCGTTAGTTTCGCTGCGATCGTCCTAGAAAGTCACGATGTCACTGCCTCTTTGGAGCAGTCTGTCCGACTCCGTACCTCTCAGTTAGAGCAGGCGCTCACGCATCGACAGACGTTCATATCTTCTATCACGCACGAGGTGAGAACGAGCTGTCTTGGTCACGAGCGTCTGGCACTAATCCTCTTCGGCGCGCAGTTACGAACACCTTTGCACAGCATCAGGTAAGCTCCTGCATTACTACCGCAATGATTGTTTTACAGCTAAATCAAAGCATCTTAGCTCTTACACGGCGATCCTCGAGAACACCCCCGACCTTCATGATGACCAGAAGGAGAACGTCGCCGGGATCCGGTCGTCTGCGGAGGACTTGCAGCGTATCATCACCGACGTGCTCGACCTCAGCAAGCTCGAGAATGGATCCATGCAGATCGAGACCGTCAGTTTCGACCTTAGGCAGGTGGCAGAAGCGGCGCTCGACTCCGTTGCGAATCTCGCGCACACGAAGGATCTGGAGATCTTACTGGATAATACTGTGGAAAACGATCCCGCCAAGAATTTATTGGGGGACCCTTTCAGAATCAAGCAGTGCTTGCTCAACTTGCTTGGGAACGCGATCAGGTTTACGGAAAAGGGTCAGATCCGTCTCAAGTGGACACTGGAAGCATCGCCCGTAGGTGGCGAAACCCTCACCTTTAGCGTTTCGGACACGGGTATAGGCATTCCGGTCGAATCTAGGCAACGCCTCTTTCAGCCCTTTTCACAGGTTGATGCGAGTATTCAGCGGAAATGGGGAGGTACCGGGCTCGGCTTGTCCATCACGCACAATCTGGCACACATCATGAAAGGTTCTGCCTGGTGCGAATCGGTCGAAGGCAAGGGGAGCACCTTTTTCTTTTCGGTCGTTGTGCACTACGACAACAAGGTGGCGGTCTCGACTTTCCGACGTGAGAACAAGCCGCACGTACTTTTGCTTTGCCCTCCGTCGGCAACGACAGACAAGCTGGCGCGAAATATCCAGGGGATGAACGGGAGAGCCACAATCACGACGCCAGCCAATGCTTCAGATTATCTAGCCGACATCAACGCCGTCGTGCTGGACTCGGCATATAGTGATGCGGTACCGTTCGTAAAGAGGCTAGGGAATGAGCGCCCTGATATCAAAGTGAGGCGGCGCTTCATCCCGCCGTCATGACCGTTTTGAGTCAGCTGATCCCGGACTGTTACACTTGAGTACAGGTTACCCTTTTAGCTGAGCTGACAGATAAGGCAGCGCTTTTGAACCGTTTGGCCGATCCGACCGCCCGGATCATTACCAAGCCAGTCAAGGCCGAAGCCATTTACGATTTCCTCGATCTCTCTGTCTCTCGCTCTTCTACCGCCGCTGTCAACAAGCGGATCAAGCCGGTTGCTATTATCGACAAGGACACCGCTTCTGTGAGTCTCTTGTCGTTTTGCGCTGATACGTCCGAGCTTTCTGACCCGGCGAGACCGTGCTTAGCGTCATCCATTGAACATTTTATTCGTGGATGACAATCCCATCAACCGTGCTGTGGGACTGAAGGTGAGCGGTTGCAATAGATGCTACCCGTTTGCTTGTGATCTGATTCGTATTCTTCGGGAACAGGTGCTCAAGAAGTTTGGATACCTATACGTAGATACAGCCACCAACGGCCTAGAGGCCGTTCAAGCCGCCGAGAACACGAAATATGATCTGATCTTGATGGATCTGCAGGCGAGTCGAGGCGCAACATTATACTTCCATCGGTTTCATACTTTCACCACATGCTGACATGCAGACTGTTCATATCGTTACAGATGCCTGTAATGGACGGTCATACCGCCATGAGCAAGATCTCCGCGAGCGAAAAGGCAGGACAGCCGCAGATCGTAGCCTTGACAGCCAACGCAGATACTGTGAGTCATTCAAGCGTACATCACTCCAGTCATCTCCAGACTGATATAGCATTTCGTTCCAGACAACCCGAGATCTGTGTATGGAACAGGGATTCCATGGCTTCTTAGGGAAACCTCTCGTCATCAGGGAACTGGACACCGTCTTTGAGACTGCGCATAGGGTCAAGCTGAGCCATTCGCAATGATCGATTTCTTGAAAGGTCGATCGCACTGTATACACATACCAGCTATCGCATCAGGAACCAAAGCAAGCGCCATCCATAATCCGTCTGTATACAGCATTCTGCATATAGCTTGTAGCCATCGGCATCGTGAAACAGGGTTGTAGCATATATGTTATTGTAGCACGATCGAGAATGGTAGTCTAGGGGTATAAAAGCGCGCAACGTCACGTCGCGCTTGGACTGACTACTAACTAGCCTGAGGTCGTGTCGTAGCGAATGTCAACGTCAAAGTTGTATGATCACGACCTCGAGACACTGCTGTTGGCTGCCACTTTCTGTACGGCACAAAACAACACAAACATTCTGCCCAGAATGAGGGTCTTCGGCTTCGTCCTTTTAGCATTGAGCCTCGCAGGAATCGCCCTGGCGTAAGTGGAGAGGCCGTTCCTCCAGTACGGAGTAGTTCCGCTGCTGACCTACTTGTCGTGCGACACTTTCAGATGGACTAAAGAGTAAGCAGAGGACCCGGCTGCAGAGTCAGCATGATGACGCCACTGATCTGATCACTTCCTTCGTAGAGATCATGAAATCTTCGACCTGGTAACAGCTCTGGAGACCGCCGAGGGCAAGGGGACGTCGTTCTACTCGTTCTTGAATGTCACCCCCAGTGCTACGCTCGATCAGATCAACAAGGCTTATAGGAAGAGGAGCATGGTGTTGCAGTAAGTGTGAACGCAAGGGTGTCAACGCTACCGTTTCTAATCCTTGCTGTATGCCGTGACCCGACCTCAGCCCCGACAAAAATCGTAACGTGCCCGATATCCAAGCTCGATTCGCTCGTCTTGGAGTCATCACGAACATTCTGCGAAATTCGGAAGAGAGGGCTCGATACGATGTGAGCAACTGCTAGCAAGCCTTGAAGAAATCACCTTGGCTTATTCCCATATAACTCGACTCTCGCAGCACTTCTACAAGAATGGCATCCCTCGATGGAGAGGAACCGGCTACTACTACTCTCGTTTCCGACCTTCCTTGGTCCATGTCCTCGTCTTTTTGGCCTTCCTGACTTCTGTCATTCACTACGTCATCCTCTACATGCGAGAGAAGAGGGACCAAGGTCGGGTCGAGTGGTTCGAGAGGAGGGCTCGTGAATTGGCTTTCCCCGGTTTGACCTCTGGAGGTAGCGGTACCAGCACCCCTCTGCCCGTTGAAAAGGCCGAAGTCGTCGCCGACGTCTTGGGACAGCTCGATTCCGCAGAAGTTGAGACCCCTACCGAAGCCGAGCCCAAACTCACCCGTCGTCAAGCCCGTTCCCGTGAGGGTCGCAAGGAGCTGGCCAAGTTCAAGACCGAAAAAGAGCAGCCGGCGCAAAAGGCTCGACCTGTCACCCCGGTCGTCGCCGAAACGAGCGAGAAACGACGCAAGGTTAGGGTTCCTTATGTCGAGGATGGTCCTCAGGGTGGACCCGTGCTTGATCTTGTGGTCAACGGGGATGGGGATGTATTGCTCGTGAGTACGACTGTATGTTTCGTATGGCCATTTCGCAAGACTGATGATCTTGCCCAACCCGTTAGCCTGGAGACATCCCTCTCCGATCTCAAATCCGAGCTGCGTCTTACAATGACCTGTGGCCAGTCGCTCTCGCTCGCTCAATTTACACCAAGTTCAACTCACCCTCTGCTACCGCGGAGGATGCGGACGAGATCGACGAAAATGACGAGATGGAAACCTCGACTGTGGCCAAGAAATCCGGACGAAAGGCCAGCAAAAAGCCTCGTTCGTTAGCGAAACGAGGGGTGAACGGCAAGAACTGAACGGGCTGTATCGATCGTTGAACAATGAACATGCATACCCTTTCAATAGCGTCTCCAAACTGTCGTATCATCTGAGTGTTTCTCGAGGCTATCAGGTTTTGCCCTGATGGATGCGGCAAAATGAGGATGCTGCTCCATGAAAGCTTGTAATCTTGCCCTCTCCTCTTTGGCAGTTCTCTTGTATGTCCGAATGTAAACCTTGAACGCCTTTTCTGACCCTGAATTTGTGTTGGCACAGTACTTGAGAGCTGGTGGCTGGGTGAGGTGGGATAGGGGTCCAGGGTGAATTGTTTGAGCCATTCTTCAATCGAGTTGTTGAGACAGTTGCAGAAATTGTCTGACAAGGGTACTTGACCATGGCATTTTGCAATGTTGTTGAGTAGGTCTTTGGTGTCGTGCTCTATGGCATCAGGGAATTTGTCACATCGGTGTGACAGTACTTCTCTATGTGCTTGCCATCAGGTATGGCAAACTCGATCGGGAATTCGGATTGCGTTGTGATCGGGAAAAATCCCTTTCCATCGCTCGCGTCTTTCGCCCCGAGCCATCCGCCATCAATTCCACGGGGATGTATGAGGTGTCTTCGAAATAGCGGAGTCCGTGGAGCCTGTCAAATTCATTGCCATCCTACATGCCCTCCAAGGGCTCTCTGCTTGCTGTCAATCCGCTCAAGCGCTCGTTCCCGTAAATACATTCGTTTAATATTATCTCTCCATTTTCACTCTGTACAAGCGGCTCATCGCCTTCCATACGTCGCCCAAGCCCCTTTGCCCTCCTGTTCGAGCAAGACCCCCGCGCTGCGCTTGGCATCGAGGAACAACGAGTTCATCTCGCCGATATCCTGAACGTCGATCTGGTTTCGGCCAGACATCTTGGCGATGATCGAAGCTGGAGTGAGGAGTTGCAGGGCATATCTATAAAAACAAGTAGCCGAAGATGAAGAGGTTTCAGCTCCGAGTGCGATGATGGCAGACACGCTCCCGTTCTGACCCCATCGCCACGAGACTCACCGCAACGAACTGTTCACCCCTTCCTCTGCCAGCTTGTCCAAAGCCTCTGGACTGACGTCCAACCCTTCGACCCTACACCTCGTCTCCAAGACGTGCTTGACCTCGTCCCGCTTGTACGGGTACGTCCTGACGATCATGCACCTATCCAGGAGGTCCATGGGGATCCCGTGTGGGCTGACGATCCCCGCCTGACCTAGCCCCTCGGTCTCTGTACCTCGGATGACGCAGTTACCGCGATTGGAAGCGAGGACGACGTAGGGCGACATGGGGGATTCCAGAGCTCGGTTGAGAAAGGTGAAACATTCCATGTCGAGCATGTGGACTTCGTCGATAAAGAGCACACCGGGGACGAGCTCGGCGACCCCCTGTTCGATGTATCGATCGACGACCTTGTTGATCTCCCTCCTGAGCTTGTCGGTGATCTCGGTCCGTCCCCCCCTGACGAGCTGTCCCATGACGCTCATGATGTCCTGCCCACCCTGAGGTCTCGCATTGGCCATGTCCAGGTCGTGCAGGGTCACGTCCTGTACGATCTCTTTCCTCTTGTGCACGTCCCCCTTGGGCAACGGGACGTACTCTTCCGCCTCCAAGTCATACTCGGTCGCATACGCATCGCTCCTCCCGACCCGCTTGACGGCACCGGTGTTGGCTTCGATGTAAATGACGTCCCCTACGACCACTCGTTCCTTTTGCAAGCTCTCGTAGATGGTCGGGTCGAGCCTGAGCTGTTTGGTCCCCTTGGCGGTCTTGAGGCCGACGATGACGTGGGAGATGGTCTTGCCGTACCCAGAAAGGGGGTTCTCGGCTTCGGCCGGAGTGAGCTCGGTCACCTCTCCCTCGTAGACTTCTTTCGTCTCCTTTATCCGAAGGCCTGCGTGAGGCGGATGTTCAGCAGACTCAGGGAACGTCAGTAACGCCTCCTGGACTGCGAACAAGACTCTCGACCTGTATGGAACACTCACCGATAGCTCTCCTGAACCCTCCGCTGAGCACTTCGGTCTTTTTCACTTCCCCGCTGAATACCTCGCTTCCGACCATGGGGCAGAAGGGCACTCGTGCTCCTAGTTCCTGAGAGAGGGCTAGGGAGAGGGCGGTCTGAGCCATACAAGTGAGGGGTTTGGTGTGGGATAGTCGATTTGATGATAAGTGATGTCCGGGTGGTGGAATGCGGTACGGGGATCGAAAGGAAAAGATAAAGGGGCAGCAAAGGAAGGTATGTATAAGTCAGTAGTCGAAATCGAGCTATAACCTTTATGGCAAGCGACCTCGAACTCACCTTCCCAGTTCCCGGCGGTCCTACCAACAACAACGGCCTCCCCGAATATTTCCCACTCCTCAGCAACCCCAGATGCAAACCCAAAGCTTCCCTCGCCTGCGCCTGTCCTACGAACCCTTGACCGGTAGGCAGGGCGTGTCCCTCGGGAGAGAGACCGAGACCTTTGATGTGCGAGTGAGTGTGGATACGAGAGTCCTTGTTCGGCACCGGGGCTGGGTTTGTGGAAGAGGTCGTCGTGGCAGGAGCCGGGGTGGTGGAAGGACCTGCGGTGGCAGGAGCCATGGTGACGTCCGAGGTCATTTTTTTGAGGTTGCAAAGTGTCGTCTGCTGGTCGCTCTTTTTCGTGTATCCGAGTTGAGACGCTTGTTTCCTTTCAACTTCTGATTCGAGGAGCTGTTTGGTGGTGTTTTCTGCCTTGGTTTTGGAATGTATGAACAGGTTACAAAGTGTAATCAAGAAGGATGTCCTCTACGACATGAACCCCCTCTAAAGCATTTGATCACGTGACACATGCTCTCGCTCGTGTTTTTGGGATTTTCCCTTCCGAGAGAGAGGAGGAGCAGTTGCTTGATAATTGACTTCAACTTCACATTCAACCATCTGTTCATCCTCTGCACCACCCCCTCTCTCCTCTTCTGGCTCTGAAAACGTATACCCAAACTCTCCACCTTTCATCCCAACCCCCCATCTTGCAACGTACGACCACCAACATGTCCTCTACCACCTTCCTCTCGCCCGACCAGGCCTTGGCCACCCTCAAAGAGTACGAGTCCGGGGACGGTCTCTCCTTGAGAGAGTTGATGGATACCAGGAGGAACGGACAGGGAGGGTTGACTTATAACGATTTCTTGGTCTTGCCCGGAAAGATCGATTTTCCCGTGAGTAGGCGCGAGAGGTTTGGAGCTGGTCCGGGGCTAGAGGGGGGTTTCGGGTTTGAGAGCTGATCGTGGTACACACACACTCTCTTCCTTGTCTTGCACCCGTCTTTCTCCTCTCCTTGTCCTATTTCTCAACATGCAACTCGGACTCGATTTCTGCAGGCCTCGGAGGTCTCCCTCCAGACCAAGGTGACCAAGAAGATCACCCTCAACAGCCCCTTCCTCTCTTCCCCCATGGACACCGTCACCGAGACTCAGTGAGTGCAGCCTGCATTCAAACCTCTCTTTTTCTGTCCTTTCATCTCGGATCGAGAATTCGTTCGGAAGCTGATCTGGGGAAACCTCTTACCTTATCTGTTTCTCTTATTTCATCTGCGTAGGATGGCCATCGCCATCGCCCTCCACGGAGGTCTCGGAATCATCCACCACAACTGTTCCGCCCAAGAACAAGCCGCCATGGTCAGGAAAGTCAAGAAGTACGAGAACGGCTTTATTACGGATCCCATCTGTTTGGGAGCCGGGGATCTGGTCGAAGAGTGAGTTCTGAGCCCGGTTCGAGGAGGATAATTGTGGGGTGATAGAAGGGCGGCAGTGAGGAGGAGGATCGAATGTTGATCTGGGCGACAATGAATAGCGCGCTGGAGATCAAGGAGAAGCTCGGATTCGGAGGTATTCCCATTACTGGTGAGTTGGCATGGTACCTCGTTTCATCGTCGTGAACACGAGCTCACGCCCAAATTCTGTCGCCCAACCCCGTAGAGACCGGCAAAGTCGGCGGCAAGCTCCTCGGAATCGTCACCGGTCGAGACGTCCAGTTCAGGGACGCCTCTGCCCCGCTGGCCGACGTCATGACGACCGACCTCGTCACCGGCAACTCGGGCATCTCGTTGCAAGAGGCCAACCAGATCATCCGGGACAGCAAGAAGGGTAAACTCCCCATCGTCGACGCCCAGGGCAACTTGGTCTCCCTCTTGGCCCGATCGGACCTGTTGAAGAACCAAAACTTTCCCCTGGCCAGCAAGTTGCCCGAGAGCAAGCAGTTGTACTGTGGAGCTGCCATCGGGACCCGAGAGGCCGACAAGGACAGGTTGAGGTTGTTGGTCGAGGCCGGACTCGACGTCGTCGTCCTCGATTCGTCCCAGGGAAACTCGATCTACCAGATCGAATTCATCCAGTGGATCAAGTCGACCTTCCCCGACTTGCAGGTCATTGCCGGAAACGTCGTCACGAGGGAACAGGCCGCACAGCTCATCGCCGTCGGTGCCGACGCCTTGAGGATCGGGATGGGTTCCGGATCGATCTGTATCACCCAAGAGGTCATGGCCGTCGGTCGACCCCAGGGTACGGCCGTTTTCGCCGTCAGCGAGTTTGCCCGCAAGTTTGGCGTCCCTACCATCGCCGACGGGGGTATCCAGAACGTCGGGCACATCGCCAAGGCCCTCGCCCTCGGTGCGAGCGCGGTCATGATGGGAGGCATGTTGGCGGGGACCACCGAATCCCCCGGTGAATACTTTTACCACGAGGGCAAGCGTGTCAAGACGTACCGAGGCATGGGATCCATCGAGGCCATGGAACATCAAAAGAAGAAGCCCGCCTCGGGGGTCGTCGCTGCCAAAGTCAAGGCCGCGGGGATCTCGGTCGCTCCTTCCGGGGACGACAATGCCGCCACGGCCCGATACTTTTCCGAAGCCGACGCCGTCAAGGTCGCCCAGGGTGTCAGTGGGGACGTCGTGGACAAGGGTCCGTTGAGCAAGTTTGTACCGTACTTGTACACCGGGTTGCAGCATTCGTTGCAGGACGTCGGGGTCAAGAGCGTCGAGCTCTTCAGGGAGGGTGCCGACAAGGGTCAGGTCAGGTTCGAGCTGTGAGTCCGGGCGTGGGGTCTGAAGTCTTCGCTACGGGTGATCAGAGTACTGACACGAGTGATGTTACGATTTGCAGCCGAACCGCCTCTGCTCAGGCTGAAGGAGGTGTTTCGAACTTGCACTCGTACACCAAGAGGTTGTTTGCCTAGACCTAGGACGCGCGCGCGAGAGATGATGAGGAGTGTCTTGAGTTGTAATTTGTCCGAAACGGAGTTTGGTTTCCCCTCCTCCTATTTTTTCACCCTCCAATTCTTGGTAGTTTTTCATGAAATGACGATATAGACAACATATGTGCAGAACTGAGGTGATGGTGCAGAGAGATTGGGTGTGGACAGTCTGGGAGAAGCAAGTTGTGTGTGGTCGCCTCTCTCGGATCCGGAAATCTCGTGATTCGCGGCTAGAAAGCTAGAAAACAAAAACAAAGATCAAAAGAAAGACCTCTTTTGACCAGAAACTTGTCGTGACGATCGACAACAACACCACACTACTATAACAATAGCCGTACTCCTAACCCCGGATCACCTTCTCCCTCTCCCTTCTTGCCTTTCGCTCTTTGTCCCCTTAGCGATCGAAATCCCATCTCCTTGTGCCCTGGTCTGATGGCGGGTCGACCTTCCCGTAGCACGCGTTCAGTCAACGTTAGCTACACCGAACCTACCGAGGACGATTACCTCAAAGGTCTGAGATCGACATCCAGGCCGTCAGCTTCAGCATCTGCATCGTTATCGGCGGCAACATCGACAGCATCGGCTCAAGCGGCGTCGACAAGGATCAAGCCGATCAAGTTCAACTTGAAAGCCCTGAGGCAGGGTTTGCCCAAGGAGGAACATCTCGATCGACCTTTCCACCACGAAGACGATAACAACCACGAGGGGGAGGATAATCACAACGAGGACGAATATAACGAGCCCGACGATAATCACGACGACGAAACGGATACGATGAACCCGAACTTGAACCCTTTCAACGCTCGTCGATCGTCGAGGACCAGCCGACGTAGTTCGGCAGGTAGCAGCCAGAACAACCTGAAGACCAACGGGAACAGTAATTCGCTTGCGACGAGGACTTCCAGTCGACGGACCCGAGCTACGATACAGCAAGAGAACGTGGAGGAGAATGGGATGGTCTACGAGGATGCCGATGGACAAGGTCGATCGCAAGCTCAGCTTCAGGTGCAATCCGGATCTCGAGCTCCTGGTCGACGATCTTCCCGAGGGTACCATCCCAACCTCGATCCCGAGCTGGGAGTACCTCTTCACGAGGACGGGGATGGGGATGAGGATGCGAGTGGGGAGGTTGATGAAGAGTACGTCGGTGATGGGGACGGTGCAGAAGTCGGGGATGCGGTGCCGGAGGAAGAGGAAGAAGAAGAAGTCGGTAAGTTCTCGTCTGATTCTCGTCGTTTTCGTCTTCGGTCTCGGGGCTTGGGCAACGGGCAACGGGCAATGGACAACGGTACTCGCATCGGGATTCCTCGGGACGATTCTGGAGTGTTTTCGAGGGGATGATTGGCCGTTTGATATCACTCTTCTCGATCCTCGCTTTCGGACTCGGGGATAGGAAGGATCTGCGCGAACGACGATCTTTAATCGTCGTCGTCGTCGTCGTCGGGTTCTTGGTTCTTATTCTGATTGGGTCGGGGTCGAGTTGAGAAGCGTGGAAGAGGGTGCTTGAGAAGCCTACGGGCAGAATACAAAGAAAGGCTCGAGGTTGGATGTTCGGGATAAAGTAGAAGGAGTTGAGAAGCCAAGAGTCCCTTCTCGTCCACAATACTTTGCGGTTTCAGACTTGGACATTGCTGGACTTCGTACATCGACCAACACTACCTCAATTGAGAATCGTTCAATACTCTACGGCTACAACCCTCTCACTACGACCAACACAAATCGCCTTCTCGATCATGCCCAAGATCCCTCAAAGACGTCGACGTACACGTCAGGTCGAACCCCGACCTTTGGTCATGCTGCAACACTACCACCCTGTCGACCCTTCGCTTCCTCTTTCATATATCCGCTCGTCGACTTCGACCGAACCGGACTATGACTACTTTGTCGAGCTGGCTGGAGATAGACCTTGTTTCACTAAACATCGGGATGGAGTGTTGAGTGCGAGCAACTTGTGCCTTTACCTTCCCGGACCTCTTGCTGGGATGTTGAGGCAGGAAGAAGAGTCGGTGATTCAGGAAAAGGAGGTGGTCATCGATCCCGAATTGTTGATGCTCGACCAGGCGATTTGGGACGACTTGCCAAAGACTCCGATCGGGAAGGGCAAGGGGAAACAATACGAGCTGGTTGAAGATGAAGAGGGAAAGACGGAGCGGATGCTCGATTACGACGCGGACGATGAGGATACGATGAACCCGTCCCCGACATCGTCCATCGGTGCTATATCTCGTTGCCTTTACCCGCCTAGCGAGGTCTCGTCCGAGTCGACGCTCTCACCACCACCACCTCCGGCTTGGCCTTGGGTCATCACGGAGTTTGTTCCTAAAAAGAAGAGCATGAACAAGTTCCTCAAGTCATTGGTGATGCCTCGTAGACCTCTAGTGGAGAGAGAGCCAAAGGACTGGCCGACCTGGGAAGAGATGACGATCGCCAGAGAGAAATCGTTGGCATACCAGGTCGCATATGAGCGAGCTAAACGAGAAGCGGCTAGAGCTCGAGCTCAAGCACGAACCGGAGCCGGACCTAGTTCGAGCGCTTCGACGTCAAAAGAGAAGGTGACGAAATTGAAGCAGACAGCCCAGCCGTCTGGTTCAAACGTCAAGAGGGAGGACCGAGCGGGGAGCACCGATTCGACTTTGACCTCGCTATCCGACCTGAGCCGAAGCCCTAGCCCTTGTCCCGAGCCTCGGACCAGAGATCCACTGCGTTGGAGAGATTCCGAGTCGCTGACCCCTTTACCTGATTCTCCTCCTCCTTCTTATTCTTTCACTGCGCCATGTCTTTGACTCACGTGGATCCATGATGATACCTCGACCGATACCCCTTCCTGCCCATCTACAGCACGCACGCCTACCCCTCCCACAGAATATGTCCAGACACGAGGCGGTCGTCAAGTCGCGAAAAAAATCCTCCGCGAGTCTCCCGACCCGGATGACCCGGATGCTCTGGACGAGGATGACTTTGAGAACTCGATCAAAGCCGATGAAGATTTCGACGAGTCGCCCCCACCTCGGCGAGCTACACGGGCGGCCAAGAAGAATAACCTCGACGGATTCGTAGAGGACGACGAAGAAGACGCTTCAGAGGATTCGAACGGACGGCGAAAGAGCAAAAAAGCGGGGTCCTCGCGAGTGCAGCCCAGCCGATCAACAAGAAAGAGCTCGAGGATTCCCAAGAAGAAGGCCCGAACTGATGACGATTACGAACAGGACCACGACGAAGAAGAGGACGACGAGGTGGTGGAGATGACGCCCGAGTTTAGCGATCACCCGAGCGATATCATTACCGGTCCAGCGACCAGTAAACCGAATGGTCGAGCTCGTGGTCGCAGGGCTGTCCAGTCGACGGACGACGAGCAGCCGATTACGAGAAAATTGAGACAGCGCACCACCAATGTCAACTATGACATGACGGCACTGAACCCGCTACTTCCTGACGACAACTTCGGTCGGAAACGAGCGGGACCCAGCGGAAGTAATGCCGGGAACGGCGCTTCGCAGAACAATGGAGGGTTCTTGATGGACATGGCGAGAGGCTCAGGCGCGCTCGCAGATCCCAACATGCCGAACATGCCAGATTCTGATTCGGTGCGTTGTTGATGTATTGACACCTCAACATTCCACTGCTGACCTTGACCCGACGTGCAGGACGATGATATGCCCGACTATATCAAAGATCTTCGAAAAGAGGCTTCATCGACGATGGCTCTGGCCAATGGAGGAACGAATCGAGGAAAGAAGGGGAATGCCCCTGCTGTCGGTCCCAGTACAGCTACGGTCGCAGCGGGAACGGTGGGAAGATACAACCCGGAGGCTGGTGTGTGATGCGTCCTTCGCATGCATTGATGATCTTCCGAATGCTAACACACGATCATGAACAGCTCGAGCAGATGCGGATCCATTGGGCGTGGACCTGAATGTGACTTTCGACCAAGTGGGCGGTCTGGATGGACGTGAGTCTGGCTGACAGATCCGCGAAGATGGTTTCTGATGGGTCGTATCTCTTCGAAAGACATCAATCAATTGAAGGAGATGGTAGCACTGCCATTGCTGTATCCCGAGCTGTTCCAGCAATTTGGCATCACGCCACCGCGTGGTGTATTGTTTCATGGTCCCCCAGGAACAGGTACGTAGTTGCCAGGTCAAGTGATGTGTACAAGGTTCCTGACACAGCAACCTTCCGGATTGGCAGGTAAAACCCTGCTAGCACGAGCGTTGGCAGCGAGTTGTAGTTCGTCTTCCCAAAAAATCGGTGAGCCTGGTTGGGCGGACTCCGGCTACGATCCCGCCATCTGATTATATGCTTTCGTAGCCTTCTTCATGCGAAAGGGAGCGGACTGTCTCAGCAAATGGGTGGGAGAAGCCGAACGGCAGCTGCGACTTCTTTTCGAGGAAGCCAAGAACGCTCAGCCGAGTATCATCTTCTTTGATGAAATCGACGGTACGTCGGCAAGCCAGTTTGTGCACGTGTCCGTTCCGGGCTAACCTGCGCATTTCCATAATAGGTCTCGCGCCGGTCAGGAGTTCGAAGCAAGATCAGGTGCATTCTTCTCTTGTGGCGACCTTATTGGCGCTGATGGATGGCATGGACGGACGAGGTGCGTTCTCCTACGTTAGTCTTGCTACAGATCGACGACGTGCTAAAGAGATTTTTCACCTTCGCAGGTCAAGTCATCGTGATCGGTGCGACAAATAGGCCGGACTCCGTAGATCCTGCACTACGCCGGCCGGGTCGTTTCGATAGGGAATTCTACTTTCCTTTGCCAAACAAGGAGGCGCGCAAGAAGATTATCAGCATCAACACGCGCAAATGGCAACCTCCTCTTGAGGACGTGTTCTTGGACGAACTGGCAGGTGTGACTAAGGGTTACGGAGGAGCAGATCTCCGGGTGAGTCACCAGCCCGGTCTTTACCGCTTGGAAAAGGCCCGCTCAAACTCTTCAGTTGTTAGGCACTATGCACGGAAGCCGCTTTGAACGCCATACAAAGGCGATATCCTCAAGTATACAAGACAAACGACCGACTACTGCTCGATCCCACGTCCATCCACGTGCAAGCTCGAGACTTTATGGCTTCGGTGAAAAGTGAGTTCAATGTCAGGGTTTGCATACAAGATAATCCATGCTGACTATTTGCTTCGCAGAAATTGTTCCATCTAGCGCAAGATCGGCTTCTAGCAGTGCTCAACCGATCCCTCCACATCTGGAACCTCTTCTCCAGGACCCCTTGCGACGAATCACAGGCGTATTGGACGAGCTGATACCGAACAAAAAAACCAAGACCGTACTCGAGGAGGCAGAGTGGGAGGACGACAACGCCGACGGGACCTTTGGGAAGGAGCTGATCATGCAATGTGGGTTGTTCTGGTCTGGCAACATCCATTGCAAGACTTGACGCCTTGTTTGATGCAGCTTTCGAGACGCTTAGGGTTTACCGGCCAAGACTCTTGATTCACGGTCAGAAGGGCCTGGGGCAACGGTTCTATGGAGCTGCCCTGCTTCATCACCTGGAAGGCTATCATGTACAGAACTTGGATATCGCGACCTTGCTGGGTCAATCTACAGCGGTAAGCCTATGGTCCCACGCATTGGTTACTCCGCGCCACAAGATACTAAACGGAAGCACTGTTACAGACTATCGAAACGATGCTTGTACAAATGTTTGTCGAAGCCAAGCGTCATCAACCCTCCGTCCTTTACATCCCCGCACTCAGTCAATGGTCCGCAGTATTAACGCCTACCGCCAAAGCGACTTTCGGCACCCTGTTGGACAGCCTGACGCCGTCCGAACCGGTCGTTGTTATCGCATTTATGGATGAGCCCCTGCGCGAATTGGATGACGAACTCAAGTCGTGGTTTGGACGCATGGGAGATAATTTGATAGAACTCCACGCGCCCGATATTGTAAGCTGTCGCGACAAGAGCTTGAGCTCATGCCAGGCTGTAGCTTATTGCGATATCCTTGACGACAGGAACAAACCAAGGCTTATTTCCGAAACATCATCGAGAAGATCCGGTTGCCACCTGATCAGTTCCCCGACGCATTACCGAAACGTCGGAGGATCTTGGAGGAACTGCCTAAAGCGGCACCGTTACCTCCTCCTGCTCCAAGCGCAGCGGCATTGGCCGAGCAAGCGGCAAAGGATCAAACCCTAAAGGAGATTGTAGCGTTCCGATTGAACCCTATCCTGACGGAACTCAAGAAGAGACACAACAGAAAGTCGACTTTGACTGCGGCGGAAGCTTTGCAACGCTGGTACCAGCTTGTCGCGAGGGATGAAGAACGCGCAGAAGACGAAAGGCAGGCGGCCAAAGCGGCCGAGATTGGCCCAGAGGCATCACTGGCACTTGATGCAGCCATAAACGGAGATGCTGTTCAGCCGATGGCTGTCGACGTGCCGATGGACAATCCGCTTGCCGAGAACAACAATGGCATTGCTGTGACAGTATCAATGGAAGCGGTCGAACCCGCACCCGCCGAACCCGCTCACGCGGAGCGACCACGAACGCAATCTCCCGTCGCCGACAAGCCTTCTCGACCCAAGCCTCACTGGGTCGACTTTGAACTCATGCAGGAAAAGCTCATGAGTCAAGACGACGGCTACTACTCGCTGAGGGCGTTCGAGCGTGACATCTTCCGTATGAGGGAGAATGTCGATGGTGCCGAGATGGACCTCGACAAACGTACCAAGGCGGCTTTGCTGGCGAAAGAAGCCACACTTATGATCAAGGATCACTTCCAGGATGAGCAGCAGAAGCTGGAGATCGAACGGATGGCTGCACGAGAGTACGCCAAGAAGCAGCTCAAGAAGAAGAAGGGCACCAAATCAGCAAGTTCGTCACCCAACGGTACTCGATCCTCTGCCCGTTTGAGCGGTCGCGCTCCCGAGATCAGCTTTACCGAAATCCTACAAAACGAAAGGGTCAACGGGAAAAAGCGCTCTCGGGACGGTTCGGAAGATGCGGCTTCGATCGGCTCGGATGGACGAGCTGCTAAGAGGAACAAGGGCGAAACTGGTGGTGCCGTGCTAGGCCTGCCCGATCAGCAACGCCTGATGGCAGATGCTAGTCATGCTCCTTCGCACGGCATATTGGGCACAGGATCCGGTACTCATGCCATGGCGGCGCCCTTGCAAGAGGACATTTTGGCGGGCCAGCTGGAGCAAGCATCGACGATTGCGCAGCCCTCATCAGGAGGCTTGGCCGCGATCTTGAACCCTATCCACTTGCGTCCTCGAAGCACAACGCCGCAGACCGAGCCGCCGATTACCCAGCAGCCGGTCCCTCACCCGCATCCTCCATTCTTTATTCCCGAAAAGCAGTTGGAAGACCTGTCCGACATTCTCGTTATTGGCACGCACCAATTCACCGTCGAAGACCTCGAGCAACTTCATTCGATGGCACTTCAACTCATATGGAGGCATCGTTCCGATTGGGACAGGTCGTTGATGGTACAACAGCTTGTGCAACATTGCTCGCATTTCGTGCAAGCGGTCCAACATGGGTCGTGATCCAAAGAGACTGAGACTCCCAAACTTAATGACCTATTCATGCTCTCATGGTCGATATGACTCGACGTGTATCGTTACGCTATTGTACTGTATTTCTAGTAATGCTTTGGGCAAGTGATGTATGACACGAGCATGCTTATGACCTTGCGCTGCTCCTCTACTCGTCCAAGTCCTCGCCTGTCTCGAGCAGGCTTTCCAGACGAAGACCCTGATTATAATCCTTGAGCTTGGAGATGATGTAGTCCAGTCCTTCTCCTTCTAATATCCCTTCAAGACCCGTCGTAGTCAACCCTATCCGGTGGTCGGTCACTCGATCTTGCGGAAAGTTGTAAGTGCGGACCTTGTCGCTTCTGTCCATGCCCTTGACCTGTAATCGACGGGTATCTCGGCGGTCCTGTACAGCTTGTGCCATCTTTTGATCGAGTAGACGTGCTCTTAGAATCTGCCAAGCCCAAGCTTTGTTCTGTTGAGAAGCGGTCGAAATCAGCATCGAACGCGCCAAATCAACTTGCAACGGTGATAGTCAGCTGACGACTTGCCTGATGTTGACTTCGAGAATCCTGCATCGAAACAGTGATGCCTGTCGGAATGTGTGTCAAGCGGACCGCCGACTCTGTTTTGTTGACATGCTAAGAAGAGAAAGCTTGAATCTCAGTTAACCGCCGTTGAGAGGTTGCTTAATGCGCTGACCTGGCCTCCGGCACCCCGAGCCCGCATAACCTCTGTCTTCACATCCTTCTCGTCGACTAGGTCATCGGAAGTCTCATTGCTGTTCTCAGATAATGGTAAGACCTGTTGATCATGCGGAATAAGAAAATGCGTTATCGATCAGGTGCAGACGCCAGATTGCACTCACCACAACGGCAATGGTGCTTGTGTGAACCCGACCGGCAGATTCGGTCGCAGGAACTCGCTGCACTCGATGGACTCCTCGTTCGAAACGAAAGTCACCGAATGCGCCCTCGCCCTTCACTTCGAGCGTGACATCCTTGAGACCGTTTCCGCCCACGTTGCCGACCGTCTTGCTGAGGATTGATGTGCGCCAGTTCCGTTCAGCGGCATACCGCATATACATTCGCATGACTTCCTCCACGAACAGAGATGCTTCATCTCCCCCAGCTCCAGCCTTGATCTCCAGGATGGCTGATAGCTGGGCGGATTGAGATGAAGGGAGTAATAGCGAAGGGAGCTGGGTCTCGCACAACGCAGTAAGTCGCTCTCGGAGTGAAGCAATCTCATCCTCTGCTAGAGCCTTCATGTCAGGGTCGTTGTCCCGCAGCAGCGTCTCAGCTTCTTGCCACGCCTGTGTTCAACACGAAGGGTATAGTATTGTATGTAAACAGGATGTGGACACGAGGTCAGATAGGGCAAGAAGCGAATCCTAGCAAATACAGTTTATGGGCGAACCTCGATAGCGTCGTTGTACTCCTTCCATGCCTCGACCAAGGGCTCCGACTCTTTAATGGTCCGGGCAAGTTGAATCTGCTCAGAAACCTCTTGTTCGTCCCCTGAAGATTGCTATGTGAAGCGATGGGCCGAGGTTCAGCTTTGTCGGGTAGTCATAGCCGCAATTGCACGATTTTGCTTACTGCCTTCAGCGCCTCCTGGTAAGCGGCAACCTTGTGAGTGATGAGCTTGTACATCTGCTCGCTGACCTGGACACTGGCAGCCTGCGAGATCGTGGAGGTAGAGAACGATCGTCCTAGACCGACTCGACCAACGACCGGGAGAGGCACTCGCGAGTCCCTCTGCGCTCGGTCCGTGTGCAAGCCCCGCTTCTGTTCTCCCGCCGAGATGGGCTCTTGACCGATGACCTTTTGGGCTTTACGTTCCCCAGCAGCTTGACTGGCATCCATCTCTTCGGTGTTGCCTCCCTTGCCGTGCCGACGAGTACCCTCCTTCTTCCTCGCTTGGCGTTCCATATCGGCGGCCTCGTCGATCGTGTCGTCGATGTCAACCTTTTTCCCTTCATCCGTCCTGACATAGACGGAAGTGACGGTATCCTTCTTCTTGTCACCTTCCTGATCTGCCGGTGATGTCTTGTCCGACCCATCCTTCTGCTTGACCTCGACCTCGACATCCTCCAGACCCTCGAGCTGACCCTTCCAGTCATAGTCATAGTCGGCAGCGATCTTGGTCATCTCGATTCGAAGCGCCTTTGCCTCGGCGACTGCCACATGAACAACCTGTCAGTGGATAAGATCTACTCGCAATCGCTTTCGCTTGACTAACCCAGCTCGGTCCACCTTTCGACATCCAGCTGTTGTTTTTGGTACAGCTCTTGTTGCTTGGCAGAGACGGACAAATCGAGGACGGACGAGTAGGAAACTATTACCGTGGAAACATCGATTGATCAGACCAACAAGGCAACTGTCCTCGAGACACTTCATCAAACGAACCCTCTCGTTGATGCTAAAACAGGCAAACCAGGCTCAATTATCAGCCTCACCCCGTATCGATCGATTCTCAGACTAGACTCACGTAGAGGAAAAACAGGTAACCCCCAATAACAGTCGTCAGACCGCTCAGATATGTAACCTATTGAATCGATCAAGCATATGAGCCTTGTGTGATGAGAAGTCGTGATCATGAAAGGACTTACGGGCTCCATGACGTCCTATATCATGCCGAGCGAAAAATGGGCAAGTTCAGCCATACTGTGCTCACCTGAGCCAGTGCGAGAGAACCAAGCACTCACCCATCCGAGCGGGGAGAAAAACGCTGAAACCCAGGAGAGAAACCGATCAATCAGCCTGTCAACGTCGACTCCGCACGACGATTCTGGGTGGACAGACTTACTGAGCTTGAAGACTACACCCCAGTATGCAACCAGACCTCCGAGTCCCATGACCGAGTACCTCCTCGCCGCACGATGAGCCTCCTTGTCTAGCCTAACCAGGTCAAGCCGTCACAGCATCATGGCAACAGCATGGGCAATCGTTAGAACCGAGCACCGGGTTGATTCAAGTAAGATGATAAATCGGAATAGATGACATGTAACAGAGGAGGAAAGTATGTGCACGTACATTTTCTTCTGTTCGGTCATCTTTGCAATCTCGGTAGTAAGCTTCAACAACCTCCTTCGGAGGTAGACCGTCCTGCTCGCAAACGTCGGTATCTTGACCTTGAGCGTCAAGGGCGATAACGACATTGACCCCGCAGATCCCGTCCCCGGAACGGAGGTAGAGGTAGAAGCCGTACTACTCTCTTCAGGTCTGACGACGATCTTGAACTCTTGTGCCAGAGTACTCTGCTTGATAAAATCCCCCAGATCCGTCGAAGTCGACCACCTGACTTCCTGAAGCTCCGCTCCGTTGGGGTTTCTATCGTTCAGAATCGGACCTCCTTCTTCGGCTACCGTCTCTAGTGCTTCTACCTCCCCGCTCGACCCCGACCCTGACCCTGTTGAGGTGTTAGCAGATCCAGATGAGGCATCCGAGGTGGACGATGAAGGAGAGGTAGCTGAGGGGTATGCATCGTGATCTCTCCCGCTAACGGCGCGGAATTCAACCTCGGCTGACCGTTCGGAGGAAGGGAGCGAACCGAGGATGAGCCTCGAGACGTGTGAGAGGGGTTGAGAGGGGTGTAAGAGGTAGGCCGTCTCGACCACGTTCAGCTCGGGTTGTCGGGCTGTCGACTCGGGTGCTTGTCGAGAAGTGCTCGAATTCTCAGCTGTAGCTTCAGATTGTCCCTGTGATAATGCTGCTAGTGACCGGGGCAAGGGCAAGACGAGCTTGAATAGGTGACTCGTGGTCGGTGTCAATTTCCCTGTCCACCTCGACGTATCCTCTTGCCGGCTCAATTCCTCTGCCCGTCTCTTAACATCCTTTTTAGCTTGGCCATCCTTGTCCACATCGACTTGTGGCTTGTCCCCTGCTCTAGCCAGGAGCTCCGAATGCTGTACATCGACGAACGAGGAGGTCGAGTTGAATCGGATGAAGGAGCTCGCGAGAGGTCGTGCGAGATGAGCAGGTTGATGTCGTGCTATCGACCTTGCACCCGTGAAGAGTGAGCGAGGCAGCGGCATCTGGGTACTGGCTGCTGCTGTTGCCTCTTGCTCTTGTCTGTCGCTGCAGTCAGCCAAAGGTCGAGGAGGGAATCGTATAACACCCAATTCAGAGCAACTTGGTCACAACTCGCACGAGGTCCGATCGAAATCATCATCATCATCGACGCCGAGGGCGACGCGGATTTAGTTCTTAGCGATGACGTCTCAGAGCTGAAACACATCGACGACGTAGAGACGTTTCGTATCCCATCGTTATCCGCAAGATCCGACCTGTAGCACCTCTCAATTCGTTGAAAGGCTACTGAGAGACATAGGGAACGATCCTTCGAGATCGATGCTTGCGCTCACGCCCTGTCTCTGACCGGTGCCGTCAAGTGTACCAGTACGTCGCATGTGAAACGACTCGAACGCAGCAGGTCAAGGAGGATCGACAGGCGAGAAAACATCCTTTGTACTGGCCCCTCGAATTCGACTCATGAAAGCCCGTCCATAACGAGCATCCAACGTACGTGTGGCTGATATATAACAAACGAGGCGACTAACCCACTCCGCGACCAAATTCACGCGCTCGCCTGTTCCATTCTCTTCAAGATCAAACCCCCTCCATATCCCTCCTACATAACCAAACTCCACCTTTCAACCCTTCCACCATGCCTCCAACTCGTCTCACAACCACGCCCTCGGTCTCCCCTTTCATAACCACCTCGTCCACACCCTACTCTGCTTTCCGCCTAGAACGCGGGAACCGACCTAGGAGTGGTACAAGTACTTCCGGCAGCGACAGGTCCACAGGGTCCAGCCCCTCGCCTTCTCCCCGCGAGATCCATTCTCCTCAGAAGGACTCCATCTCGTCCATGATACCCAAATCTCATACGAGAACGAAATTGGGACACAAGACCACCCCTTCCGCGTCGGACCTTGCCTCCCTTTCCTCCGTGCTCGGAACCGCAGGTCCAGGGCAAGGAGGGTTCAAAAAGGGCCACCGAAGGATCCGGAGCAAGAAGTTGCAGGCCAAGTTGGCCAACAATGCGTTGTGTCACGGATTCGAGGAGAACGTGGCGGCTTGTATCTTGATCGAGTTGAGGTGAGCCGAGCGCGCTCTTTCTTTGTTTTTTTGCTTGACCTTGTAGAATAAGGGGGAATAAGTGTGTTAATGCATATCGTTTTCGTTTCTGTCACGTTGGTAGTCGATCGGCGCCTCCACTTACTCCCCATTACAAGATCCACGAGGCATCACACGATGGTCCCTGAAGAAAAAGCAGGTTCTGACTTATGGGAAGCAGGAGTAATGGGGAATCGGCGTAGGTCTGACGAGAGCTTGTGTACTTCTACTAGGATTAGTACTTTTATGATCGAAGAAAGTGTAGCCTATGAAAGAGACAAGAGCAGATGCCTGATATGCAGGGCAAATCCTGGCCCATCGTCTTCTGACGTTTCCTCGTCCGGAAGACTCGTCTTAGTAAACATGTTCCCATCAACCCAGTGGAAGTGTAAAAAAATAAGTATTATAAATCTCGCATGAGACAGATCAACAACCAAATCTATCTGATACAAGGTCCGATTCCGTGTGTCGACCAACGAGCGAGAGGTAAAAGAAAGATATGATATAGACAAGAAGAGAAAGAGAGAAAAAGGCGGACCGTAGAGAGAGGTCGATCGAAAAACACAAAGAGGTATATGGAGAAAGAGAACGAGGGGGTCCGTGGATCGGCCCCGCTGATGCCGGAAACTAGTAGCTACATTTGGTTGAGAGAAGAGATGGGGTATCCAGAGAGAAGAGAGAAAGAGAGGTGCCGGACCATGGGGACGCTGTCCGTTTTATGATTGGTGGGGGGACGCCGTCAAGGTCGTACGTATATATTTGGCGATGGCGAGAGAGAGGATTGCCGATCTGGGTCTGGACCGGCCAGCGTAGAGGATAAGGACGGCGATGGTCCTACTGTTGAACGATGACGACTTCTTCCCCGTTATCCGTCACGGTCCTGATCCGTCGGGTGACCGGTTCGATGGTATCGTTGGCGTTTTGATGATGTCCGGCCAACAAGTTCCTGAGCCCCGTAAAGCTCATTGACGACCTCAAGCTCAAGGCGGGTCTCGAGTGGGTGGGAACGTTGCCGGTGACAACCAACTGAGGTACTTGAGTAGTAGACTTGGGTCTACCATACTCGAGCGCGGCCGACTCGTTCAAGAGCCTCTGTTGCTGCTTCCTCGTCGCCGAGGTCAACGAGGATAATGGCTCGTACTCGGATCCCTTGACGTCAACAGCAATGTCGGTGGCGATATGAGGAGATCGCTGGTGGTGAGCCTGTTGCTTCGATCGGTGGTACGCCTGCGAAGGAGGCTGGTAGTACCTAGCGACCTTTTGGTCGTCCCGCTGACGGACATAGGCCCGCTCGACCGAGCTCAGCCCGTAGATGCTAGGCGAGTTCCTAACAGGGGTGACCGAATTCTTGGAGGCAGCATATCGTGGGGAAGGCGAGCTTGGCCCATAGGAATCCCTCTTGATCGACATCGACATGGGCTGTACCGAACGGACCGGGTCATACTTGCCCTGACTAGCAGAGGCAACCCTGGATGAGATGGCCCCGACCCGACCCTGAGCGGTGGCACGGGCCCTCAAGACGAGGTCCTCATTGGCCTGACAAGGCTCGGCCAGCACGTCGTCCGTAGAATCGTCGGACGAGGTCGACCCGTAAGAATCCCTTCGCTGGAGCGATGGTGGCGAAACGATCGTCGGTACCATCAGGCGAGGCCCTGCCGATGATGACGAAGAGGAAGCCAAAGTGGGTACCGCCACCGATGTCCTCGTTCGCCTCTTGGGCGTGAGGTAGACGGGTCGGGAAGAAGTACCAGTACTTCGGACGGGAGAAGCCAACTGAGTCTGGGACAAGGCGTCGGTCATGGCGGTCACCGGCGTCAAAGCCGATCCCGAGGCGGTGTAGTGTTGTGCGTCAACGTCGACGTCCTCCCTCGAATCCAGTCGAGCCGAGACGGGGGTGATGGGTGGCGTCGGAAGACCCCTATGCGAGGTGACGGCTTGCAAATTTAACCGGCTCGGCCTCTTGTCCATCGACCTCCTCGGAGCAGCAGTAGCAGCCAAAGTCTTGGCCGACGACGACGATGATGGTCGACCCGATCGGGAGACCATGAACCTAGACAAGCCCTCGATGAGCTCGTCCTCTTCGACCCTCAAGTTGTAGTCGAGCAAGAACAACAACTGCTTCTCCATCAGGTTGACTTCGGGGAGAGCGAAATGGTGTCCGTACTTTTGCCAGTGCTTGTTCTTGGGTGACGAGTCGTTCAAGTACTTGGCAGCGCAGATGAGGGCGGCGAGAAAGACCCGGTGTCGGGTACAAGGCATCCCCTTGGCCACCTTGGGCAACTTCTGTCGAAGCCTCTCGAGGTAGATGACGGTGCTCATCAGGGTGGGCACCTGGACGTTGCTCTGTTGTACCAGACCCCGAATGAAATCGAACAGGGTAGGCAGACCGAGAGCTACGGCGGCTCGTTCGATCGGGTCGTTGGTGTAGTCTGGTACAGAGCTGTTGAACGAGGTAGGCTTGGTCGGGGTGGCAGGAGGCGTCATCGAGCCAGACGCATCGGCCTCGACGCTGATGACGCTCGAGGTCTTCTCGACCAAGAAAGCTAAGAAGAGCGGTAGGGGCGGGGGTCAGTGACCGTTGAAAGATTGCCTCCTATCTTTGTTGTATTGTGTGCTCACCGATCATCTCGTCCGAGACTCGACTCCTCATCAACCCGCAAAACTCGGGGTCGTGCCTGCTCCGGGGAACCATGCTCGCAGGGTGGATACGGTCAATGACCGTGTGGCAAGTAGAGGTAGCCATTATGAGAGTGAGAAAGGTAGAGGAGGACTAGGTGGGGTAGTACGGTGAGAGTGGGGGTGGTCGCAACAAGAGAGGGCTGAAGAGAATGAGAGGGTATCCTTTGTTGACCTCGATCTTCGATCCGGGCTGGAGTGGTGTCGAGAGAATCCGAAAGGTCGACGCTCTGTTCTTCTTATTATCCAGCTACGAGAAGACGCTCTGATAACACGGACGAGAAGGACCGATGATCGGATCGATCGTTCGAGGTCAGTTCGAGTTCCGAAACATATGGGACCAGATTCTATCCCGTCCGGGATGAACCCGTTCCGTGCAAGATCGAGATAGTCTAAACTCACCCGCAACAAGAGGTGGAGGTCGGGCGTTAGCGTAGATTTGAATCCTAGTCTCCTGACGAAAGTAGAGACCGATCCGGTCTGCCCTCTAATCGAATAGGGGTAGACGAGAAAGAATCAGGCGGAAGGAGAGAGAAGGTTGCTAGGACGAGGAGAAGGTGGTGGTAGTTGAAAATGAAGTCGGTTGTTGAACGTAGTTGGCGATAGACGGTCGACGGGGGAGGTGGCTCGCAGAGTCGGAGGGAATGGGTGGATCGTTGGGTGATATATCAAAGAGAGTGGTGGGGGTGGTCCGATGAGTCTCTCGGCCGGAGAATCCTAAAATGAACGTCGATCTTTTGTGGGAAGAAGAAGAGAGAGAGAGAGAGAGACGAGAGGGAAGTGGAGCAGAGGGAGGTACGAACGATGAGGAGATTGAATCGACATCGACGATCGCACAGAGAGAGATATGACCCAGCCAGGGCAGGTGGTCATCCACTCACCAGCCGACGGGACTGATGGGACAAAAAGTCAATAAACGACCGAAGCAGGGCAGGAGGGGGGCAGAGAGAGGGAGGGGGCCAAGCGAGAGACATCAGGGGCGCAATCATCAAGCCACCACGGAAAAGAACGATAAATGGCAAGTCCCGGTCTCTGGTCTGCCTGCCCCCCCTGCTCGTCCCGCCATTCCCGTTCCGCGCGCTACGGAAGAGGAAGAAAACCGCTCAACATGCCGGCATCGACGCCAGGCACTCGACCCGTGGCCCTGCTGATGATCTATCGTTCCCGAGGTAGGACCTCGTCCCCCCTCCCGCCCTGTCTCAGGGTCTGATTGACCAGAGGGGGGGGAGAGAATCTTCTTTCACTTCCGGATCGGACCACGTCCGAACAAGGATCTGCATCGGCCAGGATTGACGCCACACCGCTCGAACACAGGACAATCGCAATCGAAGTCGCAATCGCACGGTGGATCGAGCTTTCATCTTTGCATTGTACATTGTCTAGATCGCGGGACCCCTCGGCACTTCGGAAATATGAGAAATATAGCCGAGTCGTTTTGTCTGTAAACGACCCGTTTCGCGAGAATTTATCAAAGAATTCGGTTGACGTCCGCATGCCGCGAATGACGTGGTAAACTGCGCGTCTCCCAAGGGTTTTTTGATGGAAATCCATACGCGGAGTATCGATCACGTGAAACTCTAGGTAAATGAGCAAAAACCCCGAGCAATACGTCACCCAGATTCCTAGGACATTCCGCCTATATTCGATCTATATTCCTGTCACCGAAAATTCTCGGCCCGGTTCTGATCGGTAAAAATTGGCCATTCTGCATCCGTAAATAGTAATATTGCATAACCATTATGTCGGATATACCGTTATCTCCCCGATCACCCGATCCCCGATCACCAAATCAATAACAATCCACCTCTATACCTCTGTTTAACCCGCCATCTTCACGTCTTCACAGACTGCAGTACCTCAACGTTGTCGGGCTTCTCCGTCCTTGGGTAAGTGATCGAGCTATTCCTACGTGCCCATTCCTGAACCTGACTTTGTGTTGACGTGCTGCAGTGCAAGTCGGGGAGGAAGTCATCAACATGTCTCAGCCAAACGCTACGGCTGGTCCGAGTCGTACGAAGACATACGTTCCGCACCAGCCTTCTCCTCTCTCCGGTTCCGACTCCAACAATGAAGACTCCCCCGAACAGATGGCTACTCCTGTCAATCGAAGGCCGAACCAGGGAGTGATCAACACGGCGAACAGGTTGCAGGCGGTAGTCGGTGATGGGAGGAACAGATGCAAGTACCTTTGGTCCTTTCGTCCCTCGTGGAGGCCGAAACTTGTTTGATTATCTGACCGCTTGACCTGTTTGTGCAATCGCAGATGATCAACTATCTCCCATCGATCAAAGACGCCGTGTCGGACTTGCCGCTAACCTCGACCCTCTGTCACACCCTTCGCCTGCCCCCGGGGCAACTCCTACTCCTTCCGGTCGGAGGCCCACCACCGCTGGAGCACGACAGCGTCAAGAAGGCCAGCAAATGCAAACGGATAGTACCAATGTCATCTCGGCCAACAGCAGATTCCAGACGTCACAACTCACGGCTACCGAAGAGCTGCGATCCCGTGTCCAACGCCTAGAGGAAGACGTGAGGAGGAAGGAGGCCGTCATTCAGAGTTTACGGGGAGATGTCGAGGATCTAAAGGCGAGCGTTGCGGGCTTGCAAGCTGGCACTCACCAGGAAGAACCCGCGGTCGATAACAGCCAGGAGGAGAAGCAGAAAAGAGCGATATCCAGGATGGTGAAGAGTGCGGTAGAAACGCTGTACGGGGATACCAAAATGTCAACCTGCGTTACGGAGGGCGGACAGACAGACGAAATGCGGTGGAATTATCAACAAGCACCAACCTCTGTATACAATGATCAGCAAACACGAAGAGTCCTTGCCTTGTGTACCGATAACCGGGAGAGCATACCTTTGACGAAAGACAACCCTCGCGAATCGATTCCCGATTACAAGGATGCCAAGGACTTGTTCCATGAAGCCATCCGAGATCGCTTCTACGCCAACCAGAGTACCCATAGAAAGGGGGTGATTGCGCGATGGGGGGAGGAAGGACCAGACGGACCGAGGGAAAAGTTGCTGGAGGAGATCAGGGTTCAGGAGCAGTTGAGGGATAACGGGGATGACGAGGAGAGCACCGCGGCGGAGGAGGCACTCACGCAGTTGAACCAAACGCTGGATAGGAACGACAGCGCCTTAGCCGCACAGCAGGGGAATGCAAAGCCGAACATCAGGTCGAAGTTGAACGCGGTAAGCTCAGCGCAGCCTGTGTCTGCATCTCCACGTCGACTCACCTTTGCCTTGGTCAAATCGTGACAAACCAGGCTGTGACGAGGATGAATACACGTCGACCCAGGACGATCTATGCTGATGAGAAATACGAAGGGCTTGCCTGCTTCTACTGGATCCCGCCGTTGTATTGCGATCAGTCGTCGGGCTCGCCAAAGTGGCATGAGGCTGAGTGGGAGGGCGTTTACTCGCAGCAGGTGAGTTGAATCTTGATACACAGAGTCTCGCTCGAGTACTGACTTTCTTTGACCATCGATGTACAGTACATCAAGATGCACAAGAGCGTATGGAACCTGAAGATGCAGACAAAAGGGAGCGGTAAACGTGCGTTGCCAGTAGCCCCGGGACCAACTTTCGACGAACTACCCGAGGGAGAAGAGCGCCGCCCCGTCGAGCTGTACCTTCCCTCCAGTCTAGCGTTTCTTCATCAGGCCCCACAGCGCTGGATGTTCTGTCAGGCTTGGTTAGACGACCCGGAAAACGCGGAGGTCGTCGAGAGCAGAATCGTACCTGTCGACGAGCCTACGTCCTTCTCCGATGTTGAGAAAATGGACTGGATCCTCAATCACCCTTGGACGATCATGAAGGCTAAGAGAAGCGCCAACGAGAAGAAGAAGGTCGAGAACGAAAAGAAGAAGAAGAAGAGGGCCTGGTCAGAATCTACACAGGCGGCGACTACCGACAGCGAGACTCACCGCCCAATGAGTGCAACTTCTACGGCGCTGAACCGAGGTCGATCAGCCCAGCCTGCCGAGCGAACCATCAAACGGCCACGAACGGATCGACGCGAATCGTCTATTGCGGGTGAGACGATTGAGGAGGAGGATGATATGGATGAGCCAGAGCCAGAGAGGTCGGAGGAATTGATGTCAAGACAGCCAAACCAGCCTGAGCCGACGATCACGACGAATTTTGAGGGAAGGAACCATGGGGTCGACCAGTCCGGAGGCGCGTCAGTAGGCTGGAACCCTGGGATGCAGGCGGTCGGATTCCATCCTGGTTGGGCCGGCCAATCGCCTGCCTCGCCATTCCCTGTCGGGCAGCAATACATTCAAGGCAATGTCAATGGGTTCAATCAGGACCGCTCGGATCCCTTCCAAGTATCTCGCCACCCAAACGACCCACGCTTCTTCGCTCCGGTGGGATCCGGATACGGCCCGTTCAACGGCGGCGGCTTTGTCGGACAAGGTGGGAACGTTGCGTACATGCAGGGCGGCGGAGGCTTCGGATACATGAATGGTGGGGGTGGTGGGCCTGGAGGAAGTGGAGGTTCGGACGGTATTCAGATGAATGGCGGTGGGGCGGTGAATGGGGTGATGAATGGTAGCAGGGCGCCGACAGGGATAATGACGACTCTTTACGACAAGGACTCTATGGGAAACGCCTCTCCAAGTCAGCAGAGCCCTCGGGCCGGGCATCGTCCAGGATGAGGAACCCACTTGAAACGACAAGGTGAACGATCTTATTACGACGGAACTAGCAGCTATAATTGAGATTTTGGGATTACGTGGTTGCGGAATGTAATCAGTCACAACGTTGACGCAAAAGAATGTCTCGATGCACCCACAGAGAAATTCATCATGTCTTCTAGGTCTCATCGTCTGTCTCGCCACGAGCATCCTCCAGTCCGAGTGCGTCTGCCTGCGGATCGTCAGAGTCCAACCAGAACTCCGGTTCCTGTCCCTCTCTATCACATGAGACACAGGTGATAAGCTGATCGAATTTTGAGACGATGACGGATGCCTGTAGAGCTGCGATCGGGATGAATAGAGGACCCCCTGCCTCGTGCCTGTCGTGATAGATCCGGTAGCCAAGGTCGATGCTCCGGTATCCCCACGCCTGATCCGGCACGCCCTTCTGGAACTTGTCGACTAAGGCCAATCGGAGTTCGAGATCCGGTCGATTCTTGACAACGAGAGTGGCAGACAGGAACAGGCGGACCTGGACAAGCTCCCTAGATGCCTCGTCTTCGAGACAGGCCAATGCGTATTGATCACGAACCGTTCTGTTGTACAGGGCAGAACAGAATCTAGGCGGGGTCACAAGATCTATCAGCAACTACAAATCCTTTCAGCCGGGCTCAACGTCAGGGGTCTAGCTCACTTAAACCCTTGGTGGACCACGTGGGTGTGCAGGAGATACCTCTCCGATGTTACCGGGAGGCAGGGTCGGCGGTCTCCAACTGTGATTCTCCCCACGAAGTCGTACTCCGGGTGGTGAAGCTGAACGTAGGCCAAGAGACATTCGTAGGCTGCGGGGTATTTTTTGAGATTCACAGGCGATATCTTCATCGGTGGTGGCAATCGGGCGGTAATGTTTCGGCGGATAAGGATCTCGTTAAGCATGACGGTCCCCAGGGTTGTTAATCGATCGGCAAGGAGGAGCTCTATGGCGGCCCGTTCGGTCGCTGATATGTCTGGGGCGGGATTGTGAAGCACGGCTGCCAGCAAGGCTTCACGAAGCCAAGCCCTAAGCAAGGTCGATGGTATGTCCTTTTCTTTCATGTTGTGTTTGACCTACAGACAAGGTATCAACATCGGAAACCACGTCGTCAGTTCTCGGATAGGACTAACCCTCGACAAGGAACCGTTGTTACGTTCGAGAGCCCATGTCGAGTACCCTCCTATCGGCCCAAATAGCTTGACGTGACTGCGAGCGGATGCATGTCAGATCGGGGTTACCTTGATATGGGTCGCATCGATTAATATGCCACTTACAGCGGATAATGCATAGCGTTGTGCCAGTTAATCGTAAGTTTGGCGCCTAGAGAGATCATCGTCCTTGCACAGATAGCCAGGTCTTCCGTCGCAGCTTCGGCGTCGCTCAGGGAGATTTTGTGTGAGTCGAGTACCCGGATTCCAGAGCATAGGGACACCGCAGCGCCAAACCACAGTTTGCGGTTCCTTTTGAACGGGATATCAGCCTCATCTGAGCGTCGGGGTTTCTTCTTGGTTGCTTTTCCCCGTGCCGCACCGACTCTTCGAGATGGCTCAGGAGTGGACCGAGCCAGATCCTCAACGGTCTCGACCGAGGGGTCTTCGCCGTCCAAGTCCTCGTCGTCGATGAGAAGAGAGCCTTCTTTCCTCCAGCTTATCGATAGCGCATGCACGAGAAGTTGAGACACCCGCTTCCACTGGTCGGCTTTTAGACCGGCTGCCTTCCCACTCATCATCTGTTTGGTCACGCCCGATGGCAATTTTCCGAGATGCCCAGGATACTGAGCCTGGTTGAATATGGACGAGAACACCTCGGCTCTTGACCGACCTTCGATGTCGCCTTCGAACATGTCGTTTTGGGTAAGGATATTGATGAACGACTTCACCAATCCGAGGTAGAGATTGTGCAAGTGATCGAGGGGCGCCGATTTCGAATGTTCCATGCCAATCAACTTGTTAAGAACCGAATACCTCACCCCGTAGGTGTCCTCGATGAGTCTAGCCTGCGCAGACGTGCGCGTATCCTCGTGACGGAAGGCCTCGCCGAGAAGGGCTTTAGGAGACAGCAGTTTCGGAGGCAGCGCCCGCCAGTCGTAAGCGATAGGGGAGCTGAGGTCGCCGTTGTATACCCCGCAATGATGGCAGGGGTGGATTCCGTGGGCGTGACTTACTGCGCCGATAAGTTTTTTGGTGGCAGGAAGATCGGCAACAGTGAGAAGCAGTCGGGCAACCACCATCTCATCCTCTGGATCTTGATCGTTGATCGCTGGGTGAAACCCGAACTGGCACATCTGCATATCTTGAACCACGGGCTCCAATATCCGGTTTAGGAATGTAAGGGAAGGTTCTTCGGGACCGGGAATCACGCAAAGCAGTGCCGTATATCGTTTTTTGAACATGAGATGACGAGGTAGATTCGCTACACACGCAAAGACGGCGCCGACCGAATAGCCCGGCATGTTTTTGACCCTGAACCAATCGCAGCCTAGGATGATTTGTAGTCCGAAGCGCATGTTGACTACGCGGAATTGCTCAAGAGGTTCTCCTTCCCATATCTCAGGCTCGTCGTCAACCACGTAATCGTCGTAGATTTCCCGAAAGACGTTCCACCGACTAGCTCGCCAGGCTGAGCCATCGCTTAGCCCGTACAACGGCTCGTCGGGGTGAAAGTATGGCTCGGTTTCAGAGAGCGGAGGTATCTGATCACCGTCTTCAGGCAAATTTCGCCAGTGGTGCACCTCGTATCTGAATTCCGGGTCCTGCATCCATAAGGTGATCCAGGTCGACAGGTTGACGTAAGGGACTACCCTGGCAGGACTCCGTACCCCATTGATCGAAGTATAGACCTGCGCATCGCAGACATTACCGTCGCCTAAAGGTGCACCGCAGACCGGAGAGTCGAGGCTGGAGAGGGAGTCGTAGGGCTTGAGCCACCAGCACGATGGACAGCAGATATGGCGCTTCATGTATTCGTCGCCGAGGACACCCAGACGGGACATGGCAGTTCTCCAGTTACTAGTACTAGTGGGGTCGGTCTCGGCCTCAGGGTCTTCCGGCAGGTCTTGGTTGTCCAAAGACTCGCGAGCCAGTTGAGCAGTCGCGGTAAATTGCTCGAGCATCTTGTCTGCATGCCGGTCGGGCATTCCGATCATCTTAGCGAAAGCGATTGCCGTGTAGGCATTACGAGTGGCCGGACTGAGATCGTGGTGGCGATGAACTCCGGCGATCCTGACGATAGGCCGACCATCTGCTCCGACTTCCTGGTCTTCGGATATGGTGTCATCCGCAAACGGGTCATCCTCGTCCTCCTCATCCAGCAGCATCTCCTCATCGCGCAAGCTGACATCGTCCCTGACATCACCCTGATCCGTTTCATCGTCATCGAAGCCCCCGAAGTCAAATTGCTGACCTGCAACATCAGAGTAGTCTTCGATCTCGAGAGACGGAGGGCGGGAGGCGGCAACGAACGGGGGAGGGGATTGTTCGCCAGAAACTGCTCGAAGTGCTATGCGTTGCCCGGGGTCGACCTTGGCTTGTCGGAGATTGTCCGTTCCGTTATGTAGCCTCCATGAGGTATAGGCTATCATCCGAAATCCAGCCGCAGAGTACTGGCTGCACTTCTTGCACTGACATGCCCGCTGTGGTCGAACCATCGCGTGTGTTTCTGGACGAGGTGTACTCCGGCGTGAAGATTACATCGAGGTTCCGAGGTCGAGACTTCATGAGGTCGTGGCCGTCCTGAAGATGCTAGATCTATCCGAATTATACGAGAGCTAAGTCAGCTCGATAGGACGGTGATATCAATACGATAGAATCATTGGAGCGAGGACACCTCGATGGTCTAAGTCGACCGAAGTCCAAAGATCTAAGGCCAAGGTCGTCAATATCGCCAAATCGCCATAACAGGCAATTTGTTTACAAACGCGTCGCGTTGAGTTAAATGACGCGTTTGGTAAACGCCGGGTATATTCATGTGATATCCGAAATCGACGGAGATTACAAATAGCAGATGTCCGCTCTTGAATTTTGGTCGCGTTCACCAAGAGTTCGCCAAGTGGTCGATATATTCTACCTAAACTCCATGTATATTCCGCATTTCACATGGAAAACCGAAGACCCATATTTCACGATTTCGCGGAGTGCCCTCGGTCACGGTCCCCGATATCGATGTTCGATGCAATCTCTTTCAGATGATCGTTCGCCCTCAGACATACATCTACTGCCTCATCGCCCATCGGTACCACACCCATACCATATCGTATCGCTCGTCGTGGATCAGGACACGCCACTCGCAACGAGGCGCATGGTCGTCCCATCTTGCTCCGAACCAGCCTACCCTACCTAAACCCCCCTCTCGCGTCCTCATGTCTTATCCTACTTCTTCCGAAACCTACGCTACCAGATCTCTCAAGCCTCTTTTCCACATGACGACGATCAAAGAAACGAGAAAACAATGGGGGCAGGAAACAAACTTCCCGAGGGACGAACTGAACGTACGATGGTGGACGAGCGGTTCTCCCCGGTCCTCATTGTCATTGTGTTGCCTTGTTCTTTGCTATTGTCCTTGTTGAAAGCATGCGGTACAGAACCTTGCCATAACCTGCCGTATCTCAGCGTACTGTACCATGCCAAGATCGGTATCGTGCTTCGAACATGGTGAACCATCTCCACTATACAGCAGTACCCCATGCAAATGCCAGCCCACATCCAACATGACGACCTCGAGGCGGACTGCAGACAAACCCCGAACCTCGTCGAGCCACCCATTTTGCTCGAGCGACATTCGCCTTCTTCGCCCACGCGTCAAAGGCGTCTCGTCCCGCAGCATTGGCGTTCGTATTCCCACAGAGAGAAATGTCTCGTGCGGACCACTTTCCAATCCCCAAACTCGGAGGAGAAAAAAACTTGTACCGGATCGTCGTCATTCGCTTGTAACGTGAAGCGAGATGGTATCGGTGGTGGTGGTGGTTTTGTGAAACCTTATCTGCATATGTTCGACGCGCCATCTCGAGGGTCGGACGTTTTCATCAGCCTCTTTCGCTGATCTTCCGGGTCGTCGGTCCAGGTCGTTTTCCACAGAGTGACGAGTATGGCTGAAGATTGTTGATACCGGAGCAGGCCGGGATGACGATGGTGGTGGTGGTGGTGGTGATACTGGCGAAGATGATGTCGGTGGTGGTTTTGTTGCCTACAACGATGACGACGAGGTGTGCGAGTCGATGGAGACGGAACGACCTACAACACTTTTCTCACGGGCTCGGTCGCGACGTCTACATCGGATCTACCTTTCTTCCGACAACCCTCTTTGCCTGGATGAAGAGGCTGTGCTGTGCGTTTCGATTGCTCTTTCCGGTTCATTAACGACCTGGTCGTACCCAACGACATGTACCTCTCTCGCTGGTATTTCGCAAAGAGACCTCCTCCGGTTCCTGCACATCACATCACGCCTGCCGAGGAAACCAGAAATACAAAGCCCATTTTGGTTGTACAACACCTTGCCCTTCGGCAGAAGTCTCTCGACCAGGGATTTAAGGATTCGGTAACAATACCAGGCCCTGCTTTGGACGAGAATATCACTCAACCAAAAACGATCACGGATGTAGATCCGTTGTTCGGCGGTTTTCAAGGATACACAAGACTGCGTGAGAAAGCGATCGGAGATCCCGGGCGCGAGTGGGATTCTACCGGTTCCGGTCGAGAGTTTTGGCTTTCATGAACCCGGACCGATGGCCGCAATCGTCAATCGCCGAGGCAGATCGCCTCACTCGCTCCCGTTCACAACGGTTCACAGCGATCAATCGATGGCTTTCCATCGAAAGCAAGGAAGGAGATCGAAACAGATCGCTCGATGTACGATGAAACTCCCGATCCTTCGTCCGTCTCTCATAAGCAATCGCCACCCCTTCTCGTACTATATCCTTCGTGATTCAGACTCTTCATAAGTCATTTCGGGTCGGACGAACGAATTGCGAGAGCTAGACTGGGCCCTGAGCCGCGTAATCTGCCCTGAGGACGAGGCCCGTACCGCGCGCGTAACTTACTACTTATCGCAAGATGACTCTGATATTTACGGGACCTCGTCGGTGCGCTCGGTGCATGTCAGCGCCGAGAGAGGAATTCCTCGAATGGATGACATCTACGTATTGTATGATCGGTCTCGCTCCACCGGCACCGCTCCACCTCTGGAGTCGTCAGGGGATTCCAGAACCCTCCGAGTGCTGACTGTAGATCTGCGGACGTGAAACCTTTTTTCTTCTCCGAGATCCCATGGAGTCATCCCGAAATCTTCTTCTTCATCCGCGGGAATGTCAGATCATCAGATGACAGCGAGACGGTCCGGGTTGCGGGTAGGAGAGGATGCACGACAAAGGCGGGAAGGATGAGAAGGGAAGATGCATTTGATGAATAAAGCTGACAATCTCGGTACCGGGTGATGATCAACATCGTCCGAACACTCTAGACTATCTAAAAGATACATCCTCTATGTATAACGAGCAGGGGGGGGGGAAAGAAGACACCTCGTGACCGTCGAAAGAAAGAAAAAAGAGAGCGCGGTCGCAAAACTCATGTCGTAGTAGTCGTTATCCCGAGTCCACCCTCGAAGAATCGCTCGAGCGGTAGACTTGGATCTAGTAGATCGAAGCACCCCTCTTGGCCCATCGAGCGGCGACGGACCTCTTGGACCAAGAGATGCTCGACTTGCAGGACGAAGCCTGGGTCTCGCACTGGCCTTGAATAGTCTGTTTTGAGAGCGGCGAGGTAAGGTCAGCATGAATTCGACCTCGAAGTTGCGCAATGGCGGGACTTACGCCGGTCTGGCCGTACTGAGAGTTGGCAAAGTCGTAACAAGCGTTCTATCGAATATGAAACCGGGTCAATATACCACTCGAACCATCGCTCTCGTGCAAAAGATTGCCCTCGACTCACTCGCTGCTCGTCACAGCTCCTGTAGAGAGCGTCAGGCAAGAAGTTGAAGGTGTTGCTTCCAGTCTTGTACTTCTCGCCGGATGCTGAAAAGCGCCAAACAGAACCAAGTCAGGCAAAGTCGGAAGGCAAAATAGACAACGTCTGAGCGCCTCACCGTAGACTCCAGGAGCGGCTCCTCCGATGGTTCCGGTGGCGGTTTGCAAGTTGGCCCCACCCGCTCCTCCGGTAGGGGCAGGGGCGGCAGCGCTGAGCAAGCGAAGAAGATGGAAGTTTTGAGTCAGTACCCGAGACGTTTCAGAATATTGCTTGAACAGCGGCTCACCTGGTCTCAGCAGGGGCAGTGACAACGGGAGCCGAAGCGGAGGGAGCGGGGTACTCGGGCTCAGGAGCAGCAGAGGTCTCGACGGGGGCGGTCTCCGAGGTGCTGGAGGTCGGGACGGGCGCAGGGTATTCGGGTTCAGCAGTGGCAGAAGGCTCAACTGGGGTGAAGTCCGAAACGGTAGGAGCAGGACCGGAAGTGGCGGTGGAAGCCTCGTCGACAGTCGAAGTGGTAGGCTCGGTGGGGTACTCGGGCTCGACAGTGGTAGGCGCAGGCTCGGCGGCAGAGGTCGACGAAGGAACGGGTTCAGCGGCCGACGACGACGAAGGAACCGGGACGGCCTCGGAAGACGAAGGAGCCGGGGCCGGGGCCGGGGCAGAACCAGCGTTGTAGACGGGAGGTCCAGGAGCGACAAAGGCGGCGTTGTCTCCGTTGTAGATGCTGTGTTGCAAGAAGTCGGTGTTCATCGTGTACGCAGCGGGGAAGGTGACAGTGTCGGCCGGCTTGACGGTACCGGAAGACTTCAAGTTGGCTTGGAAGCAGTAAGGGTAGACTTGGGGACCGCCCTGGGTGTGCATGGCGAGGATGTCGTGACTACCGGGGGATTACGAGAGGAAATCAGTCATGTTTTTATAGAGACGATGCCAATCGTCACTCACCGAACCAAGACGGCTCTATAACAAGTCCAAGGAGCGCACCAAGGCGTCAGCGTTATGTCGACCCTATCACCGGGCCCAGACCAGACTTACCCGGGAGCGAGTTCAGCAGGGATCTTGAAGTTCCACTTCTTGGTCTTCGCGATCGTCTCGCTCGCCCAGACTCCACCGCTGAATCCATCTTCTTGAATCTTGAACCACTCGAGACTGTCAGCTGCAACTCCGTCGCAGCTCGCTGCCATCAGGTTGTCATGGTAACACGTCAAAGTCCGTCAATCCCTAAGATTTTTTTGATTTTTTTTTCCTGAGAACATTTTCTTACCTCCGCAGTAAGCCATGTACTCAGTTACCGGCCCTTTGTGAGACTCGGGCCAAGTATCCCAGCTGACGGATATCTCGTCTCCGGCATTGAGATCCCATGTCTCGAGACCGCTGCCGGCATCAGGACCTCCACAGGCGACGATTCCTGTACAGCGAAATTTCGCGTGTAAACGGATCGTTAGCGATTTACTAGGCCATATTTAGGGTTCAGATGTACCTGAAGTGTAGTCGGTGTAACCTATGTGAACGAAGCATCGATGTAAAATCGGTCTCGGTTCAGCGGATCTAGTTCCTCCTTTTTATTCTTTCAATTCGGAAACACCGAACTCACCCTGGTCAGAGTTTTTCGAGGGTCGTTGGGCGGTGATCCCGTTGTTGTACGCCTGGGCGTTCGAAGGGTTCCAACCCGGGTGCTCGACTCCACCGAAAGTCCACTTGTCGGTGTGTCCGTGAGCGGCGACGAGAGGAAGCGCGAGCGCAACGGCGGAAAGAAGGGAAGCGATCTTGAACTGGAGGTCAAGGTGCGAGGTCAGGTGTGAGCGGCGAATCGAAAGCGAACATCCATTGGAGCAACTCACTTGAGCGATAGCCATCTTGAAAGATCTAAGTCGTTTGTTGTGAAGAAAGTACTACGAGTATTCGTAAAGCGGCTGGCGCGAAATTGAAATGTTGTTTCGTAAAGAAGGTGTTGATCGTCGAGTCGAGGCGAGGTGTTGAGAGTCGGAGTCGGGAGTCGAGTGAGTCAATCACTGAGAGTTGAGAGAGGATTTTGGATGAAGAGGAGGAAGGGAAGACGAAATAAAGTTGAGGGGAATCGGACCAGGGGGTCGCGGTATATATACGTTTCCTCATCGCTGGCAAAAGGGGAGCGATGCGTGGCGAAACCAGCGCAGTCGATTCGATCCGATGCGTTGTCGTCAGCAAGAACAAACAAACAACGGGGGGACTTCGCTTGGATCGGATCGGTCGTCGCCAAAGGACTCTCACACCCGGTCGTTGCAGTCTCATTGCGTTGTCTGTAACCGGTCGATGAAACGCAGACTCATCGACGACACGTCGTCGTCGATGCTGCGCGTGTGATGCGGCGCGCGATGGAACGTTCGATGAAACGCGAGGACGGGAGTTTCGCCGAAACACCCGACGCGCGCGTGGGCACGACGACTTCCGCCTTGGCCCTTCCATTCCCTCCCCCCCCCACGGCGATACCTCTTGGCTCGTGTTTCAGCGACGGATCATCCATCATCAAACCTTCCATTGACTGCGGACTTCAACACGCTTCGTCTCCTTTCAACGGGTCCAACGGAATTGTGTGGTCGCCGAAAGGAATGCACCCATCACCAAGACAAGGTTTGACCGATGCTCATGTGAAACCGACGTGGCGATTGGCTTGGCGACGACGGGCGATAGGTAGGGGCATGGAGTTCCAGCAACGAGAGGTCGCACCTGGTCGTGACTTGGTCGTGTCGGTCAACCAGTCGGTGAGTGTGTTATTGCCATGGTCGACTGGTCGCAATGGTCCATGCTGCGTGTTGCCGATTCTGCCCGGCTGAAACGGTCTACACAGCTACAGAAATCCAAGCTCAGAGAGTATGACCTAGAGCCCGGATGAGCAATCGTACAACTACCTACGTTTGACGCGGGCTGAGTTTTGGCAGCCAAGTGCATCGACCCAGCGATCCAGCGACGCGCTTCTAGCTCCTACTACTACTGTACCTTCTCGTCGTGCTTCGAAAAAGTTCAGGTGTTCACGTGAACGGATTCATACGTGCAGATTGTCACGTTCGAGCTCTTTTTTCGCCAAATCTACAGTATAGGCACCGAATTCTGTCATCGCGATCTCATCGTATCGAACCTGGGAGAGGACAGGCGGAATTCACTCGTTGTCGCTGTCCTCGTCGCCGTCTTCGCCATCATCACTGATCGCTGATCGACATATCGCGACCGACTCGCGTCATCAAGCTGTGCGTCGCGTGTCGGCTTCGAGCATTCCTGCACTCTTCGTTTGTTATCCTATCTACTATCTGCTATCTGCTAACTTTTATTACCTATCTCATACGATAAAGGTCAGTCCTGCAAGTCGCCTATCCGCCAAGGATACCATCGGGACATATCGAGTCGTGTAGCGACGTTCACGTGAGTGAAGATCCTGTCTGCTTACGTTCCATGGTATATAAAGGGCTTCGCGACTGATGTGGCTTTGCCTACAGGCGGATATTAAGCTGGTCCAGTATCCTGTAAGCTGCCCCTGAACGATTTCGTTCCATCGACTGTCCATCCGATCGGCTTGCTGTTATGAGCTGGCAATGGAACGGCATGATCCAGTCGTAATCGAAGCAATCTCCGAGAACCGCTCGCTGCCATCAGATTCCTATCACTGCTCGAGCTTCGGTCGATCTACCTGGGATTACCATTCTATACGCCTCAGCCTGCGAGCTCGTGAGTCGCTACCTCGCCCCTTCCACCTCGTCCCGACGACTGACGCGATCCGAATGCAGCATTAAGATTTAGGTTCTAGGTGCGATGGAACAGCCAAGCGTTGCAGACTTTGGCTCCGGACAGGAGGACCAATTCTTCAGGAATCCGTACATCGACTTCAAGAACCGTATACACGCTCACTTTTCGGACCGCTACGTTATCGATCCCGAGGGCACTGTGGATGAAATCCGGCGTTACGTAGCCCGTCAACAACATGGTTTCCCACTCTATTGGGATGCCGATCTCACCGTCATTCTCTGTGAAGCCTATCTCTTGGCTGGTCGGCCTAAACAGGCCATGGCCGCGGCCCTTCGAGCGGAACGGCTGGGAAGACAGATCGACATCTCGCCCGGTGTCTCCCCGAGTCTCTCTGAGCCGCATCGTAAATCTTGCGAGAAGATGAAGGAGAGATGCGCGACCTTGGTGGAGGAACTTCAGTATCTGGTAGAGAACTACCCATGGGCATTCGGGCCCGGAGCGAAGAACGAGGCTGCAGGAGAGAACCGGGCTGGAGGAGAGAACAGGGCTGAAGGAGAGAACAAGGCTGAAGGACAGAACCAGGATTCGTCGGTGGCACCCCAATCTGACGGGGACGAGGCTATTGGAAGCAACACCGCAGCGTCTGCCGATACGAGCGGTCCATCCAGGGATTCGAAGAAGATTGACAAGCGCGTCGATCTGAGTGACTTCAATGGTATGTGCTCTTGTCTGGCTGTATAAGTCAGCTTGGCGGAATGCTAAATCGTCGCATGTCCTCCGGGCGTTGTCTATAATTCTGCAGAGAATGATGAGGACAAGGACACAACTAGCCAATCATCCATCAGATCAGAAATGTTGGATATGAAAGGTCTACCATCCAACAGATCAGAAGTGTTGACGCTCGCACGCACGCGGCCTAGAGATTTGGTCTTGTGGCTGTCACAGTTTGATGCGTCCTCGAACCGTGATAAGATTCAAGCTCTCGAAGACGCTTTCCCGGATGAGACGGGTCGTCTGGAAGGCCAGGAGGTTGACGTCTTGGCACGATATCTGGATCGCATATACATCGTAGCATCATGCAAGGAGTCGTTGTCATGGACATTTCAGATCATTGGTAAGCCACAACATGTCATTCGAGAGAAGTAGTCGCCTGGCCCACATATGACGACACTCAGTCGCACCAGATCCCACTTCTTGCCATGAGCATTTGCTACCACCTCTATGAGACTCTCATTAAGTGTATCATATGCTTTGGAAGCAGGTGAATGCCTGCTCAGCGGATATAGATCAAGAATACATCAACAAGCCCATTGATGATATGCCCATCAGAGTGGAGGTGGTTCAGAAGGCTAGGGGTGAGGTATCTTGGTTTTGAAAATCAGATGTGGTGTACATAATGTACAAGACCTTGATTCAACAATTTGAGTCCCCTCCGGTGTGTATGGGGAAAATGCGACCTATATTTCACGTCATAATGGTCTAGAAATGGGTGTCTCTCCATAGCGCGCCCGGGGACTTTCGCGCGCGACGAGTATTTGGGCGACGCCAAGGAATTTCAAATCCTGCCGGGCCAAGCTGAAAGAGGCGCCCGGATCGACGATGCGGAGGTTTGGACTGCTAAATGAAACGAGTTGCTAGGCGATCTGGCAAACTACCTCCGGCAGCTGAAAACCTTCTATTTGGAGAAGAACAAAAACGCCCCAATGTTCACCGATGCCGGATGGGATCCAGTGCTTGTAATCGCCCGACTGTAAATCGTGCTCGTTCGGCCAAGCATAACAAAACAGAAAGACATCCTCGTCGGCCCGTCCGCGCCGCTCTTTGACCTCACACACGCAAGGTCAGTCTGCCCTCTTTCGCTGATCAGCAAGCGTGTTTGGATTCGATATGTACCAAGACTGGAAAGACTATATCACCGATTATAAAGTAAACGATCATGTCATGATGAGAATCACATTTATCGACTAGTATCAGGTCATTATGATTTAAATCGGTCGCATCTTCTGAAACTCGGCCAACTTCCTCGACGCCTCGATCATCGCTGTGGCTTCGACACCGAATTCGATGCGCGTGCAGGGTGTGCTCAAACCGGTGGTCGGACTGGACGAGCTGGCGGTGAGCGCCGGAATGAGCACGTCCTCGTCACCGCGCTCCTTCGGACTCCAGTCGAGCAGCGACTTGAACGAGACACGACGGTCTTGGTGACGCCCGGGGAGAGGCGTAGTAGGGGCCGATACGTGACGACACTGAAGGATGAACGGGACTTTGTTGTTCCACTCCCATGTCGTTGTGATCGGCGCCAAGGTCTCAATTTCGAACATGGCCTGCGCCACGGCTTTTTCGACGTCGACGGCGGAAGAGGGCGGGTTGTCGTCAGCCGAGTTGTCGTCGGCCGATTCTGTTGCAGATCCTGGAGGAACGGGAGCAGCCGGCGACCTCGTCGATTCCAAATCGATGATACCAGGGGCCGGCCTTTTCGATCCGACGAGAGCAGTCCAGCCTTCGAGAGTGTCGGGCATTAAATGGATCGACAGCCCTTGCATCTGTCTCGGTGTCGGTGGACGAGGTATGGGACTGGGTGCAGGCTCGTCCGGCTCACTGATCCCCTTTCTCCAAGTCTCAACGACCGTGTTGAGGTACCCCCTTCTCCTTATGCTCCTTGCCTGCTTGGCATATCTCTCTTCACTTGCCTCCCGCGCCTCGTCATCGCTGTCCAGGTCCAGATCGACCGAGATTCGCTTCCTCGGGACCACCGCGACCCTATTGAGGTCCCGATCTCGAACCGGATACCTCGTCCGATTCATGGTTGCATCCTCGCCGTTCCTCGCCTCCTTCACGAGCGACTCGTTCGAGGCAGAGGCAGGTTGAAGCGTCTTTGCCTCGATGTTGGAATCGATAGAGGGGAGGACGTCGGGATCCGAGACGACCGGACTGACGGTAACCGCGTCACTCGGAGCGACCACACTGTCGGCGAGATGAGCGACCTCGACCGGACTGTCGCTGTCGAGCCCGACGAGTCCTTGACAGAGGTCACATTGCTGATGATCCCCGGGGCACTGAACTCGGTCAATCTGCTGAACGAGAGGAGCATGTTCCCGACCTCGGTCCACTTCGAATGTGCGTATGAACCACGCCTCCACCCTGATTTCGGTATAGGTAAACCAATCGTCCTCTCCAAACGTAGGCAGACGGGTAGGTCCAAACTGGACCAAGACGTTCCTTTCGTTCTCGGCGGGTTTAGGATCGTCGGCGACGGCCTTTGCCTTGAGTGCTATCTGAGGGAACTACGGGAACAAGCAAGAAGAATCGAGCGTCAGTCCCGATTCGAAGACAGCCAAAAGACGACGAGACCGAAGGATGATCCGAACCGAACCGAACCGGATCGGATGAACGAAGCAGGCGACTCACGTAACGCCCAACAGCCTCTATCAAACAACTGATCAAGAGCGCACCTCCGACGATCCAGATCCAGTGGTGCAGCTCGAGCTTGGCGAGCTTGTCGGTGATCCGGACTGACGGTCGGTCGCAAGGAGGGCAGGACATGGTACGTGGTTGTGGTCGTTATTGTTTGGCGAAAGGGGCAAGGTTGACAGGGTGAAGTCCGAGTCGAGCTGGATGTACGTACGATACTTTGAGGGTGATGGGTGGCGAAAGTGATTTGAGAAAAGTAGAGAGGAGAAAGAAGTCGAGCACTCCCCGGGTATCTCATCCTATATAGTCGGCTGGTCGAGAACATCAAAATCAGCCGACTCTCCCTCGGATCTACACCTTGACCAATGACGTCGTGAAAGACCTACGTTTTCAAGCCTCGCTCACAGTCATCACTATCCTTGCTTTAGTCTGAGCCCGTTCATCCCCGCACGTCGCACCGTTTCACCCAGTCCAGATCGTCCAACAAGAAATCGAATCATCCCTGCGCGAACGACCTCCCTCCCCACTCTTTCCCCGCCCGTCGTCCCCAGCCCGAGGTGTACACGTCGTTTGTACTAGTTCTGGGAGCCGGGGAGTCCCTAGCTTCATTTTAATCGTATGCTAGCTTCGATCGCAGGTCGACGTAGACGAGTTCCATGTCGGGGTTGCCTTTTCGGTGGTTCAATGTTTCCTCACCACTACCACAAACGGCAAGTCCGTCACCGCCAAAGTCTGTCTAGACCATCTCATCATGCTGGACAGGATTTCCTTCTTGACCTATAGTAGAGCCTCCTCGTCATCGACCTTGATAGCGATGATCGACGGCCGGTTTCGACGATTGCACGTCGACAAGGTCACCCAGGACATCGTCAACAGGCCGCATCTCTTCTCCGACGAGCAGCATCCGAGTTGGCCGGTTCTATCGTTGAGAGAGGATCTAGGTCTGAGCTTTGATGAGCTTCCAAGTGTTGCAGTGAGTGTGAGGTTGCAAGACGTGGAGACGAGGAGAGGTTGATATATGATCGTGGGGTCATCCTCGATTCAGGTCAGACTCGAGGTCAGAGCGCGACCTTGCGTCGAGGAGCGGCGGAACCGTCGAGTCTTGCTATCAATCTCGAACGTCGACAACCTACACATATTATTGTTATACGATACTACTATATCGACAATACTCTATCCCCCCTCCGTCTCATGACACACTCGATAGACCTGCCCCCGCCCATGCCTGCCGAAAAGATCCCCCGCCGCTCGACCCTTCTCGCCCGTTACACCTCGCTCATCGATAAAGACCTGCCCCGAGCGGCTACGAGCAGGTCGGACGCTCAACCTCGATGGCCCGTCCACCTGAACCACTGTTTCGGCCGGATCATACTCGACCATATCTGTGCAAGACCTTGGAAGGAGGTCATTGAGCCACCCGCGGTGAGGAACATGACACCGGGTCAGCTTGAGCAGGCGGTTCAAGTCGGGGAGGGGATCTTGAGTGGAAAGGTGGACCTGGAGAGGCTCAATCGGGAGAGTCTACAAATGAGGGCGAAGAGCAGGACTGGACACGAACGCAAGAGCAAAGTAGACGAGAGGATGAAGCACGCCATACATGTTGGATCCGAAAGCCCCACCCGTTCCCATCCCGCAACCTCTATCGGTACGGCGACAACGGAAATTCAAGAGGCGGACCGACTCCCGCTGGACCCCGACCAAGTACAAGGCCGGCCTTCTCCTCGCGAAACTCGAAAGACCATACGGGATTACTTCTGTAGAAAGTAGGCGCGCGTGTCTCTATCAACCGGCCCTGGGCAAATCATTGAGCCAGGGCCTTCGTGATGAAAACATCGGGACAACTAGATCATCATCATATATCATCTCGACTGTTAGATCTCAAGCAATATCTTGAGTTCTAACAGGTCAGTACCTTTGTATTGATCAATAGTACATGCCGTTGATAAAGCAATATCTTGAGTTCTAACAGGTTATGAGCCCAGCTGTTGACCCGTCTTCTCTACGTGTCAACTTCTAATCAGTCACGTCGACAGATCGACCTAGAACTTGAGATAGACCAGTCAAATAGACATCTTCTACTACACCGGATAACAGGAAGACCACCCCTTCCCTAGACATTAGTAAACCGATCATCTTCATTACCTCACCGTCCTTCACCATCATGTCCGACGACGAGATCACCACCAAAGGACCCAAGGTCATTGTCCTTGCCCGAGCCGGGGTCAGATATGTCGAATGGCTGGAGTCCATTCGAGACCTCTTGGCCATCAAACGCCTGCTTCCTTATGTGAAGTATGATGCCAAGGGTGAGCCGGTCAAGCAGAGACCCGTCTTGCCAGAAAAGGGGGACATCACCGAGAAGATGACAGAGGCCGCTGAAGACTACGACCTCAAATGTGCCCAGGCTCTGGGTTACATCCGGCCTTCGCTTGGGGTCAACAAGCGTTCGATCCAGGGGATTGATCACCCGGCCAAGGCCATGTACAAGATCAAGGAGATCCACTCCAAGACCACCTATAAGGTTCGCCAGCAAACCTGAATAGTAACACACGGGACTAGAAGGTACGGGTAGGGTAATGAGTGTAATAACGGATGTCTAACTACTACAAGGTGCTAGTTAGACATCTTCGAACACATCTCCTAATAGGTCTCCGAGAGAGTCTCCGAGAGAGTCTCCGAACGGACCTCCGTACGAGGTGAAAACCTACATCCCGCGTGTGTACGACATGCGTACCGCGGATGCCTATAATAGGATCCCCCCCTTAGGGCGAGATTCCAGATTGCCCAAAGTAGTCGAGTAGTCCGAGGCTAGAGTAGACGTTTCATCTGGAAGTTCTTTGTTCCCTCGAAACGTCCAGTGTCTGTACCCCCGCGTCTCTCCTCGTGCCTCCGCCCTATTGTCTCCGAAGAGATCGTCTAGAACCTTCGATTTGTACGCCCAGGTACACTGGTTCTTTCTGAAACACTGCTCGGCGCCCGTGGGTGCTGCAATGAAGAACCTATTGTCTATCGGTGTCGTCGACCCGTCTGAAACGCCTAGCCGACGACGATGACGCGTCGCGCGTCTATCTTCTATTGTCTTCCCCGCGGACATTGCAACATGGTCCTGTCCGCGGTATTGTTCGTTGATGTAAACAAAGGTGATGTCGTATGTATCGACGTCCTTTCTAACCGATGTCGCTGTATTCTCTTTGTCGTGTTCGAAGTAACGACTTCTTGCTTTGTCCTAGTAGCTGCTACCTAGGTCTCTTTTGTCTTGTTCTCGAAATGTGAAAGGTATAAGACCCCCGAGGGGGTTTGTCGACTTGATGTTTTTCGACGTACGTATCCTCTCCCCTTTAGCAAACCTATAGCTTACTATTCCCGTATCTTTTCCTTCCCTCCTTTCGTACGATGCCTCCCTCTGCTCCCCCTACTCCCTCGAGACCCCGCAAACGCAAGGCCGCCACGGACTGGGTAAACGACGCCGTGTATGGCTACATACGCGGTAACAACTGGGAAGGCTTCGAGATCAACGAGGTCAACGCCTTACAGAAGGCGAAAGAACGATTCCGAGGAACCGTCCCGCCGGAGGTAATCTCCGCTTGGATGAGAGGGGATGTGGATGGCGTGAATGGGTTGCTGGTAAGCCTTTGATATTCTTTTGTTTTCGTGTCTCCGATAGGGTCTCCGAGAGGGTCTCCGATTGACCCTCCTTTGATATTTGATTTTTGATCTTCAGGCCCAATTCTCCGGTGGTTGGCAATGGTGTTGCCAACGTTGCTTCGACGGTGGCAAGTTCAAGAGCGTCACTCCCGCCGACTTTGTGACGTACAACCCGGAGGACGGCACGTGGTGGGACGTGATCAGCGTCAAGGGTCTCTTTTTCTGCCGCCATCTCATCCACCCGCCGCACACCGCCGGCAACGTCACCAGGTCCTGCGGTTGGTGCGCCCCGAAGAAGCTCGGTTGTGCCCCCGTTCCCCGAGAGATGGTTGTCGTCTTCGACGACGATGAGGATACCGAGACCCGAGTTCGAGCGGGGTTGGTCTTGTTGCGCGCCGACAAGATGGCCTTGGGGACTCGGGATGAGGTCGCGACCGAGATCGAGAGGCTCCTCGATACGGTTGTGAGTTTGTTTTCTTCTATTCTTTTTCTTTTTCTTCTCCTTCCACTGACCCCTCTTGCATGCTATCCGACATCCAGATTGTACCTCAACTCAACCGTCGGTCCGGGGTCTCCGTCATGAGCGAACGCGGGGCTCTCTACAAGGCCATCGCCGACAACAAGGAGGAGTGGGACCACCTGGACCCCAACACCCGTCGCGGTTGGGAAGGGTTCGAAGAGGCCCGCAAGATCACCTTCGATTTCGCCGAGGGTCGGTACAAGCCTCTCCCCGTGTGGCCCGGCGAGGAGGACGCCATGGATGTGGACGAGGAGGAGACCGAGGTCCAGATCGTTAGTACTCTCTTTCTACGTTTGCGTTTTGAGCTAACCCAAGTTCTCCTAGGCTGCGCGGGAACGAGACGCTCGTCTCGCGGCCGAGAAGGCCGACGAAGAGGCCCGCCAGAAGCGGCTTGACGCCGAGGCCGCCAGCAAGGTCGCTGAGGACGCTCGTTTGGAGTACGAACGGGCCCGGGACCGCCTCGCCGCCGTCAACCCCCTTCGGTTCCGTACTCCCCCCGCCGACCCGCCCCCCGCCAAGGACGCCGCTCCCCCTCCCGTCCAGGACAAGCAGCCCTCGCAACGAGGTAGCAGGGCCAGGTCCCAGCGCGAGGGGACCGCGACCGAGCACACCGCGGACCGCAACGAGGGTGATGGTGGCGATGGGGGCGGCGATGGCGGTGGCGATGGCGGTGGTGACGGTGGTGGCGACGGTGGTGGAGCGTGATTTTTGTTTGTGTTTGTAACGTCTCGTTTGGTCGCCGTTCGGGGGTCGGCTCCCTTTTTATTTTTTATGCTATTTTCTTGTTGCGATTCATTTCTCCAGCAAAGTCTCCGAACGTGTCTCCGAACGAGTCTCCGATTGAGCCTCCAAGCGAGTCGTGGTACTTCATTGTTTTCGTAAGACAAACTTGATTGTCTTTGGCTCGTTAAGTTCGTAAAAAAAGGAATGGTGATAAACATCTTCGTCGGTCCTGCCGACGAAGGTACAACAATGAGTAATGACAAACACGAAAACCCTAAGCACCCGGAGTCCACAGCAACGGCTCGTCCCCGTTCTGCTTGGCGAACTCCTCATCCCAATACGCCTGGTGGTTCTGGGCGGGAGGTTGCATGTACGTCGCAGCCACCTGCATTCGACCAGCCTGTTGCCGAGCCTGCCACCAAGCAGGTGGAGACCTCTTGGCGTTGCTGCACTGGGCACTCCTGTGGCCGGGCTGCCAGCAGTTGTAGCAGGGTTTCCCGCCGGGCATCCTCGCAGCGTCCACCTCCATGGGCGTAGCACCCGACGTGGCGGCCACCGCAGGAGGGGCAACAGTGGTGTTAACCACAACAGGGTTTCGGGGAGCGACGTGGTTACCTGCGTAACGATTCCCGCTCGTGTGGGCACGGTTACCCGAAGACGTGTGCCTACGGGCTTCCGCTTGGTCTTCGTACCGACGACATTCCATCTGGAACTCCGCCAGCGTCATATGCTCCTGGTTGGGCATAGGGATAATAGCGTCCTGAAAGGCCTGGTTCAGGTTGGCGCGGAAGAACGACCGTTTGCCGTACTCGTTGAGGTTTGGGAGGAGGGCGGCGAGGTCGTTGAACTCGGTGATGTACGTACTCAAGCTCTTGTTGCCCTGCTTCAGAGAGTAGTACTCCTTCTCCGTAGCAAGGATGTTCCTTCCCCCTCCGTACATCTCCACGAGCAACGCCTCAAACTCCCGCCAGGTGACCTGAGTTCGCCCCGACGAGTACTCCCTTGCCCATGCCTGGGCCTGCCCATCCATGTACGACTCCGCGTACATAATCTTGTAAAGGTCGGTGTACAACCCCGGCTTGACTTGGAACTCCCGGTTGCATTGGTCCAGGAATCCCCTAACCTTCTCTTTCTTGCTGCCATCGAACCTGTCCGGCGTACCGAACTTGAACAGCTTCGCTCTCGCTTCCTCCGTGGCCGTCGCCGATCGAGTGTCCCTCGACATCGCCAACTCCATCATCTGGCTATGCATGTTCGCCATCATGGAGAGCAGGGCGGAAACGTCCGGACTGGTAGGAGGCGCAGCGGCCGGAGCAGGGTTAGCTGCTGGGGGTGTTGACTGCACTTGTGGGGGAGTCTGCCCCATGTTGTTGGCCGGTGCGGCCTGCGTGGAAGCGGTAGGTACCCCCGTGGCACCTACCTCCGGTTGCTGGTGAGCAAAGACGCACTGGTCGTTTACCAGCGTCTCCCCAGTTGGGTTCCTCCACATGAACCTTCCTTGTCCATCCATCATCTGCATGCTCCCGTCTTCGCTCAAGACCGGGATCGCATCCGCAGGGATGGGGTGGACAGCCCTATCCGGTCCGTAACACTGCGTGAACGTATTCATCGTATACGGGGTCTCCTAGTCGGGGTGTTTGGGTGATCCGTTATTCTATAAGGTTCGCCAGCAAACCTGAATAGTAACACACGGGACTAGAAGGTACGGGTAGGGTAATGAGTGTAATAACGGATGTCTAACTACTACAAGGTGCTAGTTAGACATCTTCGAACACATCTCCTAATAGGTCTCCGAGAGAGTCTCCGAGAGAGTCTCCGAACGGACCTCCGTACGAGGTGAAAACCTACATCCCGCGTGTGTACGACATGCGTACCGCGGATGCCTATAATACCACCTCGTTCGATGTTCAGATCCTGATCGACGAGTTCGCCAACCTCCGCCCCATTGGAGACGACTTTGAGGGGTACATGGCGAGGTTGGATACGGTGGTCGAGGGTCTGGAGGCCAATGGGCTCCAAAGAGAGGATGTAGAGATCATGGCCCAATGGTCCAAGTGTCTCCGATCCTACCCGGAGGGACACCCTTACTTCAAGGCTGGAGAGTTCCTTCAGTCGAACATCACCATGGGGGTCGATGTCAAGAAGGAGTCGGTCGAGAGGATGATTCTGGCCGCCTACCGTGACATTGCCAACAAGGAGATTGCCGAGAAGGATGAGGAGAAGGCCTTCCAGGCAATGGCAGCCAAATTTGGTTATGCCAAGGTTGGGACCACTGGAGTTGGATTCGGGACAGGTGGTGCTGGGAGGCGGACCTTTGGGACCGGGACCGACACCAGGACCTGCAGGTGTTGCGGGCAGAGAGGGCATATCGCCAGGGAGTGTCCTCAAGCCGAACCCAATGGGTGCCACTCCTGTGGCAAGGCGGGACATCGAGCTCCCACCTGCCCTCACCCGGACATGGTTGCCTACAGGCAGAGGCACGGAGGAGGAGGATTGGGACCGGGATTTAGAGGTGGTGAAAGGGCCGCTGCCGCTGTATCTTCTTTTGATGCCGCTATGCAATCCATGACCCTCTATCAACGTCAGCCCGATCAAGCCTTGAACATCACTGAGAAGGCTTACTCACTTGCGACTAGGAAGATGACAACCCTGATCGATTCAGGTTGTTCAAGACACATGTTCGGGATGAAGAGGTTCTTCGACCTATCCCCTAACTACCAGAAAATGACTGCACCTGTCATGGTTGGAAACGGACAGGTGATCTATGCGGAGGGGATGGGCGACATATTCTTGACCATCGAGGTTGGAGGAAAGAAGGCAGAGCTACATCTTGCAAACTGCCTGTATGTTCCCAAACTCAGTTCGAACCTGATCTCGATCTCACAGCTCGACAAAGCTGGATCAGATATCATGTTTACGGAAGGCAAGGCGATCTTGAGGAAGAACAACAAGATGACCTTGATTGGCAAGATGTTGGATACCAACCTGTACGAGGTCAATGCAAAGTCTCCGGCATTACCTAAGATGGATTCAGCCAACACGGCATCGATCTCAGGACTGGGGAATATCTGGCATCAACGGCTGGGACACCTGGGTGGGAACTCGATACGGAATCTTAAGGATTCGGTGGATGGGTTTGACCAGACGTCTGTCCCACACCAGTGTGAGAGCTGCATTCTGGGAAAGATGACAAGAGCTCGATTCCCAGACAGCTCATCACGGTCAACAGAACCACTCCAGCTGATCACCTTCGACCTTGCTGGGCCTTTTGATGAGGCTATCGGAGGAGCCAAGTACTTCATGATCATGGTCGATGATTACTCCAAGTACTACCACGTCGAACTCCTCAGGACCAAATCAGAGGCAACCCGATGGTTGAAACAGGTTCTCATCCAATGGGAAAACCAGTTGAGTCGGAAAGTCAAGGTCCTCCGATCTGATGGTGGCGGAGAGTTTGACAACAGAGTGATCAGCCAGTTCTGCGAAGAGAAGGGGATCCGAGCTCAGATGACTACAGCTCGAACACCAGAACAGAATGGGGCAGCAGAGAGAGCTGTCCGGACCATCAAAGAGGGTACTCGGACTCTCTTGATCGATTCTGGTCTCAGTAACAAGTACTGGGGCGCTGCTGCAAAGAATTTTGCATACGTCAGGAATCGGACCCGGACCGCAAAGACAGGAGAGAAGACACCGATAGAACTCTTCACTGGAAAGAGACCGTCGGTCAGTCATCTGAGGGTATTTGGATGTGTCGCTTACATGCACATACCAAAAGAAGACCGGGTTGGTCAGATTTGGAAACCCAAGGCAAAGCGGCGCATCTTCCTGGGATACGGAGAGGAAGAGTTGAAGGCCAAGAAAGCTTGGACACTCTTCGATCCATACGCTCTCAAGAAACATGTGACGGTACATGTCAAATTCTGTGAAGACCAGAGATGGGCCGATCAAAAGACCAATATTGCAAAAGGAGACATCTTCTTCCAGGACATCTCACCTGCAATTGGGGAAGCCGAATCGATTGTCAGGGAAGAAGCCCAACCGGTTGATCCAGAGATTGGGGAAGAACAGCCGGCAAATGAGGAAGAAGTATCAGCCGAACCAGAAATAGGGGAAGTCCCAATTGAGGAAGAAGCTCCGGCTGGACCAGCCGCCGAGCAAGCACCTCTGGCTCCGATACCGGGGGACATTGAAGAAGAACCAGTGCCCAATGATACCATTGTTGCGCAGCGACCAGCAGCACCACTACCACCAAGCAGGATTCCCGTTCCTGTACTGGTCGATAAACAAAGTGCCCGAAAGAAAGGCACTGGTATCTGGAAGAACTACGAGTATGTCCCAGTACCAGCGACAGGATCAGGGATTCCCCAGGTCTTGCCGGATGGTGCAAAACGAGCTCGACAGACACCGAAGAGACTGCAAGACCGGGCAATACTGGTACATGAACCAAAGCTTGACGACATACTGGATCAAGCTTTCCTGACATCAGCAGAGATGAATCCTGCCGATCCCATCTATCTGAATGCAAAACTGGATGAGATGGCATCGATGTCAAAGAACAAAGTCTGGACCTTGGTACCCAGAGAGATTGGTCAGTCCAAGCCCATCTCAGTCCGATGGGTCTGTACCATGAAAAACCTGCCGGATGGTACCCAGAAGCCAAAAGCTAGGCTGGTTGCTCGAGGATATACCCAGAAAGCCGGGATCGATTATCAAGAGATCTTTGCCCCGGTAGTTAAGCTGGAATCTATCCGGTACATCATTGCTCGAGCATGCCAGGGGCAAATGATTTTGTCACAAGGCGATGTCAAGACCGCTTTCCTCTCTAGCAGTATGGAGGGAGAGACGGTTTATATCGAACAGCCGGAGGGGTTCAAGGAACCGGGAAAGGAAGACCATGTTTGCCTATTAAACCGAGCAATCTATGGTCTCCATCAATCCCCTAGGCTGTTTTACCGACACATTCGGAAGATCTTGGGAGGATTTGGTTTCTCATCCATCTCAGCAGATCAGTCGGTATTTGTCAAGGACACCCCCGAGGGCAAGGTGCTACTTGGACTGTATGTGGATGACGCACTGGTTGCTGGAGATACCGACAAGCTATTATAGGCGTCACGTGACGCGCGACCTACGGTGCGCGTCGCCTCGGGGTCTCGTTCGGAGACCCTCTCGGAGACTCTCTCGGAGACCTTTTAGGAGATGTTCTCGTAGACGTCTAACTAGTACCTTGTAGTAGTTAGACATCCGTTATTACGTTGCTATGCCTACCGTTACCTTTCCCCAGTCCCGCGACCTTATTACCTCAAGACCAGGCAGGTCGTCTGCCAGGCCTTATAGAATAACGGATCACCAAAGGACCCCGGCTGGGAACGCGAAAGGGGGTAGTGATGGGATCCCGCTGCACATCGGTGCTAGCGGTAACCCTAGTGGTCCGGAGAGCCACCTCACTCTGGTAGGAGTGTTCTACCCGCAGGGAATACCTGTGCAGGCAGTGATGATGGTAGATTCGGGAGCCACGGGTATGTTTATGGATCGGACGTTCGCGCGGATCCATAACTTTGATGTGATAGACCTAGAGAGTCCTAGGACCGTCACGGTCATCGATGGAAGAGAGATTGTGGGTGGTCAAATCACCCAAAAGGCACATGCTATTGTGCGAACGGGATTGCACCAGGAGAAGGCGGAGTTCTTCTTGACGGTGTGGTGACAGGAATCTATCGGCCCCGACGGTCGCCTACTTCCTACATCCGCGGTTCGCTCTCGACTACCTCGACCTCGCCGCTGTTGGTCACGGTGGATTACTAGACGGCAGCCGACGGTGGATTAGAAGGTTTCATCGGACGACGGGAGACGGGATACACGTGTATAGGTCGAGGCATACGGGCAGAGGAGAAGCGGAAGACGCACGGCCCGGAGTATAGACCGTTCCGGTACTTTACTCGGTCGCGCTGGCGTAAGCGTACGCTAGACACGTATAAAGGTCCCCACCTCGATATTCGATTCCCCTCTTTTCCCTCGCCGTTTCACCGTTGTAGTAGTCAAGCAAGCAGTAGAGAGACCAGTAGTAGACGTTTATTATAGCTTTTATCCCACATTCCGCTTTCGGTATACACCTACCGTTCGACCTCGCTGAATCGCCGCTTCGCGTTTCACGTTTACTTCCCATCACCCGCTTAGACGACGGATCTATAGCTGGCTTCCGGACAAGGTTAAGTAGATCGGCGTCAGAGTACGGCCCTTGCTAGCTTGCCACCCCGAGAGGTTTCGAGTTATACGACTTCGACGTATCGCGTTTGATCGGAGATATCACCTTTTACCGTCGAACGTCACGTGACCTGAATCACGTGACGCGTACACGACTTTACCTACCACCCACCCCCTATAGTATACCGGGAACAGCACTTGCCTACCTGGACATCCCTTACCACTCCTAGGCTTAGCAACCCTACCTACCTACCTACCTTACCGCCAACTCAGACGAGTTGTTGTTTGACGTCGTCATCGACGTTTGATCCCGAAGACCGGGATAGACCCCACAAAACTGGCGACACCAGTGTGATTGTTTAGCCCGAACTAGCCGAGGGTAGCATCACGGGGGGACATTCATCAAGACCGACACGTACGACGAGATTCGTATATCGACAAGCACGACGAGGATTCGTGTATCGACAAGCACGACGAGGATTCGTGTACCGACAGATTACCGTTGAGATATACCACATCGTACCCTTCAGTCATTAGATAAGGACTATCCAATATCATGACTCCCAAACCTGAGACTCCCAATCCCGAGGGTTCCCCTCTTCCGGAGGGAAGGAGCAAGAGATCTATCCCCAGTGTCGGGAAGGATGGTGCTCCGTTCATGTTCTCGGGTACCGAAGTCGAAGACATCGAGGAGTGGATGGAAGACTTTGAGACGTTCGCCCAAGAGTACGAAATTTCGGAGAGTAACAGGTGCAATGAGGTGACTCGGTACACTTCCCATTCCGTTAAAGATGCTATTCGGGCGATGCCGGGGTATGCTGAGAAGGTTTGGGCGACGTTGAAAGATGAGATTATTGTGTCGTACCGTAACACAGTTTCCGGACTGGCGGCCACGATCGAGCAACTAGAATATCTTGCTAAGTCTACAGGGGAAAGGGGAATCAAGGCTCCGAAAGAATGGGAAGCTTACTTACGAGATTTCAGAGTTATTTCTAACAAGCTGAAGAAGAAGGGTCTCCTCGACGCAGACAGGGAAGCGTCTATCTTTCACAAGGGACTACCTAGTTCGGTTAGAGACCAACTCGAGAACAAGTATATGATGACGAGCAAGGTACGGGACACAAGCAAAGCTCCCCCCATCGCTGAACAGGTGCAGGTCGGCAGGGACCTATTCAATATGAACCGGTTCGACGCCAGGGAACGGTACGAGATTAGCGACGAGCAGATTGATGAAGAAAGGCGACGACAGGAAGGGTTTCACCAGTTGGTCGACGTAGTACGCGCCAAAGGCAGGAAGATCACCGGTACTACCGAAGGTATCGATCTGGGCGGAAAGCCGTCGTGGCTGGCACCGGGAATCGTTCCGGCCGAGCGATGGACGGACAGGCAAGGGGAGCGGACGATGAACCAGAACCGGATCCGTGACGCGCCACCTCATCAGCCAATTCGATCGGACACGGACAAAGATCTGGACTTGGTTATCGGGACGCTTAAGCAGCTCAACGTGGGATCTGCTCAGTACTACAATGCCTACGTGACAGCCGTTCAAGAAGGATACGCGATTCAAGGACGGGTCCAACCCCCTATCTGGGCTTCGGAAAACGCTCCGCCTGCGGCGAGAGGAATGGGTCTACCTCGTGGAGTGGGCTTCCAGGGGATCTGCTTCTATTGCGGCAATGGAGGTCACAGAGTAAACGAGTGCGAGACCGCAGGTCTCCATATCAACAAAGGCTGGGTCCGCCGAGACAACGGAGGAAGAATCGTATGGCCTACTGGTGAATTTATCCATTGCCCGCCTGGGCAACGACGGTCGGTTCTAGTAGCGGATCAACAAGGACGGATGGGAGCAGGTGCGCCCAGGGCCGCTGGCGTTCACGCTTTGGAAGTGATGGAGGGATATTCCCGAAACGATCAGAGTTATGCTGGCCCCATCAGCGGTGCCTACGAGGAGACCTATTTGGTTAACGGGTACTACCCAACGACTTTTGAAGCGCGCCAGACCATGTATCCTTCGCACCCGGACTATAGCCACGCGGCTAATATCCGGAACAAGGTTCCCCAAGGCCGACCTGATGGTTTTCGACCTGGTCCCGCGGGAGGAAAGGACCAAAGTTTCCGAGACAAAACGACTCGATTCAACGCCCCGCCGGCAGGGCGAGGAACGTCCTCAAACCAGATTCCTCTTCCACGTGAGCAGCCGCGGTTTCCGACTATGAAACCTGAGGTCTACCCGCGACAGCCGGGAATGGAAGTCAGCGACCGGAAGTTTATCCCTGACCAAGACGTGGACATGAAGGATGGACGAAAGCCGGCTACTAGAAACAAGCCGAGCGGAGATGAGCCCCGGCTCACGCGTACGACTGACTTTGCTAGGGAGCTGAATCCCGAACAGATTATACAGCGCCTGCTGAATCAAAGGCATACGATCGAACTATCCACGAAAGAGCTGTTCGCTATTTCGGGAGTAGCGACCGGTATTGTCAACAAGGGGACCCGTTCTCATTTGGGACCTGCGGCGGGAAAGCAGGTGAGCTTCGGCGACGCTACCCACTATGTAGCCGAACATAGCTACGGTGAGGAAGACGCGGAAGAGGCTGAATGGTATGAGGTCAACAAATCCGACGAAACATACGCCCCAGAGAGGAAGCCGCCACCTGGAAGAACTCGCGCCCTTATCAAGATTCCTGCCGTGCTCGGAGGAATCAGCGTCACGGCTATGCTAGACACCGGCAGCGAAATCGACATGTGTTCCCGGAGGTTATACGAAGCTATGGCTAATCCGCCGCCCTTGCGGACTGATTTGAGGCTGCTTATGTCTGGAGTCAACGGACCCCCGAAACACATCGACGGCATCATGCAACAAGTCGAATTGCGCATTGGAGATCTGAAGTTCCCGACGGACGTCCATGTCAATGAGGACGGGCCGGACTATATCATCTTAGGACAGCCTTTCCTGAACAGAGCTAGGTTCTCCCATGGCTGGGATGGCGACAGGCCGGTGGTCCGACTGTCTTCGGAGGACGGAGACCTGGAATTCTCTTACAAGACGGTCAAGAATGGAGAGCTGGCAAGCGCACCGACGACCGGGGCCGCTCCCAGACCGAGGCGAAGGTCTGACTCGGACCGTTTCGGACATGAGGACAAAGTCGGTCACGCCGGGAATGGAGGTTCTTGTACCTGTTCGACAGCGGATTTTTGAACGCAGGCGAGCGTGTATTCACAGCATACAAGCCCGTCGCAAAGAAGAAGAGAGCTGTGGGGGCGACTGTGCCGCCCGAATCGTTGACCGTAGGACAGTTTCGAAGGCCGGAGGGGTTGCTGGACGACCTTCCGGACCTACCTGTACAAGTATCGTGTTTCAGTTTTGGAGAACGATTGACTGAGGATCGCTGGAAATCTATGGTTGAGGAGAGTATCCTCAACGAAGAAGAAGCCAAGTTGGCCAACTGGGTCGTTATGACCAATGAGAAGACGTTTTCATGGACGGATGCCGAGAGAGGCCAGTTCAAATCGGAGTATATACCTCCATACAAGATACCGACTATTGCGCATACGCCATGGAGGGACAGGGCGATTCCGATACCCCCTGCCGCTATCGACGTTATCATGGGAAAGATACAGGAGAAGATTGATTCCGGAACCTACGAGCCATCGCAAGGTTCCTATTTGAGCTCGATTATTGTGGTTGCCAAGAAGGATGGAGGGTACAGGTTTGTGCACAATATGCAAACATTGAACTCGATTACGGTACGGGACAACGCCACACCGCCGTTGCTGGAGAACTTCGCCGACGAATTCGCCGGACTATCCTGTGTGGGGCTGTTTGACCTTTACGATGGATATGGACAGTACCCGCTCCATCCAGATAGCAGGGATTTGACGGCGTTCCAGACGCGTATGGGGCCGCTGAGACTGACGAGTTTGCCGCAAGGAGCGTCGAACTCTGTCGGGGTCTTTCAGCGGGCTGCCAACTTTATTACCGGTGACGAGAATCCACCGACGACTGTGGCTTATCTGGACGATTTTGGCGTGAAGGGACCTAGGACTAGATATGAAGATTCGAAAGGGCAGCCAGAAATGATACAAGGAAACCCGAAAGTTCGGCGCTATGTGTACGAGTATCTGCAGAACTTACATCGACTACTGTGGAAGATGGGAAAGTACGGAGGGACTTTCTCGGGGAAGAAGGTACGACTATGCGATGCTGAACTCAACATAGTGGGGTTCTCGTGCTCGTACTTCGGGAGGAAACCCACGGATACGTCGGTCAAGAAGATCACCGATTGGCCCCCTTGTCGAAATGTGAAGGAGGTGAGGGGATTCTTAGGCACGGTAGGACCGGCCAGGAACTGGATCAAGAACTATGCTGTCATCGCTCGCCCGTTGGTGCGACTCACGGCCGGCAAGATAGCCGACAAGGACTTCGTCTGGAGTGACGAAGCCGATCAGGCTTTCAGGGACATCAAGGCAGCCATAGCCAAGTGTGGATGGATGCGGCCGATCAACTACTCGTCCGACGGGGAGATATACCTGGCAGTGGATTCCAGCCATATAGCTGTAGGCTTCGAGATAGGACAAGACCATGAGGGAACCAAGAGACCCGCCAGGTTCGGTAGCATCACCTTTTCTGAACGGGAATCTCGATACTCGCAGGCGAAGCTAGAACTGTTCGGTGTATTCAAAGCGCTGAAGAAGTGTGCACAGTGGGTATACGGTCGAAGGATACGATTGGAGATAGACGCCAAATATCTCATAGAGATGATTGGTTCACCGGAATTACCTAACTCGGCAATGACGAGATGGTTGTGGTACATTCATAATTTCGACTTATACATCGTGCATGTGCCAGCAAACAAGCACATGGTGGTGGATGGACTGTCCCGCCGACGCCGAACGGACGAGGATACGGATGAAGAGGATGTCGAAGCTTGGCTAGACGCCGCATGTGGACTTGCTCGTGTCGAGCACGCGGAGCCGTTACCGACTCTGTGCAGCACGAATCTGATACAGGAGTACTATGATGACGAGTGGAAGCGATTGGGAGACTACCTGGAGACAGGGGAAATGGAAGAAGGGTTGAGTGCCAGTGCTGCAAACAAGTTGAGGGCCAAGGCCCGATCGTATTTCATACGGCACGGGAAGATCTACCGGCGGATTAACAATGAAATGCCACGCGAGGTACTGGGGACGCCAGCTAGACGGAAAGCCGTGCTGAAAGCAGCCCACGAAGAAGGAGGACATAAAGGATCACTCGCTCTCCGACATCGGGTTGGTCTCAGCTTCTTCTGGCCGGGTATGGCTAAGGACGCGGAAAACTTCGTGAAAGCCTGTGACCTATGCCAACGCCGAGATCCGAGACGGTTTGAGGAGGAAAACCGGTCCACTTACCCCGCCGATCTGGGTAGAGTGTGGGGTATTGATTTGGTGACCCTACCGCCATCAGGAGGATACCGCTATATCGTTATAGCTCGGGAGGATGTATCGAAGTGGGTTGAAGCAAAGGCTATACGAAAGAAGGAAGCGTCGACAGTCGCCAAGTTCATCATGGAGAAGATAGTTACCCGATACGGAAGCATATCGCGACTGAAGAGCGACCAAGGATCCGAATTCATGGGCGAAGTGTTGGTTGAGATGGCCAAGTTCAAGATCACCCACATACGGACTAGTCCTTACCACCCACAAGCCAACGGGATGACGGAACGAGGGAATGGACCGTTCAAGGAAGCGTTGTACCGAGTTGCAAGGGATGTGAAGCAGCCGTGGCACAAGCTGATCGACTTCGCTTGTTGGGCCGAAAGGACTACCTATTCACGGACTACAGGGTACACGCCATATCGGTTGATGCTCGGACAAGATTGCGTATTACCATTCGACTTGGAGGAAGCCACGTTCTTAGTGAGAGGGTACGAGGACGGGTGCAGTAGCGGGGATCTACTGCATCATAGAATACGGCAGCTGCTGCGACGAGAGGAGGACATCGAGTTAGCGCGAGAGAGGCTAGCTATATCTCGGGAGATCTCTGTGAACGATCACAACTTACGACATGATCGAAGGATGAACGAACCTTATTCGCCGGGCGATTGGGTTCTGTTGCGAGATTCGGCGAGAGACGTCACATATCAAACCAAGGACGCAGACAGATGGTTCGGACCGTATGTCGTGGTGGAACAGACACGAGGTAGAGCCTACCGGATCCGAGAGTTAGATGGAGCGCTGCGACAAGAATTGGTGGCGCATACGCGTTTACGCCCGTACTACCGACTCGACATTCTTCAAGGTTTACCGGAAGTGATCTTACCCGAGGACGGGGAAGTAGAAGATTCCACGGATGATGAAGGGGAGGAAGACCGGAATGAAGAAGAAGATATCGAGCGACAGTGGGGATGGATGCGAGACATGGACGAGCCAAGACCTACCGGACCTTGGGTGCCCACGGCTCGCGATACCATACGTATCTGATGGGGAGGCTAGGACGGGGGGCCTAGTCGGAAAGAGGGAAGGATACGAGGATAGAAAGGCAAAAGGTAGAAGAGGGAACGAGAGAAAGGAATGCGAGAAGAGAAAAACATTATATAGACATAAAAAGAAGGAAAACCGTACAAGGAATCACGCTAGCGGGAGCTGGGTCATGCGGGATATGATGAGGATATCCCTAGGGGACAGCACCGACCGCCATCGCAAAAACTCGGCATACCGAGCATCAGTCTCTTCCTTGAGAACGGTACGGAACAGAGGGGTTCTGTTCAAACGAAAAGAAAAAAAAAAAAAAAAAAAAAAAAATATGGAAGAGAGTCAGAGGCGGGATATCTAGTATGCGGATGAAGACGAACCTTAGCAGCTCCGTGCCTTCGGACGATGGCCGCGGGAGAGAGTAGAGATGGTTCCTCCCATACTCCAGCATCCAACCCAACGACAGTTCGATCTCTGCCTCGGGAACCTTCGCCCACCCTGCCACGCTCGTCAAGAGAAGCGTGAAGGAGAAGAGCCACGCCTCTTTGCGCCAGGGATCCTGGCTCCTCGCAACCTGAAACAGGATGCGATCGAGGAGACTGTAGACGTCCCCCGGGAAACCCAAGACCGCGCCGGTACCGGGAAAGGGAATGTAGAAACCGAATATATCCCGGAGGATCGTTCGGACGGCGAGGAATAGTTCGAATAGAAAGCGCTGTGAAGAAAGTTAGATCGCGATGAATGGAAGGCCTAGGAAGGATAGCGAGAGGACCTACTTGTTTCCATTCCGGTAGAGGGAAGCAGCGGTTTCCCTCACGCCTCCTCACCCTCCATTCATCGATGTTACGGGATCATCACGTGAGTCGACTACCGACACACAGGCTCGATCTACGGACATCAGCATACACCTAAGTCCGGCTCGACGAGGCGAATCCGATTCCCTCGGAGCAGATTCGGTCGTCCCTACCATTCGCCTTCACCATTCACCGAAACAACAAACCTTCCCGACGCATATCACAAACAGGTACAGGGACCTCGAGGTACACGACAACCTTACTCAGGACCTCGACAACCTTACTCGACGTACCTAGGGACAATGCAAACACAAACTCGCCTCCTCTACCGAATCCGGTTGCTCTCGACAGGATTCGCTTGTTCGCCATCTCATTCCTCCAGTTTCGCCATCTATCGACATTCTTTTCTCTTGGGTCTTTTCAGTGTTCGCCAGCCTCGTCTCCGTACTCGTCTCCGTATAAATAGCTAGAGGAACTTGACCGAATTCGATAGAGGACGCTCTGTAATAGTAATAGGTCAAGTTCCGATATCACATTCAATACACGCCTATCTGACTTGTTACAACATCTTCAAGACGTGTTGCGGAGAGGTTACAACTCAAGGACGTCGCTAAGTATCTACGCTTCATCGTTTCACCTTAGACCGAATCCGGTACCTCACACCGAGTGATCACTTCCTTATCCATACATATCTGGATTCGTACCCCTTATCCGAATCCGCTTCATCTAAGCGAACTTGCGACATTCTCCCGACTACCTGCGATCTACCTATAAGCACCCTACGCCTTACGACTTAGGACCTATTTCGATTAGCGACCTCCACCGTAACAGCATATCGGAACTTCTCTTATCGCGCCTGGTTAGGACAATGTCAGTCTACTCCGAAAACCAAGAACTTCCCCAAGAGGACGAACAGCGGTTCTCTCGAGCCAGGTCCGGTTCGATTGAAGCGAACCCGGTTCGTAGGGAAACGGACTCTGAACGTATTGGTCGTCTCGAAGACCAAATCCTGGAACTCATGCAGACGATCAGGAAACAAAGAGACGAACTAGCTACACGAGAAGAGATTCCGGCTCCTATCCCTCGAAGGCAGTTCAACATTTACCCTTCCAACCCTCCATCTCTAGCGGGAACTACTATCGACCCTAGAGAACTTCACCGACCTTCGGTGGCTCGGTCCAGGGATCCCTACACTCCTATGAGGGATGTTCCCCTTCGGGAGAACGAAGCGGATTTGCTTGCCAAACGGACCAAGGAACCGAAGCCGGCTGATCCGCCCGAGTTCAAGGGAGACGCCAAGGAGTTAAACGAGTTCATCGTCAAACTCAACATGGTCTTCCGACAATTGCCGGGACGCTACCCTACTGGAGGATCCAAGATTGATTTCGCTATCGGATTTCTTGGAGGACGAGCCTTTAAAACGGTTTCGGCTTATCTCGAGCTGGAAGAAGCGGACCAACCCCTTTTCCTACACGACTACGATGCTTTCAAGAGATTCTTGAAGCATAACTTCGGGGGCTCCAACGAGAAAGCTGCAGCCCAAACCGCTTTAGACAAGCTCGTCCAAACCGGATCCGCTGCGTCTTACTTCTCCGAATTCACCCAGTACAGTCCCTTGTGTGGCTTCAACGATGAAGCGCTTATTGCTGCTGCTAAGAAAGGACTGAAGGCTAAGGTGGTGGAACGACTCGGTATCCGGAACACAAGGATGGAGTTTGCAGACTTCAACGAATTCAGGAATGAAGCCATCGACGCGGACAACAGGCTCCACGACGACGGGGTTCTGAACCGAGAGGACGAGAAGCGGAACTCTCGCAAAGATAACAAGAAGGAACCGAATCCGGTTCGATCCGAGCGAGTTGTCACCGAACGAACCAAAACCTATGAGAAGGAGTTCGTCAAGCCCAGAGGTTCGACTCCTTACCAGAAGGGTCCCATTACCGATGAAGAAAGGAAGAGGCGACGCGACCTCGACCTTTGTACTTACTGCGGGAAGGCCGGACACTACGCTTCAGCCTGTCCTGTTCTTGCTGGCAGAAATGGAGGAAGTACTCCTAATGTCGAACGAGCTAGAAATGCGACAATCGAAGCAGTTCCGGCTCCCACCTGGGCAAACAAAGCGAATCGAACCGAATGGGTCAAGTTTCGCTTCCAGGGGCAAGACCCTCTGATTACGGTGGACTTCCATGCAGGAGCATCTTCTTTCACGACCGATGCCCTGATCGACAGTGGAGCCAGCTGTAATTTCATTCGTCCCTCTGCGGAGGTACTCCAACACGTTGAGGCGATCCCTTATGATCAGCCGAAGCGACTCCGGTTGGTTGACAACCAACCTAACCCGAATCAGCGAGGAGAGATCACTCATTATGTGAGTCTGATTTTCTATGTCGGTGGACATATTGGTCCCTACTCCCTCGACTTCGACATTGCGGAAATTGCGGCCCCGGATATCATCCTGGGAGTCCCATTCGTCAAGGGTCTTCGTACCATCACGGATTGGGACACTTGCGAGATCAGTTTGATCAAGCCGGATTCGCCTCTCAAGGGAACGAATCTGGAATATTTGGAGCGAAACCGGTTCCTCCGAAGACAAGACCCGGAAGTTGTCGACACAGATATCGATCCTCGAGCGCTACGGGAATTGGGTCTGGAACACGACGACGAAGAGGATTACGACATCGCATCGGAAGAGATGCGTCAAGTGATTCCAGTTGAGTTTCATGATTACTTAGACGTATTCAGGAAGAGCGATTACACCAGCCTTCCTCCCCACAGGTCGTACGATCACGTTGTGGAACTGCTACCAAACGTGGAGTTGAAACGACTTAAGCCTTACCCGCTCTCTGCTGCGGCAGACAAGTGGCTCAAGAATTGGATAGACGAATCGAGGCGGATTGGGCACATTGAACCGAGTTCGCATTGGTTCGGTTCCCCGGTCTTCCTCGTACCAAAGAAGACTCCTGGAGAATTCAGGATGGTTACCGATTTCCGAGCATTGAATAATGCTACAAAGAAGAACGCGTATCCGCTTCCGAAGATCAACACCACCTTAGAACGAGTTAGCAGAGCTCGCTTCTTCTCCAAATTCGATATGCCAACTTCATATCAGTTACTTCGAATGCGGGAAGAGGACGAGGATTGGACCACAATCCTAACTCGCTATGGGTCATTCAAGTCTCGAGTCATGCGAGAAGGCATGACCAACGCGGGAGCCAGTTTCCAATTCTTCATGAACGATGTGTTCAATCCCCTACTGGACCAAGGTGTTACTGTATACATCGACGACATTCTGGTGTATACGGAAACGAGGGAGGAACATATTCGGCTCATCAAGGAGGTTTTTAACCGGATCCGCTCCTTTTCGCTTTATTTGAAGCCGAAGAAATGCGAGTTCTTCAAGTCTTCTATCGAGTTCCTCGGCTACATCATCAAGGATGGGCAAATCGCTATGGCTCAAGACAAATTGGAATGCATCCGAACTTGGCCCAAACCGACGTGTATCAAAGAAATTCAACGATTTCTTGGATTTACCAACTATTACCGACGATTTATCAAAGGATACGCTGGGTTAACACTTCCGCTGGTGAAGCTAACCAAGAAGTCCGAGCCGTGGATCTGGGACGAGAAACAGGATGGCGCGTTTGCTACACTACTTTCGTCCTTCGCAAGCGAACCCGTTTTAATTCAAGCAGATTCGGACGAAACCTGCTATCTTGAAACGGATGCATCGGACTACGCCATCGCTGCCGTCCTTAGCCAGCGCTACAAGGACGAACAGTTGCACCCGGTAGGATTCTTTTCAAGGAAGTTGAACCCGGCAGAAATCAATTATACCGTCCACGACAAAGAGTTACTTGCGATCGTTGAAGGATTCAACCACTGGAAGCCGATTCTGCTTGGGATGGCGAAACCGATCGAAATCCTCACCGACCACAAGAACCTCGAGTATTTCGCCACCAACAAGCAGCTTAATCGCCGACAGATTCGATGGGCTGAAACATTGGCGGATTTCAACTTCTCGATTCGGTACCGACCCGGAACCAAGGGAGGTAAACCGGATTCGCTTACACGACGACCGGATTACCACCCAGGTAGGGGAGGTATTAACTCGTTCGAACACAATCAGCCCAACTTCACCACGCTCTTGCCTAAAACCTTGTGGCTCAACAACATCAGGGATTCTGAACTCTACCGTAGAGCGGAGGAACAGGATCTGGCCGCGATGAACGAGTATATCCGCGAGATGGAAGCGAATCCAGAAAAAGGGGGAGATGGAGATCTCATCGACCGCATCATCAGCAAGGTAAAGACAATCGCGCTGACTGATGAATTCGCTTCCACGGCATTCAGAGCAATCTGGAAACAGGGCGAAACAGATCTGGTTACCGGAAGCGAAACCGCTTCAGACGAACAAATCTGGTCCTGGACCAAGAACGGTATCCTCAAATACAAGGACGCTATCTACGTCCCTGACTGCGAGGAGATCAAGCTTTTGGTACTAAAGGCACGACACGATGCTTCGCTGGCTGGACATCCCGGGAGAGAACGAACTATCGAACTTATCTCAAGGGATTACTACTGGAACGATTTGAGCAGCTTCGTGAAGGTTTACGTCGCATCTTGCGAGGTGTGCCAGCGAGATCGTACCAATCGACACAAGCCTTATGGCTTATTGAAGTCACTTTCGGTTCCGTTTAAACCGAATTCGGATCTTTCCATGGATCACGTGGAAGAACTACCAAATTCGGAAGGATTCAACTCGATACTGGTAATCACCGACCGATTCACCAAGCGCGTCAAGTTCGTCCCTACTACGACAACCTCTACAGCTAAGGACTTAGCCAAGATCTTCCTCAAAGAGGTCTTTACGCAGTATGGGTTGCCCGACAGGATCGTTTCGGATCGGGGAAGCAAATTCACTTCGAAATTCTGGAAAGAATTTACCGCGCTTCTCGACATCTCGAGCGACCTGACTACCGCCTACCACCCTCAGAGTGACGGAGCTACCGAACGGGTTAACCAGTCTCTCGAGGGATTCCTTCGGCACTATAGCAGTTATCACCAAGATAACTGGGCGAATCTGCTTCCCTTAGCCGAATTCGTTTGCAACAATGCGAAGCATAGCGCTACCGGTATTTCTCCTTTCATGGCAACCTTTGGCTACGAACCACGATTCGACGTCAGTCTCGACAAACACAGGGCTGAATCTCTCGTCGCAAGGATCGAAGCTAGGGATATGAAAGAAGTTTGGGAACAGATGCGAGTACAGATGACTGCAGCTAACGAAAGAGCTGCCAAGTATTTCGACCAGAAACACCAAAACCCTCCCGAATTCACCGTAGGATCGAAGGTCTATGTTTCATCAAAATACATCGCGACCAAGCGACCTACCAAGAAGCTGGATCACAAGCGATACGGTCCCTACGAAATTATTGAAGCAATTTCGTCTCATGCGTACCGGATCCGCTTGCCGGCCACACTCAAGGTTCACAACGTCTTCCACATCGACATGTTGGAACCACATTACGAGAACCCATTTGGTGGACGAGTACAGACTCCTGGGCCAATTGTCGAATCGCCTCACGATGACGAGTACGAGGTCGAAGAGATTATCGACAGCAGGATCAGGAGACGCCAATTCGCGTACTTAATCAAATGGAAAGGCTATTCGGGACCTGAAGGACAAGATTGGGTACCCCTCGAAGATCTCAACAACACAGCAGAGGCACAAGAGGAGTTCCACGTTCGGTTCCCGACTAAGCCAAAGCCTCCGGGTTGGGAAGCGTAACTTTCCCGAATCCGCTTCATTGAACCGATCCCGGCTGGACCGAGATACGGATAAACATATGTTCTGAACTCTTCTGGATCTCGTCTCGGACTTCTCGCTCGCATAGGATTCATCGTATCAAACGACTCGGATTGAAAGAAAATACAAAACCCAAAAAACAAATTATAGACGAAGCGGAACCGCTTCAATCCTTCTTGGCTCGCTTCGGGGGGCGACCATCATTCTCTTCCTCTTCCTCGTCCTCGTCCGGATCCGCTTCCTTCTGCTTCCCCTTACCCTTCGGAGTCGACTTACCCCCCGACTTCTTCGAATCCTTCGGAGTCGACACGATTCCGGTCTTCCTCTTCTTGGGCGTGGGCGCCGGCAACGGGTTGATAACCCTCTTGAAGGCCGCGTCACCTTCCGCCGCGATCGCCTCCCGGACCTTGTCGAGGTCCTCCAAGGCCTTCGAGAGACCCTTTTTGATGCCCGCATCTTCGAGCATGTCGGCGTAGACCTGAATACGGTCTCTGGCCGATTGCTGCCAAATTCGGTTGCGTTAAAACAGATTCGGTTCGTGGAAACAAATTCGACTCACCATCTGCGCTTCCCATCGAGCTCGAGGAAGCAGACTACTCGTCGCCGGAGGAGTAGTCGGTTGTGCTGCATTCGCAGCAGCCGCGGTGTCGGGGCTGGGGACTCGGCCGGGAGGTTCCGGAATCGGCTGTCCGGCAAGCGAACACTTGTTTCGCCGACCAGTGCACTCCGCACAACCCTTCAAGGTCCCAGACCTTTTGGAGATACATCCCCAACTCAACCCCTCGTCCCCGAGGCCCTCGCAGTCCTCGCACTTAGGGTCGTTCACGATACCCTCCTTGGCTTGGGCGCGAGCTAGGCGACGTGATTGCAGCTACCGAAACGAACAAGATTTAGCCGAATCCGCTTAAACGCAAGCGAAACGAGCTTACCACCGTCCTCCTGGTCTTCACCTCGCTGGCCGTCCCAACTCGAGTCGAGAAAGGAGGCTCGCCGGGCCTCGCCTCGTGATCGATGATCTCTTGGTCGGTAGCGTTGACGATACCAGCGTGGGCTACAAAGCGGATTAGCTCGAAGCAAACGATTTCGCTTAAACAATACGAATATTACTCACTATCCCACCACTCGGGCTCAGGCGTCGACGCCAACTCGTCTCCCTCAGTGCCGACCGTGCCGATGTTGATCACGCTCTCATCCCCAATGTCGATGATCGAGTCGGCCTCCTCGCTTTCGGCTAAAATCAAGCAAATCTGGTTCAGCGAAACGAGTTCGATCGACGGGTACCGAGTACGAACCAGCAAATTCAGGAGTCCCGAACGCTCTTTGATAGCGACTCTCGATCTGCCGTTCGTACGCTGACCCTGGAGACGCGTCGGGCGACTCACCCGGTACACCGCTGTCGCGGTAGTCCGAATCTTCATCCTCGGACGTCACCACCTTCTTCTTCTTCTTCTTCTTCTCCGACAGGTCGTCAAAGAAGTTAGCAGGCGCTGCACCCGTTCGCCGAGTCGGCTGTACGCCCTCAAAGTCGGTGGGCCGAGCTGGAACGCGACTATCCAAATTAGCTTCATTGAACCGGATCCGGTAGAAACCAAACAAAAACGCTTACCGGGTTCCGGGCTCACCGACCGTTGGCGCACGAGAGCACCCCCCAAATCGATGTTCTCGACATCGACCCTCGCACCCGCCGATGCGGCTCCTCTCCCTCGACTCGACCTCGCGCTGTGTCGGCCTTGTCGACTCCGCTGAATCGACCTCCCTCGAGGAGTCCTGGGCGGCGACACGACAGCTACAATCGAGCAAGAATAGACATAGTATCAGGTTACGAATTATCGATTCAGAATCCAAGCAGATTCGCTTTACTCACCCGCACTCGGCCCCGCAACCGGTTCTTCATCGACCGAGTCTAAAGGTTGCCCGGTCATGGCAACGTCCTCGCCCGATATCGGGCGTCCAATCGGCCTACGAGCTTCCCCGTAGAGCCCTTCCCGACGAGCCGGTTCACCACCTGCGAAGAACCCAACAAGTTCAGCGAAACGAAACCGCCTTTCGGAACCGAATCTGCTTACCTTCCAACCCCGATCGGGTCACCGACAGCCCCCTTATATTCGAGGCCAGGTTCTGGTCGACCTCGTCCGTGTCGTCCATATTGCGGAGTTCTTCGAAATCAAAAATCCCTCCGGAAAAGACTTGGTTGACTTCTACACACAAAGCGGAACTGGATCAGTGCACGCAAAGGAACCGAATCGACTCGAGTCGCACGAACGAGAAGCCGAGTCTCCTGGATTTACGGTCGAGGCTCGAGAAGGAGTCGAGCGTTCCTCAATCTTGGGAGATACGTCAGGAGACGGCATCGTTGAGTATCTTCGAGAAAGGAAGTGTACAATTCGCTTCAATCGAAACGGATCCGGCTTATACCCCCCACTCGACGCGAGTCGATGGGCCTTAGCGAAATGGAAAATTCGGTCGCCATCAAATCAAAACAAACGCGTCGTAGACAATCATCAAACAAATTGATGCGATCAATACTTGAAACACGATGGCTCGGGGCGCGCCATTCCGGAGGGGGATATACTGTTACGGGATCATCACGTGAGTCGACTACCGACACACAGGCTCGATCTACGGACATCAGCATACACCTAAGTCCGGCTCGACGAGGCGAATCCGATTCCCTCGGAGCAGATTCGGTCGTCCCTACCATTCGCCTTCACCATTCACCGAAACAACAAACCTTCCCGACGCATATCACAAACAGGTACAGGGACCTCGAGGTACACGACAACCTTACTCAGGACCTCGACAACCTTACTCGACGTACCTAGGGACAATGCAAACACAAACTCGCCTCCTCTACCGAATCCGGTTGCTCTCGACAGGATTCGCTTGTTCGCCATCTCATTCCTCCAGTTTCGCCATCTATCGACATTCTTTTCTCTTGGGTCTTTTCAGTGTTCGCCAGCCTCGTCTCCGTACTCGTCTCCGTATAAATAGCTAGAGGAACTTGACCGAATTCGATAGAGGACGCTCTGTAATAGTAATAGGTCAAGTTCCGATATCACATTCAATACACGCCTATCTGACTTGTTACAACATCTTCAAGACGTGTTGCGGAGAGGTTACAACTCAAGGACGTCGCTAAGTATCTACGCTTCATCGTTTCACCTTAGACCGAATCCGGTACCTCACACCGAGTGATCACTTCCTTATCCATACATATCTGGATTCGTACCCCTTATCCGAATCCGCTTCATCTAAGCGAACTTGCGACATTCTCCCGACTACCTGCGATCTACCTATAAGCACCCTACGCCTTACGACTTAGGACCTATTTCGATTAGCGACCTCCACCGTAACAATCGATCATCAACGCCCAGGCATCCGCGTTGGTCCACACGGGAGCAGTGACATCCGGGCGGGATTCGACATTGTGGAAGGAAGAGTTCATTGTGGAGAACGTTTTACTATTCTGGGGAGGAGTACGATTGAGAAGAAGATGGATTGAGATAGATAGCGGATACTGGATATCGAGAAGAGAGAAGAAGTCAAGAAGAAGGGCAAGAAGCTTCTTAAGTATATGGGGAACGTATACTGAGAAGCATAGCTTCTTTGGGCAATTCGGTAAAACCACGAAAAGACAAAAAGAACAGAAAAAACGACGATCCGAGTAGCGAAGTGATACGACGACGACGGCGCTAGAACCCGCGCAGTGGATACGACGACAGAGTTTGTACGACGAAGGATCGGCAGACGACCGGGGAAGACGACAACGAAAGGACGTTTGTGCGTAAGCACGTAGAGATACTACGTGTACGGGAAGTTCGGAACAATACGGAGATTAGGAAGAAGCACCACAACCGTCGAGAAGCCTGCTGCAGCGAAAATCAGAAGAGAGAACGAGAAGGCTACGGGACGATATCATCGTCACATCGGACTACACGACTACAACCGCAGCCCATTCATCCCTCGCGATGGGCCTCCTTTTCGTAGGGAGGCGGGGGCTGAAGCGAAAAAGGATAGAAATCGGTTGGTTAAGTGTGTCGAAAGAAAAAGACGTAGGAGGGAGACATACGGGGGGAGTATCGTCGCGAACGACGATGGGAGAATCGTCGCGGACGACGATGGGGTTTTGAGCCGTTCCGGGCTCGTAGCGAGGTGGCGGGGCTGCAATACATATATCGGGGATCAGTATACCTATGCGAAATGTGGACCAGCTTCGTACTCACTCGAACCGCTAGGACGGGCTAAAACGAGGAACCGAGAAGGAGGATTAGACCCAGCCAAGAGAACGTACTCGAGTCGACTTACGCCGGTGAGACCCAGGACCCCGAGGAAGGTTCCTCGGAGAAGTGTTGGCTACGGAGAACAAGAATAAGAAGGTCAGCGAAGAAGAAGGATGAAGACTAGAGAGAGAAACATACCTTTCTTGGCAGGGGAGGGGGTGTTCTTCTTAGGAGCCTTGGACATTTTTGAAGTTTTAGATATGAAGAAGAGAAGAGAGAGATATGAGGGAGGAAGGGGAGATAGACGGGAACGACAAAACGACTTAGACTATATACCTTTCGAAGAAGCTCGAAATCGGTGTACGCGACGTCACGGGACCCTTGAACTTGCTTCCGCTCGACGACAGCGACTATGGCGGAGTTGGAGTACTACTACAGTTGTGCCTACGATAAGGCATATCAAGGAGAGAAATCAGGCAGCGAAAATCAACGATGATCTAAGTTCGAGCTTCTTAGGTGGATACGCGCTCTGCTTACCCAATCGGGAAATTCGAGGTGACGCACCCCGTTTCCCGATGACGTTATCTTCCGACGAAGAATCTAGCGAGCGACAACTTCCCATGGGTATACTAAAGGCAGGAGAACAGCGACGATCTACCCGACCGAAGTGTAGGGATTCCGAGGAACAAAGACGATGATTTGGAACAAAAAGAAACCTCCCGCGCGTAGGAATTTGCATCCGCGGTCGTACATGGACAATAGCGCGACTACATTTCTGCCATCTGAAACACGTTCCTAAGCAAGGTGTTCACGTCGGTACCTGGTGGACACTGCTGTCGGGATGGGTATAAAGACTCTCGGGATACGGTCGAAAACTGAAGAGCATACGACGGAAGACCCACCCAGCATCAGGCAAGATGGACGAAGGTTTTATCAACGACGAGGTCGACTATAGCGTCGAAGACGACAGCTATACCGACGACCAACTCCCTACCAACTACGATAGAGTTTCTGCTCAGGTACAGCAGGAAACCCCTTCTAGCTGGGGCGACGACATTCCAGATACCGTCAAGGCTATGCCTGCTCCTACTATCGTCACGGGTACACCTAGAGTCAGCGGGGCTGCTCAGAAGGAAACCCGGGCGGAACAAAGTACTACGAAGCCCAACGAGGCGGCGCGTGTTGCACGAACTCGGACCACTGAGGAAATCCTCAAGTGTGGACGTTGTGGTACCAACGCGCATGGACAGGGCCGTGGATGCCCTTGGTTGGAAGAAGTATTGAGGAGCGGCGCCCTCACACGGGTCGGAACGGACGACAACTACGACCTGATCCGATTGGACCTTGCCGAACCTTTATCTTTGAACCGGTACATCTCCAATCATAAGGGGGCACCGATCAAGAGTACTAAGGAAGCATTCGAGTTGAGCTGCCGGAGCTACTCGATGAACTCGGTTAAGGCCATTCCGAAGTGGTACCGATTCGAAGGGCAGATTCCATCCTTGCTGGGAAGGATGAGGACTACGATTGACTCAAGGGCCGGGGTTCCCTTGAGGGTGAGCGAGAATACGAGGATCGAGAGGGCTGCGCCGTTCTAGGGAGGCGTCGGGCCTAGCTCGGTTCCCCGTTTGATGACCGGTAGGACTCCCGCTCGACCGCTCGCGGAGAGGATCACACCTGCTGGTAGTGGACGCTGGAGAGACGATCGTCTTGATAGGCACGAACACCGACCCGTAACCGTTACTCCGGAGGTTATGCGAGGACCTACGCCGGTGTTCATTACCTCCAAGACCGAAGACAACTTCATCCTTACCGATTCAACTGGGAAGGATTACTTGTTGAACCGTGGTTCGATTGCGGCGTGGACCCGTCAGGGACCGCTTTAGCGACTGAGGACATCGCAGGGAAGAAGAGAACGACTTGTGGTGACAGGAATCTATCGGCCCCGACGGTCGCCTACTTCCTACATCCGCGGTTCGCTCTCGACTACCTCGACCTCGCCGCTGTTGGTCACGGTGGATTACTAGACGGCAGCCGACGGTGGATTAGAAGGTTTCATCGGACGACGGGAGACGGGATACACGTGTATAGGTCGAGGCATACGGGCAGAGGAGAAGCGGAAGACGCACGGCCCGGAGTATAGACCGTTCCGGTACTTTACTCGGTCGCGCTGGCGTAAGCGTACGCTAGACACGTATAAAGGTCCCCACCTCGATATTCGATTCCCCTCTTTTCCCTCGCCGTTTCACCGTTGTAGTAGTCAAGCAAGCAGTAGAGAGACCAGTAGTAGACGTTTATTATAGCTTTTATCCCACATTCCGCTTTCGGTATACACCTACCGTTCGACCTCGCTGAATCGCCGCTTCGCGTTTCACGTTTACTTCCCATCACCCGCTTAGACGACGGATCTATAGCTGGCTTCCGGACAAGGTTAAGTAGATCGGCGTCAGAGTACGGCCCTTGCTAGCTTGCCACCCCGAGAGGTTTCGAGTTATACGACTTCGACGTATCGCGTTTGATCGGAGATATCACCTTTTACCGTCGAACGTCACGTGACCTGAATCACGTGACGCGTACACGACTTTACCTACCACCCACCCCCTATAGTATACCGGGAACAGCACTTGCCTACCTGGACATCCCTTACCACTCCTAGGCTTAGCAACCCTACCTACCTACCTACCTTACCGCCAACTCAGACGAGTTGTTGTTTGACGTCGTCATCGACGTTTGATCCCGAAGACCGGGATAGACCCCACAACGGATTTGTGTGGGTACGCGGCGGTCCTCGGGATCACATGGTTACGACACCATAGCCCACACATCCAGTGGGACACGAATACAGTAACCTTTGCGGACGACTGTCTGAAGAAAGGATGTGTCAAGAAGGTAGAGGTAGTATGCTCCCCCGACGAGGTGGAGATAGAGACGCGGAATATCGATCCGCTGTCGAGAATGAAGGAGCCGATCACGGAGAATCTCGTGGTGGCTCAAATGCAGATGACGAGGGAGGACGAGGAGCGGGCCCGCAGGCCAGACCTGTGGGACTGGGACGTCAAGCCCACCGACTCGATTCAAGACGAACTCGATCCTCCCGAGTACATGGAGAAGTTGCGAGACGTGGTACCGAAGAAATACCACGAGTATCTCGGAGCGTTCTCCAAAACAAAGGCAGACTCGCTGCCTCCAAAGCGCTCGATCGATCACGCGATCGAGCTGAAGCCTGGGACAACTCCCACGTACGGGAAGTTGTACAACCACTCGCAGAAGGAGACGGACGCTCTCAAGGCGTGGTTGGCGGAGAACCAGGCGAAGGGGTTCATTCGACCCTCGAAATCCTCGTGTTCGAGTCCGGTACTGTTCGTACCGAAGAAAGGGGGTGAATTGAGGCTGTGTATCGACTACCGTCGCCTCAACGAAATTACCGAGAAGGACAGGACCCCCCTGCCGCTTATCTCGGAGACCCTAGATCGCCTACGGGGGTCGAAGGTATATACGAAGATGGACCTGAGAGGAGCGTACAACCTCCTGAGGGTCAAGGAAGAGGATGTTTGGAAGACCGCGTTCACGACACGCTATGGTCTGTTCGAATGTCTCGTCATGCCATTCGGTTTGACAAACGCGCCGGCGACGTTCCAGCGCTGGATGAATCAGGTCTTCCAGGACATGTTGGACGTGTGTGTGGTCGTCTACTTAGACGACATATTGATTTACTCCGCCGACCAGGAGACACACGACGAGCACGTACGGGAAGTGCTGAAGAGGCTACAGGCAAACGGCCTGTATGCAAAGGCGGAGAAGTGTGAGTTCGACACGACGGCGACGGAGTTCTTGGGGTATGATATTGCCCCTACGGGGGTCAGCATGAACCCGTTGAAGGTGAAGTCGGTGTTGGAGTGGGCGGCGCCTCGAAATATTCGAGGCCTGCAGTCGTTCTTGGGGTTCGCGAATTACTATCGCCGGTTCATACAGAACTACTCCAAGAAGATCCAAGGCATGACGGCCTTGACGAAGAAAGGGGTGAAGTACCACTGGCCGGAGTCAGCGGACGCTGCCTTCAAGGAGTTGAAGAAGGCGTTCACCGAGGCGCCCATCCTCGCCCACTACGACGAGGAGCGCCAGGTGGTACTGGAGACGGACGCATCGTCAGGTGCAATGGGGGCGGTGATGTCGCAGGCAGGGGACGACGGGAAACTACATCCCGTGGCGTTCATGTCGAAGAGCCTTACATCGGCTCAACGAAACTACGACGTACACGATCGCGAGCTGCTCGCCATTGTGTACTGCTGCCAGATATGGCGGCATTACCTGGACGGGAAGTTCCCGGTGAGGATCCTTACGGATCACAAGAACCTGGAGTACTTCAAGAAGGACAAGATGTTGTCCCATCGACAAGCGAGGTGGTCTCAGTTACTGAACCAGATCTCGTACACATTGGAGTACAAGCCGGGGACGGAAAACGGGAAGGCTGACGCGCTCAGCAGAAGAGAGGAGTTGATGGAGGAGACGGAGCCTAAGCAGGCAGAGACCCTGTTGCGCCCCGTCAATGCAGACGCGCTGGTGGTCAGCGCAGCGACGGTACAACCCCCGTTGCGGTTGTGCGGAACGATCCCCGTCATAGGAGATTGGTTCCTGAAGGCGTTGATCCCTGCGGGACAAGAAGATCCGGTCGCGAGAGACCTAATCAAAGGCGTCAAGGAGGGAACCTTGACGAACAGTCGGTACAGCTTGAGCCCGGGAGGCGCGCTCATGTACGACGGGCTGGTGTATGTTCCCGATGCGGGAAGCTTGAAGACGGAGCTCTTGAAGAGGCTCCACGATGGGAAGACCGCCGGACACTACGGGCGGGACAAGACGGAGGACCTGGTAAGTAGAGATTTCTACTGGCCGGGCATGAAGATGTGGATTAGCCAGTACGTGGCCAGTTGCGACAAGTGCCAGAGGAATCGGAGGCCGAGGGCCAAACCAGTTGGTGAACTGGCTCCCCTGAAGGCGGAGACGGAGCCCTACCAGTCGATTACGTGGGACCATATCACGGACCTACCGGAGTCGAGGGGTTCGAACGCGATCCTGGTGATCGTCGACCGCTTCAGCAAGCGGGCACATTTTGTGCCTTGTCGGAAGGACAACGACGCCAAGGTCTTGGCGCAGATGTTCCTGCAAGAGTGGGTACGGTTGCACGGGTTCCCCCGGCAGATCATCTCGGACAGGGGAACGCTGTTCACGTCGAGGTTCTGGAGGGAGTTCTGTGAGTTGTCCGGTGTCGAACCTAGTTACTCGACCGCCTTTCATCCTCAGACGGATGGTCAGACGGAACGTAGTAATTCGACGCTCGAACAGTACCTGCGGACGTACGTCAACTACCAGCAGGACTATTGGACCGATTTGTTACCCATGGCGGAGTTCGCCTACAACAACTCGAAGCACTCGGCAATCGGCATGTCGCCGTTCATGGCATCGGAAGGGCGAGAGCACGCCGTCGAACTCCCCATGCCCATCGCCAAGGATTCGGCCGTGGAGTCGATACAGGAGTACAGGGAACGGATGAACAACATCTGGGAGTCTGTTAATGTCGCGCTGAGACAGGCCAGGGAGGATATGGCGAAGTACGCGAATCGGAAGCGTACGGCGGTACCGGATGAAGGGTACAATGTTGGCGACATGGTGATGTTGTCGTCGGCTCACGTCAATACCGTGAGGCCGAACAAGAAGTTGGAATGGAAGACCTACGGCCCGTTCAAGATCACGGAGGTCGTAGGGGAAGGTCGCATGGCGCGACGTTTGGAGTTGACACCGGGGATGCGTAGAATCCACCCGGTGTTTCATGTTTCGCTGCTCATCCCGTACAAGCCGAACGAGCTTCCTGGGAGAGCAGTAGACCCACCCCCTGAGCCAGAGGTGCTGGACACCGGAGATCTGGGGTGGGTGGTATCGGAAATCGTACACTCCAAGGAGTTGCGTTCAACGCGCGCCGGGCGTAGGACCCAGTACTACGTGCGCTTCGAGGGGTACGGGGACGAGCACAACGAGTGGGTTAGCCCATCGGATTTCCACCACGACGATGTGCTTGTGCTGGAATTCCATAAGCGACACCCTGAGCTGCCGGTGCCGGGTCGACAAGAGTACGGCAATGCTTGATGCGTTCGGAGCTCGCATCTAGGAGGGGGATCCTATTATAGGCGTCACGTGACGCGCGACCTACGGTGCGCGTCGCCTCGGGGTCTCGTTCGGAGACCCTCTCGGAGACTCTCTCGGAGACCTTTTAGGAGATGTTCTCGTAGACGTCTAACTAGTACCTTGTAGTAGTTAGACATCCGTTATTACGTTGCTATGCCTACCGTTACCTTTCCCCAGTCCCGCGACCTTATTACCTCAAGACCAGGCAGGTCGTCTGCCAGGCCTTATACAAGCTGGTTCAAGAGACGAAGGCTTTGTTGAACACCCGGTTCGAGATGAAATGGACGGATGATCCCAAAGTGCTACTTGGGATCAAGATCGAACAGGACCGGGAGAACGGTACCATCACCTTATCTCAAAAGAAGTTTGCTCGAGAGATCCTGGAACAGTTCAAGATGCTTGACTGTCACCCGGTCAAGACCCCAATAGAAGAGGTGATCAGTGCATATCCACCAGAGCAACGACCAACTCCCGACACAAGGTTCCCATTCCGGGAGTTCATTGGAAAGGCAAATTATCTGGCCCGGGGGACACGACCGGATCTCTCCTTTGCCATATCACACCTTGCATCATTCTGTTCAACCTACCAGGAGATACACTGGAAAGCTTGTGAGCCGGTGATGAAGTATCTCCAGGGAACAGTTGATGCAAGTCTGGTGTACCACCGAGATGGCAACCAGAAGATCACTGGATACTCTGATGCCGAGTATGCTGGAGACAAAGGGGATCGGAAATCCGTGGGAGCATATGTCTTCACCTTGGCCAACGGACCGGTGTCCTGGCAGAGCAAGAAACAGACCACTGTAGCCTGGTCCAGTACGGAAGCTGAGTACATTGCTCTCGGATCAGCCGGGAAGGAAGCGGTCTGGCTCTCGATCATGGATCAAGAATTGGGATTTCACAACGGTGACCCAGTAACAATTTACGAGGATAACCAGCCAGCTATCGCATTGGCTAAGAACCCAACCAACCATGCACGGACCAAGCACATTGACGTTCTGCACCATGCGCTGCGAGGTCTGATCGAAGACAAGAAGATCGAGGTCGAGTACCTGAATACCAAGAAGATGATTGCAGATCTCCTTACCAAGCCAATCACAGGGAAGCAGCTCCAGGTGTTATGCGAGGACATGAACCTGAGGATCAAGAGAGCGCCTGCTTCGGTATCGTCCATCTCTGAATAGAGAAGTCCGAGGGGAAGTGTAGAAAGTAGGCGCGCGTGTCTCTATCAACCGGCCCTGGGCAAATCATTGAGCCAGGGCCTTCGTGATGAAAACATCGGGACAACTAGATCATCATCATATATCATCTCGACTGTTAGATCTCAAGCAATATCTTGAGTTCTAACAGGTCAGTACCTTTGTATTGATCAATAGTACATGCCGTTGATAAAGCAATATCTTGAGTTCTAACAACTTCGAGGTGGTCAAAGGCTCGAACGGTCTCCCCTGAAACAGGGACGTCGCGTACCGGGTCTACCCGGCATCCGAAGCTTTCGGGTCAGTGACAATCCAGGACAGATTTCAAATGCCAGGACTCGTCAGTACCAGGCCATCTTGCGAGCAACACGATGAGACTCGCCGCTGAATGAGACTCTGAGCGTTCCCGAGAGTCAGGGTTCGAGCTAGAGGCCATACAGCTGGGGTCGGGGATTGGGCGTGTCTTGCCTCGCCTTGCTGTAGCAAGCAGGGTAGACGTCTCGAGCAAGCTGGAGCATGGGCGACGAGGATAGGATCGACGTGGATCACTCGTCCATATCTCAATGACTCGCTTCGCAAGATCGAAGACTTTCACAAAGGATGATATCAAACTCCTACAATCGTAGGAGTAAACTCGCCATTGTACCTATTCACTGTATATCCTATGTTGGCCGAACAGCGATCTCGCCTTCAGTAGTCGGGGTCCGTAACGTGAATAAACGGCCCAAAGAGAATTTGCGGCTGTTTTGTTTCGAGTGGGTCGTTTCATTTGCACATCGAGTGGGTGAACCAAATATCATTTGGTTCAGGGTCACATCTTCTTTGAGGCGATATCAGAATGTCTTTACATCTCGCCATCCACTTGACAGCGTAAACGTAAATATGTATATCCCGCAGGCACGCTGTACATCTCGCCTAACAACAACAGCACCCAGACGTAACACCTCACTAAATCCTCTTGATCGATTGCAGCTCACGAGCCAACTTGACGACGAGTCCCGCGGCCTCTACAGCCTTTTTCGCCTGTTCCGGATCATCAAGCGCGGGCAGATTGTCCAGACCACGTTCAACGAGACCTGTCATGGTGATGATAGCCATCTTTAGACGGTTTGCTCGAGTAGGCAAGTGTTCAACATTCTTACCGCAATGACACGTACTTTGAGCGGCCAAGACCAGTCGCTTGCTCAATTCTGCGCCACCCGTCAGCTGTTCCCCAGGCCGATGATGAGGAACAAAGTTGCCGACCTTGTCCGCCCGTAGAGCCTGACCCATGACCCGGAGAACCTTGATCTTGATCTCGAGATTGTTTCCCGAGCTATTCTTGTAGGCCCGATACGCGACATAAAAGTCACTGACCAAGAGCAATGGAGCCGATTTTGTAGAAAAGACGTCGAGCTGTCCATTAGGACCGGCCATCCTGCCCGACTTTGATGCGATCCCCAGGGCGGGTCCTGATGAGGCGTCCTCGTGCTCTGTTGCAAGAACGACCCTGCTCAATTCGTCCATGGAGCGCTTCACCAACTGCAACTCGGTCTGCGCAGTCGTGCGCTCTTCGCGGATACGTCTGATATTTCTTTTCGCATCCTCGATGCGTATATTTGCGGCTTCGTTCTCCGACTTGGCCGTCTCTAGTTTCGCTCGTAGGGCTTTCATTTCTTCCGTACTGGATTTGGCGGCCGCTTGTAAACTCTGGAGCTCCTTGCTCTTCGATTTGGCGGCTTCTTCGTGGTTTCTGAGCGCGTTTTGCGACGTCTCGAGCTCGTTCTCCAGGGAGGTCACCTTTGTCTGCGACGTTTTGAGCTCGTTCTCCAGGGAGTCTACCTTATTCTGTGACGTCTCGAGCTTGTTCTGTAGGGATACGACTTTCGTTTGCGAATTCTTGAGGTCTCGGATTCGCCCGGTCTGCGACCCCGCAACTTTTCCACTGAGCGTCTTGATCCTCTTTTTGAGCGCCCCCATACTCTGGTCCTTCCGACGCAAACTGGTGGTGGCATCATCAGAAGCGGCCTTGAGCGCCTTGGTGGCAGCCTCCTTTGCTTCCTCTGCCTTGTTGGCGACTTTCTTGGCCTCGTTCGCCGCCTCCACAGCAGCGTTGAGCTGGACGACAGCGTTTGATCTTGCGGCCTCTAAAGCAGCCTCGCGCTCGGCGGCCTCCAAGAGTTTCTTGTTGGCAGAATCCAGCGCCGTTTTAAGCTCCGTCTTCTTCTCGTTGGCAAGATCCAGCGCAGTTTCGAGCTGAGTCTTTTCCTGTTCGAGCGACGTGATGCCCTCGTCATCGGCCAGTCCGATTTGTTCGAGCTCGGCTACTTTTGCCTTCAGCTCATTCACCGAAATGACCCCGTCTCTCACCATTTGCAAGCTGGCTTGCCATTGACGCTGCTTCTCATCGAGCTGTCGGAAGGATCTACGAGCCGAGTCGCGCTCATTCTCGATCTCCTTGACCCGGGCGGCATGCGCCACCTCGGCAGCCTTCTTTGCGCTCCTCTCATTCTCTAGTAGCTTTTCCGCAATCTTCTGCTTCTCCTCAGCCGCCTGCTTCCCATCTCGTACCGTCTGCAACTCTTTTTTGAGATCAGAGATCTCGTCTTGCAGCCCGTGCAGGCCCGGCATGTATTGCCTGCTACCGCTGCTACCGCTCCTGCTTGGTGTATCCGATGGACGAGAGATCGAGCACGACTGCGGGGTACGTGCTTGAAGGGACGACGACGGAGAGGGAGACATCCAGTAGTTGGAGCTCTCGAACCCCCCCATGGAGGCCCGGTAGAGCTCATGGTATCCCAGAAAGGGATCTTCACAGGTCTTGTTCTGTACGTAAAAGTGGCTCTGATAATACTTTTTCCTGGTCCGGGCCTCGTCTGCTTGTATAAGTACTCCAGGTACAGCCACGACATTCCCGAGAGTCAAGAGCTCCTTCTGTACAGGTGGACGTGAGCAAACACACCTTGTAAGCTACTGGTCAGGCTTGCTCGAGTAGCCGTGCCCACCTGTACGTCTTTGATCTGAATCTGTTTATCGAGAGAGTCGTCCTCTGAATGCCATCGCTTCCGTACGGCGATCTCGATGGGCGGTGGCATCCAGTCTGCGTTATGACGTAGTACACTGCAGCAGTCGGATCGATTATGGGGATCCGGCCAGACGAGGTAAAGGCAAGACTAACCGCTCTCCTTCTGGATGCCTCTGCCCGCATTCAGTGCAATCTGGAACATCATTTCCACTCAACCTTTCCATCTCTGGGGCCATGCTACCTGGACGAAATGGCGGCCTCTTTTTCCTCAACCCATAGTCTACCAACTTGTCAAAAAGGGTCTGGTCCTGCTGGGGATCATCAACCACCGCCTGGACTCGAGCTACATCAACAGCGAGGTGTGTCGCCGCCCTTGCGACCCAGTCGGCGAAATCCTGGCGGTATCGAAGCTGACCAGGTTCGGTAGCGATCCAGATTGGTCGAGTAGGTGCTAGTGACGGCATGATAGGCGGCTCGAGATGATCGTTGATGAGTTGACCCAAAGGGAGACGATGGTGAAGTAGACAGAAGTCGATAGAGTGAGTATATGTGATGGAGACTGATGCTTCTCGATGATCGACGCGGCGACGATCATCTCAAAGGGACGATGGCGCGATAGAGCGCTTTTGTTTGGGCGTCTTGAAAAACAGACTGCGTCAATTATCGAATGAGCCCGATCAATCGTCATGTTTACAAAAGCCGAAGCGGCAGCGACATGGACATGGACATGGACGTAGATAGGTATCGATTAGAACGTAGGGTACACGCCACAAAGCGCGTAAGCACAAAAAGCCCAAACAGTTGGCGGAAGCTTAATGCCGTCTGTTTCAAAGCGGGTCAAACTCGACGATCACCATCTCCCTCCTCAATCGACATCTTCGCTCTCTCCCTGACCCTCAATCATCTTCACCACCAAATCCGCCAACCCCTTCAGGTCCGCTTCCTCCTTATACGCCTCGTACCTCTGAAGGAAACCCTGGAAGACGGCATCCCTTCGGTCACTCTTCGGCTCGTTCTTGAGCGAGAGGACCATGGCACAGTAGAGAGCCTTGACGACCGATGAGTCGGGGGTATCGCCGATGACGATACCGAGCTTCTGATCGATCCAGTCGGAATGCAAGATGTGCCTTACGTGCATGACGGTCGGTTCGATCGAATATGCAGTCCATCGACAATGAGGGCGAAAGAGGCTGAGAGCGCGAATGCCGGTTGATGAGCGATTGTTTCTGGACGCAAGACTCGGTCGTTGTCTCTGCGCACAACCTTTCGACTCACATCTTGTCACCCGGTCCCGTAAACACGACCTCGTCCATTGCCCCTTCCGCATGGACCACCCACAGCTTGCTCCCCGTCTCGATCTCGACCTCCATTACCGCTCCTTGGCCGATGGTGGTACCGGGACCGGACCACGTGCCAGCTATCGTGTAAGCGGCAGTGTCATCAGTAGGAGGCTTGGTCGAAGGTGCAAGCTTGAGAATCAACCCACCCGTAGAAACCACTCGCTGCGCAAAGAATACATCAAACAGGTCGTCCATTTGTCCAAGCAAGGAGCTATCGGCAAGATCTTCCACCGCTCCGTGAGCCTTGAGCAGCATGCTGTTCCATGCGTCGGTCCTATCATCAGCCTCGCTCTGGTGTCCCCAGGTTTCCAGGGCTGCGTGTTGATCAGGTCCAGATGTCGCTTGCTTCTCAAAGATTTTACCAGTGACATTGTCCCCTTCCTGCACGGAAATACCGGATAACCTGAAGAATTTGGGAAGCTTTTTCCTGACCATCTGGAGGAATCTGTCGTTGGCTGAGATGGAGTCGGGAAAGGAAGGAGGCTTTCGTTCAAGGATAGCATAGGTAGTACGGTCTTGGTATATTGATCTGCGAGATCGAGATTACGTACTCATTATCTGTTAGCGATCGATCCAGGACCCCACAAGTGAGGGATGGGGGCAACATACTTGTAGATGTACTCCCACGACTCGTCATCTTTCTTGAGCCTCATCCGACCGTCACCCATTCGACCATCCGCCCCGACGCACCCCGCGTTCCTGATGATTTCCTGGAGATCTCGACTAGTCGCGTTCATTCCGGGAATATCTTCCGGCGGAATAAAGTAGCCACCTTTGTGATGGTCTCCTTCGCAATTGCTACCAAAGAAGGGTATGATACGTCCTCGCATCAACGGAGGAGGTCGAGCCGTAGGGGCCTTGGCGAAGAGGTGATGACTAGGCTGGAATTCTGCGGGTGACGAGGGATCATCTTGAACCCGTTTCATGGCCGCCCGCTGACGTCTCGCCGCGGCGTGCTCGTTGGCCTGTTTGATGTGGAAGCGGCAAAGCTATGGATAAAGAGAGTAAGCTGATGAACGGTAGGATCACAGCCACCGAAAACAGATGCCAGCTTACCTGGTCTGTATCCGGGTTGTCCCGCTTCCTAAGCGCTGCATTCTCCACAGGTCCTTCTTGATTGACGACGTCTCTGCACCGCTTGCTCGACTCGGTAATCTTTGAGCAACAATGTTCCTGGCAGAGGTAGTAACTTGGGACGCGGGAAGGGGTCAATACCGGGGACGGTGCCGCTTGAAATGATCACGAGCTTGAAATGATCACGACTCACCTTGCCATTCCTCGCACCGGTTCACCCAATACTCTTCCTCCAGGTGCTGGTCCAAGCTTCTCCAAACCGTCTTCTGGGCAGACTGCACATTTCTTACTATCACCGGGTGTCGGCTGTGCGCCTGGTGCGGGGGGTCTATCGTCCGGTGTTGGCTGTCCGGTCGGAGCAGTCGGTTCCTCTTCTGCCGTCATAACGATACCAGTCCGAGTGTGTTTATTCGAGTGGCAGTATCGAGTCGAATGTGGTCACCGTTGAAAAGAGCAAGTCGGATGATTCGGATTGATGTCTGTTCGTCTTTGCTGTGCAAATCCCCCCGCGCGCTCCAGATGCGCTTCTTCTTGGTACCACCCTCGTCGCAGATAGCTAAACTCCGATCCTAAATGGTCACATCTATCTACCGTACAACACGACTCGGCTGTTTGTACGACGAAAACGGTCACAATCGATAACAAGGCCTACATTTGTGACACGCGAAACTCTAAACCCCTGCGTTCAATCCGCCGCGTCAAGACTAGTGCGCATCGCCCTCAGCGATAACACGCCCCGTGACGGTCGTCCTCTCGTCCTAGTCATCCTCTGCGTCCGAATCGTGTACCAACTTGCCCCGCTTGTGCTTTCGCTTGGATTGCTGCTGCGCAAGGGAAGGTGAATCGATCGACATTTCTGTACCGATTCGGGCCTGCTCGTCGAGGCGCGTCCCAAACGCCGGGTTCTGATCCCGTGCGCCCGTGGTGGCCTCGTTGTTGTTGTCGTCGTCGTCATCGATGGTGGCAAAGTCGTCCAGTATATCGAACAAATCATGCTCGGAAGGTGCCACCGGAATGGACTTGCCGAATCGGACGTCGGGCAACCACGTCTTGAGGTCTCGGTGACACTCGGCGATGTGGGGCGTGTCCAGGCGAAACATGCCGACCTCGGTCATCTTGCCAGTTGTCGGCTCGGCGCGATAGATGATGAGGGCAAGGCATGGCGGCACGTCGGCGAGGAGGGATTGTACCGAAACATGGTGGATGTCGCCAAGATCGATGTACCAGTCGATATTGTCGTCGTCATCGTCGTCATCGTCGTCATCGTCGCCTCTCTCGTGTCTGTCGTACTGGAGGCGACCGAGGTCCTTCTCTACGACCAGCATCCCGCCGCCGTTCTCTGGTAGGACCCTCCAACTCTGCCAGAAACGGCCTCGCATGTTGAAACCGCCCGAGGCTGGATTGAGCCATCTGGCAATTTTGCGAGCGATGTGCCACTGCAACCCTTGCATCGCTCGAACGGCCATTGTGGGTACGTCGCTGTTGGCCAACTCTGGGGGAGGAGGCGGAGGCGACATGAAGTCCACGAGCTGCATCGCGATGTCCTGAACAATCGAGACCCACGGCAGGGTCCCCAGCGCGACGAGGATTGGCAGGATGCACTCGGCCGAGACGACCTCTTCGACGGCTCGTTCGCTGTGGGCCTGCCGTATACGGGCGATTCCTGCGGTAATGGCCGCGAGTGTTCGATCCTCGGGGTGGATCCAACTCCTGTGCCAGCCGCGATACGAGGTCCACAACGTTCAATCTGGGGTCTGCCATGGCCTGAGAGATGTCTTCTCGGGGCCAGGTGTAGCCACTGGACCCCGGGGCCAGGATCGGTGGCGGCATCGGGGGCGAAGGCAGTGCACGGAGAGACAATACCGGAGCGCCGAGCAGGCTTCCCCGGGCTTGCCTCACAAGAGCCAGCTTTTCTGGATATCGGCCTGATTCAAAGACAGCTTCTGTACATCGAGGTTCGCGCGTAGACGGAACACCTTGTCAGCGATTTGCCAAGCCGCGCGTTCCGTTCGAGCGCAGACGTACCTGTACCAGGGTAAGGATGGGCCAAAACATCCAGACGAGTCACCACGGGTGCCTGGGACGATTGTGCCTGGGGAGAATCTCCCGTGAACGAGGATGTCTCCTCGATTTCGTCCAGATGCGCTTCGATCATCCGGAAGTGGTTGAACATCCGGATGATTTGGTGATCCATGAAAACGGTCCAAAAGACCCCCTTCGACAATATGCGATGGACGCACAATCCGCAGGGTAATTGAGCCCCCAGATCATGGAATTTTCCGACGGCATCCCTGCCATATGTCCTCGCCATCACGGGTACGACGTGGCTCGTCTGGGTCATCTCGATATCCTCATCCTCGCGTACGTCGACGAGCTGTTGGATGGGGTGGACGACTTGCGCCTGCGAATACGCGTAGATTCGATCGAGGGGTTGTCCCGACGGTACTCTGGCCATCGTGACATATCCGTATTGCCCACGCAAACCGACCAGTCGGCCTGGACTCTCGAGCGAATCCCAGTCCATGTGAGCCGTTTGGGGGAGCCGATCGACGATAGGCCAGGGCTGCCATTCGTAATTTTCTCGACTATTGTCCACGTCGAGCACGCTGTCCAGGCATTCTTGAGCTATCTTGCACCCAAGATCGATCGTCGCTTGATCGAGTGTAAAGGTCTGGGGCCCGGGGTCGAGCGTAAACGTCCGGGGTGGTGGGGGAGCGTGAAAAAACTTGTTCAACTTGAGCTGCGATAGGTAATTTTGTTCTTCTTTTATTAGCACGTGCCACCTAGCTGCAAGACTTTTCTCTTTGCTTGCCTGGGGATTGATCGAGGCTGCCTTCTCGTTGTTTTTGTTCCCCAGCGACTTGTTGACCGACATCGCTATGCGAATCACTGCGGCAATTTTTGCCACCATGTCCCATCCCGGCCCTGACCTGGTATGTCGTGCATCGACAACAAATTAGCCTCCCGATATCGTACTCTGTCCACCACGACGCACCTATCCTCGCCATGTTTCCGTACCCACGTGTCGGTTCGCTTGGCACCCGCTGACATGTCTTCCCAAAAATGAATGGCAACGTCGGTACCATATGCCAGAGGTAATCCATGATCGTCGAGAGAGACGATTTCGACAGACCAGGCGTTTGGGCGACCTCGAGTGGAACCGACGAACCCGATATCGGCCGAGGTCCGGTCATGATCTTGCTCGTTGTATCGGGCCGCATCGCCATGATTGCCTCGCCTGCAGAGTACGCGCTGGATGGCATTGGCCCACCAGGATGAGGTACCCATGTCCAATATGGCGCTACCCTTTCTGAGCATGGGGAGACGTTTGACTCTGACCGCGGTATAGTCGCCGTTTCTGTCGAGCCCGAAATGTTGGAGAACGCGGAGGGCTACGCTGGGGACAAAATGCGGGAGGTTGTCCAGGTCGTCGGGAAGACCATACCGAGCGAGGGTTTCCGGTAGCTTGGGAATGTCCTTGAACCGGCCGATCATGTCGAGAAAGTTTTGGATAGCCTGGACGTCCAATGGCAAGCCCTCGGTGGCGTTCTTGATCTTTTCCGCCTGATCCGGATCAGCGTTGGGTTGCCACTATGCCGCAGAATCAAAGACTTTAGCCTTCAAATCCCCCCACGAATTCTCTCGGATACACATCGAAACTAACCTTTTCATATAGTGCGAGACGCCGATTGCATTCGACGAATTGAACGTTGGACCCCGTAGGAGGTTCGAGCCAGATACCGTTGGTATTGGCGTCCTTGAGGCCTACCCAGTACGGGAACGATCCTGGTGGAGTGAATAGCAAAGAGCCAAGCGGGTTCAGCCCAACCGTCCGAAGCTACCAAACAAAGGGGGACGCCCACTCACGACCATTCGCCGACGTCGGGGCGGCGCCATTAAAGAGGATGTAGAACGTCTCGACCAAGTGAAACCAATTCGTGCTGACATCCTCGAGGTGAGTGAGTTTCCCTCCTGGGTTCTGGTACCAGAGTTTCTGGAGCTGTTCGCCTGCCTCGGAGACGCCGCCGCAGAGAGAGGTAAAGTGTTCCTCCCGGGTCTCGCTGTAGACCACCCACCAGGCCGAAGATTCTAGCGTCCACCCGTCAAAGTCGTTGAGACCGTCACTGTCGGCCAACGAGACGGGCCAAGCCATACCGTGCCTATAGCAACCGGCTCTAAGCTTGAAGAATCTGTCCTTGTCCTCTTGCTTTGCGGTGCCGTTGATGACCTTGGTCCAGGCCTGATCCACCTTGTCGTAATCCGACACTCGTTTGGAGACTCCGAAGGGTATCTTTTGGTTAGGGTCCAGCAGTGTCTCTTGAGCCGATCCGACATAGGTCGCTGTCTTTCGCTTCTTGCCTTTATTAGTTGGCGTCAAGACACGTCCCACAACGCATTCATCAGCGCCGCTGCCTCTCACATCAGCACCGAGACGGATCACGGCTTACCTTTCGTTAGCGTAAAGGCATGGCAGTAGATACCAGCTCGGTCCCCGAGAGTAAACGGATCTATTATATCGAGACGTCAACACGGATAGACCCGCCGTTCTCCTTTCGAGCGTGAACATACCTGTAGCCCCAAGGTCATTCGCCTGATCTTGAGTGACCTTTCCGGTTGCAATGAGAAGAGCCATGATCTTTTTGCTGACCTGCCACTCTGGGTTCTTCTCCAGATGTGGAACTAAAGAGAGACTGCTCCACAACTTGAGAATGGCGATGATGATGGGGGAGCCAAAGGTCTAGTAGACGTTAAACAAAATGGGTCGAGATCAGCATGACGTGCCGAGTGAGAGAGGGAGAGGGAGAGAGAGAGGGAAAGAATTGTCGAGTCAAAACGACTTGCTTTTTGACAGCCATCTCTCATCGCTCTGATGATGGCCACCTGTCGATCCTTGCCACAGATTCGATCGAAGACATCTAAAACAGACCAGGAGCGGACAAGATGACGTCAAAATCGACCCAAAGGACCCTCTACTCTCGCTCGCACCGTCGAACCGAACGGGAGGAGGATGGGAGGTAGAGAATGGAGATACTTACGCTGGTACTTTTGGGGGAGCGGTTGACCATCCTTGGGCTGCCTCCTTCTCGTATTTCGGCCTGCATTCACAATCGAACCGACAGTCCGAGAGGGTCCAGCGATAGCAGCTGAAAAGCAGAGCACACGAGGCCAAAACAAGGTGTAAGTGGACGGGTCAGGGCGGACGGGGATCTAACCAACCTGCTGCATTGGCTGTGGCTCCCCTTGCCGAACCTCCGAATCCTGGTAATGCGAACGAGGTGACGAGGCCTAATGGACGAGACGTATTGACTCGTTGGAAAGGGAGAGCTACGAAGAAGCAGAAAGGACGTCGAAAAAAATGTAACAGGAAGAAGCAGAAAGGACGTCGGTTGATGCCCTCGTGCGTGGACAGGGCTCCGAGCTGAACTGACAAGGTTGGATAGAGCGAGACATGCTGATTCTTTTCCGGTGTGTCGATGTTACAAAGTGAAGATGTGTCGATGGTACAAAGTGAAGATGTGTCGATGATACAAATGATCGAAATGAAAGAGGAGGAGAATATACGAGAACAGACGCGACACGCGATCACTTTTCCTTCCCCTCCTGTCGCTTTTTTCGCTGCTCCTTCTCTCGGTTGCGTGCCAACTGGGTCATCGGTACAGTCCACTTGTACTCCTCTTTACAGGGCTCAGTGGAGATCTGGAGGGGTTTGATTTTCTATTATGTATAGGACAAGAATCAATATCACACGCCATAATTGTTTTGTTTTTCCACTGACCTTGAACCCCGGGCTGTCATCCACATCAAGCGTTTCGTTGCTGCTTGTCGCTTCGACTGAGATCTTTCGCTTTTTCCCTTTATCGTTAATCTTGGGATTTGGGGTAACGGGGGTGGTGGTGGCAGATGCGGAAGAAGAGGTTGGGGAGGACCCTGACAGGCCGATCTTGTCGGACGACGATGACGGTGACGATGACGATCCCGAGGGTTTGGACGACCCCGCGGATTTGGCCGACGCCGAGGTTTTGTCGGACGACATTGTGGGTGGAGAGTTTTCTAAGGTTGCAGGTGAAGGTGGTGTTTGATGGTAGAGTTGGCACGGAATCGTTGGCAAAGTCTGACGACATGGACATGTTGCATGTGGACATTTGATCGAGGCCTCGAGGTCACCCCTCGAGGTTGTCTGTTTACACCTCGCGCGATCGCGCGCGATCAAGGGGTAACTTGAAACGCGGAATTCGTACCCAGGATGGATGGATGGATGGATGGGATCAGCTGCATCAGCTGGGAACGGGACGACCCGACAGTCAGGGAGCCCACGACAAGCAGATTTTTATCAGAAAGATGATCCGATCAATCTCAAACTCACTGAAACGGGGGTAATGACGAGTTTGATGAATCGTTTCGGGGTCGCAGGATCGTTCCCGCGTCCCCCTCGCGCCGTACGATGACCGAAGTGATATGATGTCGGATGCTTTTCCGCGCGAGAGAGAGAGAACAAAAGACGAACGCCGGCGCCATCATTCTGATCAGTGTGACCACTGGTGACCTCTGGCCTCTCGCCTCTCGCCTGTCGACTCGTATTCAACTGATCACAGTAGACTCATTCAAGTATACAAGTATGACTGGCGACCAAACCTCGACGGCTACCTACCTCAACCTCTAGCCTCCGGCTCCCATTTCACGCCTCCCGATAATTGACGATCCCCAACATCATCAGCACACACGCCATGTCCATTCTCACCTTACTTGGCATCGGGAAACTCCCCACCGCGAGGCTTCAGGATCCCTTTGGGTCCAAGGGGGCTGAATGGCTGAAGGAGTACATGCTGGAGATGGTGATCAAACCGCAGGCCGGCTATCAGTCAAGATGGTCGGAGAAGCAAGATAACGAGGACGGAGACTGGGACACCCGTTATGGAAAGGCTTGCGAGATCCTTCGCAGCCGGGAAAGTGTCGTATGGTTTGGGGACGCTCGGTGTACCGAATGTGTTGGGGACGAGGACCGGGGGGAACTCCCTTGTGTTCAAATACCGGGTGACAAGAAGTGTGCCGTTTCACTTTTTGGGTACGCTTGGATCAGACATGGCTACGGCGTGGGTCACTCTGAAAAGGATAGCTATTCGTTTCGTGAAGAGTGCAACGACCCTCTGCCTGAAAAAACCCGAAGTGAAGCGCCTCGAATCTCGCTGCCCGAATTGGATTTCCAACTCAGAGAAGAAATCCGCCAGTCAGTCGACAAGGCATGGGCCTACATCTCGTCGGCTTTAGTGGAGGAGGGGATGTACAAGGACGGCCTTCAGGGGCCTTGGGGCATGTACTACCCACAGAGAGCGCTGGACTACTTCGGACCGCGACTGGACGCTATATGCACCTGGATCCCTCGGTATGCGAAAGACACCCGGGGGTTCCAGACAGGCGGAGCCTTCAGCCAGGATTATACTGACTTCATTCAGGGAATCCGCCGCATCTCATATGCAGGCAGATGTCTCACCGAGATAATGGAAAATCATTGGAAGTTTAGGGCTATCAAAGCGAAGGAAGCCGAGGCGTCGAGCAGACCTCCTAGTAAGAGACCGCTTGCTCAGCGTTTGGCCGACAAGGTTGAGGAGCTCGACGCGCTTCAAAAGACGAACGAAGCATTGCATGAGACGGTCGCCAGCCAGGCCAAAAAGATCCAGGAGCATCAGAAGGCCAATGACGAGCTCACGGCGGCGCGGGACAGCCAGGCCGAGGAGCTTCGGACCATTCGTCAAGAGATGGCCTCTCAGACTGAGCAGCTTCGCCAAGCTCGGGAGGAGATGGATAGCCAGGCCGAGGCACTTCGCCTAGCTAGAGATGCTTCAAGTCTTTACGAAGCGCGCAAGAGGTTAGCGAAACAGGACGAGAGGTTAGCCAAGCAGAGCAGGATCCTCGAGCATTTCCACAAGACGTTGGTGGAGCACGCAGAGGACGAAGGGGCCGATTCTGATCCGGATGAGATGGACGATGCTACGATCGAGCAACAGGGGATGATGACTAGGGCTAGCAAGCGGCAGAGAGTCCAGTGAAAGGACGGCGATGCAGCTCTGCGTGGAGCGGGGAAGCGTAGACTGAAGGCGGCTCTCAGCCCGGGTCTAGTCGGGCCCAGGCAGCTACGAGGCGACGAGAAGGAGGTGGGGAGCGGACCGGACGAGAGGCTGGACGACCCGAACGAGGATATGCAAGTCGAGCCGGACGAGGAAGGGGATAATGCTAGAGCGGGAAAACGGCAGAGGACGGACTGATGATCGCTGTTTATGAATCTCGACTCTTGCTACTACAACCTTGTACCCCCTAATACCAGCGCGCGCAATTGACCCGGTTTTCTCTGCTGACCACCGGCTGATGCGGGATATTGCCTCGGAGCGTCACCGCGACTCGGCGTCGTCTCCTCCTCGAGATCAAACATGTTTCTCCCACGTTGCGCAGAACCAGACGACGACATCGAAGGCCGCGCTCGATGACGAGAGGCTGCTCCGCCAACATACCGCCAGGCTTCGACTTGCGGAGAGAGGGTATGGTCTTGGTCTTCTGAATCGGAAGACGCCGACGGCGATATACCGAGATTCCACTCGGTCGATGACATCGATGTACCTCTCGAGCCAGCACCGCCAGGTCGCGCCGTCCTCATCCTGCCATGTCTGACTGGCGTGATCATTTCGTTGTTCACGCCGATATCGCCGTCCTCGTCATGGTCAGCCTCCGTAAAGAACTGATTCAGCTCATGCAGCGTTCCAACCAAGTCGCCCAGCGTGTCGTCTTTGGGGAGGGACCCGTTTGCAAATGTGCGCTCTGGCTCTGGCACTTTATTGATCGTCCGTACCCTCATTGTTGCGTCCTGCGTGTCTGGTGTCGTACGGCTTGCGTTGAGCTCGATGTCGATTGATGCCACCCGCCGTTGAGCATATCCGTCCAAGACTCCCGAGGCTGCTTCCGAGAGCGATAGCAGCCCGGCCAGAGCTTCGCCTTCGGTTCCACATGCGACACGTTTGATGACCGAGAACAGGTCATCCACCGGCGTATTCGACCTCGCTTGGCGTCGGGCGCATCCCTGGACTATACGTAACATTCCAGCAAGTGCAGCAGCGTGGCAGGCTCGGTGCTGGATAGGTCATGCTCATCAGCGATCAGTGTTTCATGGTTGGAAAGCCTGGACTACTGCCTCACCTGTGGACTTTTCAGCATACCTGCCGCTTGATCCAGCCGGAACTGCCATGCTCGCTCGTGTTCATCACTTGGTGCTAGATTCAGGCATGTCACTGAGAGCGGGAATGCTAGTGACCAAAGTCCTGGCTCGGTCGAGAGTCTGTCCGCCTGGCTCGATATGGTGGAGATGGCCTGTTCAAAGGGTTCTATAGTAACGACAGGTAACTGCCGCCCAAGCCGTCTCAGTTAGTAAGGAAGGAGCGGAAAGCTCGCAATCGAAATGACTGACCTTTTCTAGCCGTTTCAGGAAAGGAAGCAACTCCAACGCAAAGGCTTCTCGGATGCCAGACGAGCCAGACTGTGAGAATAGCATACCCAGCGTCCCTAGCGTACTTGGAGAATTCAGCACGACCTATCTCCATAGTGAGGGATCAGTTCTGCTGCGAGTGAAAAACGATGCTATATACTCACCGAATCTGGCAATGACAGCAAGCCTCTGAGCAGGTGCCGTACCGTCGATCGTCCGTCCGTTTCCTCTGGAGCTGCCTGGGAGTCCAGAAGGGCAGCCAGCCGTGTGAGGAAACGTTCGACGATCGGATTCGGTCTGCAGTGGCATGGAAACCATCAGTACAAGTGGAACGTGCATGTCGTGGGACCACTCACGAACGAGCTGACATGGCGCTGAGCAGCTCCAGCGTCATGTCGGTAGCCATTCTATGATCGAGCGGGGTAGCACTCTGGAGTCTATAGTCCAACATCATCAGCTATCGATCGATTTTCAGAAGCTGCGTGTGAGCACTCACGACGATTCCTGTGCCGTATACGCCTCAAAGACGCCCTGCTCCATCTCTACAAACAAGGTTGGTTCCAGCTGATTGTTCTGGCGGATGCTCTCTAAGAATGTCCGATGCACGATGTATTGAGCCGTCGACTACACGATTAAACTCTCACAGTCAGCCTCGAAATGTTCAACTCGACCGGGTTTTCCGCACCATCACTCACCCTTCGCCTTTCATCGAGTATCGCCTCGATCTCCCGCATCCGAGGGTCTTTCACCATGTCTTCTTGCTCTTCCAGCTGCACCGACCCACCCTGACTCTTTCCCCACCCCGAAACGAATTCAATGACCTCCCGCGGATAATCCTTCGACACACCCGCAACCGACCTGAGCAGGTCGTCGTACCCAGTGTCTTTACCTGGAGCTACGAACCCCAAACCCGGCTCTGCGTTGAACAGCGGTTGCCCCACGACGTGGTCCAGCTTGTCCGCAGAACGGGACACGAACCGCCGGAAGAGCTCGTGCATGACGATCTCACCTGGACTTCGAGGCTCGGGAATCACGAAACTCTCTGCACCGGGTTGTTGATGTACGAGATTATGAAGATCGGCCTGCCGCGGGTGATGATGCGGCTGCAGGCTATGATCGCTGGACGAGTACCCGTGAGAAGCTCTTTTCGAAGGATAGAGCGGGGCTGAACCGGGAGGTCTCGTCATGGTTGATTCCTCCTCGACGTCTTCCCGAACCCGGGACACTCCGCTGGAGTTGTACCGCGACCCCACAGACCCGGAACCGATCGAACTCGCAGTCGTGATCGATGCCTGTGCACGATGGTGATTGCGCTGTTGCTGATGTTGTTGGACTGGTTGCCGATTTGACGCGTTAGACATTCCGAGCTTTCTAGACGACGTTGCCGGCTGATATTGGGTCTGCGCCGACGGCCTATCCTTGACCCTATACATCTTCCCGCCCATCGAAGTCTTTCCGCTCTGAGGTCCGAGCGAGCCTCCCGCTCCCGCAGCCGACGTAGACGCTGAGCCCGTCCGCTCGACAGACCGCAGCGATATCCCACTCGGGTGGACCCCCGCCGACGCAGGTGCAGTACCTGGCAAGGCGTTCGAGCTGAAACTCCGACTGAACGGGTTCCTCAATGCAGGATACGTGTTCCCAACAGGTGTCTGCGCGGACGTCGGGGTAGACGGACCGGATCCGTTGCCATTCATATGGCCATTCCCGTGGTAGTTATTACTGTTATGAGCGCCTGGACTTGAGATCCCCGATCCGGTTCCAACTCCCGCTCCACTCGATGACGACGGAGCTGCCGCCGAACTCTTGCCTGAAGTAGCCGCCTTGAAAGCGTTCTTCAGGTTGGCGAAACTCCCCTTTTTCGTAGGCATGCTCGGGCGTTCCGAGTGATGAAATGCCGGGTTGGGCGGGGAGGTGATCGACGTCGAGCTCTCCCCCGCGGCGGGCAGATTCGCGAACCCCGCATAACCCGTGGATGGGTTGATCGAAGCGGACAGAGATGTTGGCATAGAGAAGAAGCTCGTGCTAGAGGATGATCCTGGAACAGCTGAGATTGGGGAAGGATCGGCGTGATTACGGGTAATGTGCGAGTTGAGGTTGGGCTGAGTGGATGATGCCGATCGTTGTTTAAACGTCGGTCTCGATGGTGTTTGCTGCTGGTTCGTCGAGTAGTTATCCGAAACCTTTGTATAATGTGCTCCCGAGGCAGACGAACCGGCGATCATGCCTGCCTGGTGCGGGTGGGAATGAGGAAAAGCGAAAGGCGACCTGGAAGACGATTCTGACGAATCGGCTCGAGGTTTCTTTTTTCTCGTAAACGGACTCGCGCTACGCTTGCTGTAGCTTCCCGAAGCCCCTCCTGGCGAGCCAGAGCTCGAATCGAACGAGTTGGAGGACGAATGAGTCGATGGAAAGACGGGAAGGGGGAGGTCTTCATCGTCGTCAAAGTCTATCACGGTCAGAAGAGGACGTCGTGGAAGAGGTCGGTCTCGGTGCGTATAACTCGGTGCTCAGCGTGCTCACTTGGGATATGTATCTCTGTCATCGTTCTCTTTTCATTCTATATGCGTCCGTCCTGGACTGGATGACTTGCGATGGCACTCTGATATACCTCATCAAGATGATTGATCTAGAGTAGTACAACTCGCTCGATATCGCTCTCATCCGAAGTGGAGGTCGAGAGCCATTGACGCGCAGGGTCCGGTTAGAAGCGCGTCGACCTCTAAGCGCATTAACCCACGACCCAAGTTAGTGTATCATCATCAATCAACCTTTGCTAACTAGCAGTTCGTCAATAGCAATCACAGAGCTCAATCAACAACAGACACCACGATAGACAAACAGCCAGGACACACTCACGATGGCCGGACAAATGTATCAACGGGATCCTCGAGCAGTCAGTCTCGCCGTCGACCTCGCGCGCACGAGAGAGTTGTCGAGTTCGGCAAGCTGATCGTCGTGGAATGTATCGTCTGTTTGGCTTGCTCTTATCTTTCACAGGGCTTGTTTTTGGGTGGAAGCAGGATCAGTGGAGCTGAGATTCGGGATCAGAATGGTAAGCCCATCGAAGCTGGATGATCAGGGTCGTCTGCGCTCGAGCTGATTTCGCGTTCGTCATCAGTTATCGCTTGTCAGACGGTATCAAACATTTTGAAGTCGTCGCTCGGACCCGTCGGGTGAATACCTGCAACGGCTCGTCAACTTGGGTATCGCGTAAGATGGCTGATGATATTGTCGGTACTTGCAGTCTGGACAAGATGCTGGTGGACAACATCGGAGACGTGACGATTACGAACGATGGAGCTACGATTCTTTCCCTCTTGGATGTTCAGCATCCTGCTGTGAGCCTCGTCATCATCGTGCATTGCAACTGTCGATTATCTTACTAACAAGGAACTCCCACTCTTCCGCGATGGCAGGCCCGAATCCTCGTCTCCCTAGCCGCTCAGCAAGACAAAGAGATCGGCGACGGGACCACCTCGGTCGTCCTCATCGCCTCTGCCCTGCTGCAGCGTGCCAACGAACTCATCCGGAACAAAATTCACCCCACGACGGTCATCACCGGATATCGACTTGCCTGTAAAGAAGCTTGTCGGTTCATGGTAGAGCAGTTGAGCACAAAGGTGGATACGCTAGGAAAGGAGAGTTTGATCAATGTGGCCAAGACGTCGATGAGCTCCAAGATCCTTGCTGCGTGAGTATGCACAAACGTTGATCGGGATCCGGTCGTGCATTACTGACATGGATTCTGGTCTTCTTCAAACCGACAGGGACGACGACTTTTTCGCTCCCATCGCTGTCGATGCCATGTTGGCCGTCGGCACGATCAACCCTCGCGGCGAGAAAAAGTACCCCGTCAAGGCTGTCAACGTGTTGAAGGCACACGGAAAGAGCGCAAGGGAGAGTTTCATGGTCAAGGGTTACGCTTTGAACTGTACCGTTGCTAGTCAAGGTGAGTACAGGTCGAGGAACAGAAGATGCCCCGGGGTCCGTGACTGATGAACCGATGTCGACCACGCGCCACAGCCATGAAGAAGCGAGTAACGGGAGCCAAAATCGCTTGTCTCGACATCAACTTGTCCAAGCAACGAATGCACCTCGGCGTTCACATCCAGATCGACGACCCGGACCAGATCGAGGCCATCCGAAGACAAGAATCCGAGATTGCCATCCAGCGTGTCAAGAAGATCTTGGCTTCCGGTGCCAATGTCATCCTCACGACCAAGGGGATCGACGACCTCGTTCTCAAGGAGTTTATCGAGGCCGGTGCCATGGGAGTCAGGAGGTGTAGAAAGGAGGACCTGAAGAGGATCGCCAAGGCTACCGGCGCGACGCTTATCAGCTCGCTCGCCAACCTCGAGGGGGAAGAGACGTTCGAAGCCTCGAGCTTGGGTCACGCTGAAGAGGTCGTGCAAGAGAGGATCAGCGACGACGAGCTCATCCTCGTCAAGGGGACCAAGGTCGTCAGTTCGTCGTCGATCGTGCTCCGTGGTGCCAACGATTACATGTTGGACGAGATGGAGAGGGCGTTGCACGACGCGTTGAGCATCATCAAGCGAACGTTGGAGAGTGGAAGCGTGGTACCTGGAGGTGGAGCCGTAGAGACGGCGCTTTCGATCTACCTTGAAAACTTTGCGACGACGTTGGTGAGTTGGTGTCGGAAGGACCTGAGTCTTTGATACATTTGACTGATCACGTTTCCTCGATCAACATTAGGGTTCTCGGGAACAACTAGCCATTGCAGAGTTCGCCTCGGCGCTCCTGACCATCCCAAAGACCCTCGCCATCAACGCTGCCAAGGACAGTACCGACCTGGTAGCCAAGCTTCGAGCGTACCACAATGCCGCACAGAACGCCCCGGTAGGGGACTCGAAGCGAGGATTGATGATGTACGGTCTGGATCTCATCAACGGCGAGGTCCGGGATAACCGACAGGCCGGGGTTTTGGAGCCGACCATCTCCAAGATCAAGAGTTTGAAGAGCGCGCTCGAGGCTGCGACGAGTTTGTTGAGGATCGATGACAGCATTACCGTTGGTGAGTCCTGGGTTTGTCGTCGTCGTGCGCTTCGTTCCCTATCTGATCGCTATAACTTGCTTTCGCAGCACCCGAACAAAAGGAAGACCCGCACGGGCATTAGACGCAGTGACACCCGATCCTCTAAACCCCCCCAAAAGACGATAGAACCCTTCGGAAATTGACGACCTCCTCACACCTTCTACATTGCCTTGTTCTTTCTTTCCTCATGTCTTGTAACCTATGATGAAGATGAGAGGCCAACAGGTGGTTTCCACATGTTGACGATACGACAAAAGCATGTCCATGTTCCATCCGAGGCGCGTGTCGCGCGAAGTCCGTGCTTTGCGTGCTTGCGATCGTCATCATACCAGTTGGCTCATCGAACTAGTGAGCTGATTGATCAGATCAATTCCATCAATATCCCCATCAATTTGGAAAGATCGATCAACACATTCTCTGTTTGTTTTGCTGTCGCTCTCTCATCAGATCGGAATACGCAAAACGCGTCCTCTCTCATGGATCATGGACCTCCAAGTCTCCGTCGACTTGTTCATCATGTCTGCAATCTACAAGTCCCTCTCTTCACCTCGTCCGTCTTACTACGCCGGCCCCTCTCAATCCGTCATCCTTCACCTATATCCACGTCAATACCAATAACAACAATCTCCCCGCAAAGCCGCTAGTCGCTAGCCATGTCGTCGACTCACGAGGACGGAGCGTTAGGACACCTGGACGAAGCAGACCGACACAGGGTCCAGAAGGTGATTGCCCATTACGCTGAGCACAAAAAGGTGAGGAGCACATTACGTTCAGGCGGAATGGACGAGCGACTGACGACGGCTGTGTGTCTCTGTCTTTAGGGTCGCATCTACATGGAGAGCGCGTACGACCTACTGTTATCGCCGCCTGCCCCGCTGGTTGTCTTGATCAACGAAGCCCGCTGCGATCGCTGCAAAGATACCTCGGAAGAAGCTTGTATTCTGTACAAGACTTCCCAAGTCCCCTTGGTATATGCCAAGTGTGTTCGTTGCGTGACCGCCAAAGGCCCCTGCTCGCTCGTCCCGGCCAAACAATCCTGCTCTGCTCGCAAACGAGCTTTCCCTGATGTCAAACCTTCTTCAGACGTCAAACCGTCCTCTGCTGGAGCCTCAGCAGGCACAGACATCGCCGCACTGCTTGCTCAAGCTCGCGAGCATCATTCGATCTCGCTTGAGGAGGAGGAGACGCTTGGCAATGTTGTCAAAGACGTCAAGGATAAGGAGGAACAGCTCAACCAGAAGTTGTGTGATTCGAGGACAGCCGTCGAAAATGGTCAGCGGGATGTGGAGCAGGGGGCCGAGGATCTAAACCTGGCGGAAGCCGCTATTGCAGCGGCTAATGCTCGTTGGCGGCAAGTCATCCTCGATAACAACGCCAAAGATCTAGCCCTAAAGGTGGAACAGGAGAAATTGGAATCCCTGGAAAATCAACTTGTCCGGGAAAGAGAGGTTGCCATCGAGGCAGCAAGGAGCCTAGAAGATGTAGTCAAGGACAGGGTGGCGTACGAGACCACTATTGACAAGCTGGAGAAGATGCAGGACAAGATCGAGAAGGCGCAGCAGGAGATCGAGAAGGAGCACGGGGGTCTGAAGGAGGTGCAGGAGGAGGTTGAGAGGTTGAGCAAGCGGGCCCGTTTGAACGTTCCCAAGTCTGATGATGTATAAGTAGCTAGCTTTTGTAACGTCTGATCCCTACGATATTCAGAACCAGCGATATACCCGCCGTTCGACCGTCCGTATGACTTTACGAATCCGACCGGCCGACCTGTTCGCGCGAGGCCGACAAAGGCAGGTGCGATATGAGCTGAGCATCGACTTCACGAACTGATCATCAGTCCACCCACGTCGTCGGGGACTTCAACAACTATATCACAGAGCATCAGGAACATAGCTTTTTCCTCCATGGACCTCTCAGCAGACGCTGCTTTTGTCAACAACACTCGACCCGGTACGCCCGCAGCGGTCGCCGAAGCCTCGACGTCGGCCGGACCGTCCAAGCAGGAACGAAGGGATTCTAGCAGTACCATCCGACCAGAGGGTGTGGTGGTGGAGGAGAAAGAGGGAAACAAGGAAAAGGAGGAGGATGCGGCAGTGAAGAATGAATCCGCTGCGACAACGGCGACAGCCACGGCGGCTGGACTCGAGCAAGAAGTCGGGCAGGTCGTTCAGCAGCTTTCGTCCTGGGGAGGATCCTTTTGGGGCGGGTTCAGAAAGCAGGCGAGTCGACTTGATTGCAGGACGATCACGCAGATGCTAAAACATGACCTCTCGTCCTCTAGGCCGACTCTGCCCTGGATGCCGTCAAGAAGGACTTTGCTCGGACCGTAGCCGAGGCTCAGGACGAGCTCAAGATGCTGCAGACGCACTCGGCGTCCTTCGAGGTCCGCAAGCCCGATATCAACCTCGGTGCAATCGGTGCGGCCATAGCTGATGGAGTCAAGGCCGAACCCAAGGTGGACAAGGGCAAGGGCAAAGAGGTCATCGCCGGGGACGAAAAGACGGAACCGGCTTCGAGCTCGACTTCGCTGCCTACTGCCAAGCAAACGCAGGCCTTCTTCAAGAACCTCCAGAGTACGCTGGCTACCGAGGCCAACCAGATCAATGCCAACCTCGGTTCGCTGCAAAAGACCTTGTCCGAGAGCATCGCCAACAACCCTTCCCTCGCCCAGATCAACCGAGCCAACATCTCCACCCTCTCCTCGACGATTCAACAGAACCTCGAAAAGGCTGGGACAAAGATCAACTTGCGTCAAGCCGAAAAGCTCGCCGAGGACTTGTTGGGCGAGGCGGGGTCGTTCTTGAAGGACGCCGTCAAGGTCGTCCCTCCCGAAGAAGGTTCTGGTTCCTACACCTATTCGTGGGACGGGACCGACGTCGGGGTGTATGGCTCGGCAGAGGAGGGCAACAACAACAACAAGTCGACCGTGCTTTTCGATCGAGCTAGCATGGCAGGCAACGACCTTTCTCGCTCTCAACTCCGTCTCAACGCCCTCTTGCGACGACTCCGTACCGACGTCGAGCTGCTTTCGCAGGATCCTTCGGCGACGAGCGAGACCAAGGCCAGGCAGGACGCTTTCGCTGCGTTCAAGAGGGACAAGATCGAGAGTGCGGGAGGGTACGAGGGACAAGACGTACAGAAGCTCGTTTGGGCAGAGATGGGTCCGGAAGCCAATGACGCCGATGTCGAGGCGCTCAAGAAGACCAAGGATGCTCTGGGTAAGCGATGAAGAGCGGTATGCTTGCGCGTTCGAAACCGAACTGATTTGTATGTGCATGGGGTGAGTAGTCGCCAAGCAGGTCTCGGAGGAGGAATTCTGGACGAGGTACTTGTTCCACAAGCACAACATCGAGGACGAGGAGAAGAAGCGTCAAGAGCTCTTGCGAGGTGAGAACATCAACATTAAGCTAGTCGAGATTGTTTGAGGCTGACGGCGTGACTGCCCTGATTGCAGCTGCTCAACCCAAGGAGGAAGAAGACTTTAGCTGGGACGACGCCGAGGTCGACGAAAAAGAGACGCCCAAGATGCCTTCGGCTCCTACGCCTGAACCCGTCAAGCTCCCCACCGACGAACAGACCGTCAAGGTCGAGCCTGCCGTGGCCAGTCCCGCTGCGGCTACCGTCGAGAGCGCCAGTACGAGCAGGCGTCAGAGTGAAGAGAGCTACGACATTGTCAGCGAGCAGAGTGGTGGGAACGGGGCGAAGAAGCCGGTTGCCGAGAGCAAGCGGGAGGATACGGATGGGGACGATAGCGATTGGGAATAGTCTGTTCTGTTCGTCTGCTATATACCCTCGATGGGAACTTGCACAGTAAAGTTTCTACGGATCTCGTTCTGGTGTGTACGATCTAGTGGCGAGAGATTGCGAAAAGGCATCGTTTGACGGTTTTGAGCGGAATCAAAAGTCAAGTCGGTCATGCTTCATCGGGATTTGGCAATCATCCGCGACAACGAAGCAGCTCAGCAGCTCAGCAGCAAGTATCAGTAGCTCATTAGTACTTGTGGTATCGCAATCGAGTAGCGAGTATCGAGTAGTCCATCACGTCGACACCAAGTACCCTTGACGATATCTCTCTCTCTTACCACTTGGCTCGACCGACTTGGGATTGCCCCGGTGGACAGACTTTCGAACTTCTCGCCGTTGTTTCACCTCCTCGCCATGGTGTGATTGATGGGACCGATGTCCATCGAGTTCGACGTTTCGACCCGATCAGATCAGATCATTGATCGATCATCATCATTGATTATCATCATCGATCATCAAACCTCTACCCGTCAATCTGATCAACTCGCACGGCGTGAGAAAGCATTAACAGTTTGCCAGCGCATGCATGGTCGTGTCATCAAGGATGGACTATGGACTTCGTGCAACGACAAGTCGAGAAAAGGCAGAAAGGCTGAACAGTCGACCTGGCTGGATCACACTTCTTACTGCACCATCGTCCTTCAACGCCTAAATACTTCACTCTACCATGTCATCTGTCCCCACCGATGTCGACAATCTCGTCAACCAAATCACGGACCAAGGTCTTGCCAACAAGGTTCTTGAGAGGTTAAGCAACAGGAGCCGTGGCACCGCTACCAAACGCCCTGCACAAAACGGCGGCCGCCCTCACAAGAAGATGGAGCGTACCAGAGATAGGAAAAAAAGCAGCAGGACCAGGCGTGACGAGAGGGAAAAGAGCAATGAGAGGGTGGGCTATAGGAGCGGTTGCACGCGGACGGAGAAAGTTCTCCTCTGGAGCGAAAACAAGGCTCCTCCGATTAGGATCGATCCAAGGGATCATACTCCGGCTAGCAGGACTTCCTATGGCAGACCCCAACATGGAGCCTCTGTAATGAATCGACTCAGGACATGTTTAGGACTATCTACAAGTGCTATACAACATTAGGACATAGACGGCAAGTCACCACTCCAATCACGCTTGCCCACTGGACTGGTGTTTCAGTACACAAGATCAGCAAGCCGCTGGACCATCACCTGAAACACCTTCCACAGAGGGATGCTAGGACACTGTGGGAACTTGCCAAAGGACTCTGTCGGAACTCGTACATTGTACATCGGAGACCGGAACTCGTACCTCGTACATCGGAGACCGGAACCCGTACTTTGTACATCGGAGACCGGAACTCGTACTTCGTACATCGGAGACCGGAACTCGTACTTCGTACATCGGAGACCGGAACTCATACCTCATACATTGGAGAACGGAGATCGGAAGTCGGAACTCGTACATTGGCGCTCGTAGTGTTAGACTTGGATATTGTAGTATCTCATGAACATATATATATGAGGCCAAAAGAGAATGTTGAAGGGAAGACAGAACATCTCTGAATTCCTCTCAACCTCTACAACCTCGAATAAACTCTCAATACCTTTCGACTAGGACTAGCTACCCTTGTCTGATTCTACCTCAAGAGAGCTGGTGATAACGGTAAGATAAAATATTGCGTCGGACTGTCTTAGAAGCAAAAAGGCCGTACGTAACAGATAGAGGAAACTCTTGGGTTCACGACAGCCTCGGGTTTGCTGTCTACTCCCATATCAGCAGGTTCTGTTCCGTCTCGGCCTCCTCCCATTCGCCTTGATTACAGCTTGTTGCGGCCTGTAAACACTACTGTCAACGCCTCAGTCACACCTCCGGCCACTTTGCCCTCCAAGCCCGCAGATGTTGCTCCATCGGGCAACAAGAGCTCAGTCCCTACGGTCGAGACAGTCCAGCAGCCTCCTGCCACAAACGCAGCAGCTCTTCCCCCATGCAACAAAAACATCAGCTCGGTCCTGCTCGCAGCCACCGTCCCAGAGCGACAGGCCAAGACTTTGGCTGTCGGTCGCATCGCTAATGTTGCCAAGGCACTGGCCATGGATGAGGATGACGACACCGGAAAAGCGTCGAGTGTGATGAACCGGCCCAAGAAGACCACAATCAGGACGTTTGTCGAGAAACTGCCAGGCGAAGACCTGATGACGGCAATGAGGCGTATGGTAGCAGCCAGCCAAGGCCAAGGCCTGGCAAACAGCTCTCGAGGCAGGGTATGTGCACGATCACCCTCGCAATGAGATTTGCATCGCTCATCTAGCTTTCGGAAATACAGCAACTCGCTCGCGCCCTGGCTATACCGGAGAGACTGGTGACCTTTCACGCAGATGATCGCTGTCATAACTGCCGAGCCGGCGCGCCACCCTCGCATATGCCAGAGAACTGGGAACGCTGGCCGTGTATGGCCCTTCTCGAGGTCGATGGAGAACTCAAGTCGCGCTGTTTTGCCTGCGTCGTGCGATGCGAGGGCAGCTGCAATCCTAAGATTCGACCCCTCGAGGACAATGTGCGCCACTCTCCGCAGCCTCCAGCGATTCCAAGGGGTTCCGAAGGTCTTCGTCATACTTTGCCTATCGGCGAAGTTAACGGAGAGGCTGCCACTCCTGCCCCGGCATCGGTCGACAGTGGGTCTGTCGCGACTGCCACTCCGTCTGAGATCCGCGCCGATGCTCCTGATGCCACCACGCCGGCGAATATGGATGCTATCAGCTCTCAGGCAGAAGCGGATCTCGAGCAAGCGAAGGTCGAGCAAGCGAAAGTCGAGCAGGCCAAGGTCGAGCAAGCTAATGCCGGGCAAGCCAAGGCCGAGCAGGCCAAGGCCGAGCGATGGGCTATCGAGTCGCAGTCCGGCAAGGCAGAGTGCGATGATCTCATTCAAAGATTAGAGATGATGAAGAAGTGGTACGACCAAAGGGAGTTGGATGGCATTACAGACACTTGGAGTGTGATCGGAACCAAGGCCAAGGCTCAGCAGCGGTACTGCAGCAATCTGAAGAGGAAATTTTGATGCGCTGTTTTTTATTACCAATGTCATGTGCTATCAAGACTTGTACTGGTTTACATCGTTATGCTCTCTATTCTAATCGTTCTATCTGTGCTCGGTTTCTGGGCGCACGTAGGTCGTCAAAGTTTCGTTACTATTTTGTCGCAGAAGATGGCGTTCGCCCGCGTATCGAGAATCCGCCCGTGGCAGGAGCCGAAGGAGCGAGATCGATCCCGGCGTTGGCCCAGCCTCGTCCTCGACGCTGAACCCCATCGGACGGGATTGCCGGCGAAATAGGCCGTTCTGCCGGCGTCGGTACAGGTCGATTTGGTGTCGGTCCGCTCGAGTTCATCCTCGCCAAGAGGTTGGGTATCGCACCGGTGCGAGATGGCGGGGTAGGAGCTCGATCGCTGCGGCCGCTACGATCGCGATCGGACTTTTGCTTCTTCCTGTTGTGATCCTGCTCATGCGTTGGTGTAACGCTCCCGGGCAGGTGGATGCCCAAGCGGCTCGCGAGTGAAGGTGTCTTCACGGGGGATGCGATTGGCTCTTGCTCGCGTTTCCTCTTTGGCGTAGACTCGGCCAATCGTCCGAGCAAGGATGGTCCAGGTCGTTTGTCTCCAGCGTTATTGGAAGTCGATCGATTCGCCGAATCTCGTATTGAAAAGCCGGACGGACGGCCGCTGACCGGATTAGCAGTCGAAGCAGGTCGCCTGATGCTAATCGAGGCCGGGCCCGTGGGAGGAAGCTTCGGCTTGGATGTCGATGCTGGCGGTTGGACAGGGTTTGGACCTGTGGGAATAGGCTTCGATGTTGATGTGGGCGTTGCGATGGTTGTTGACGCAGCTGCGATTGGTGCCACAGCGGGAGGTGTGGTGACGACCGGCGATTTGCGTCCGATCGTCCAGGAAGGATGTACCGTGTCGAGCTTGATGGGCGGGGTCATGTTCTATAAAGTCGCTGGTCAAAATACGAAACCCCTCGACATCGTCTATGCTTCCCCAACTCACCCGACACATCTTCCCTACATTCTCCCACTTTGCTCGAGTCGTCTCGCCCGATCCGTAAGCGTTTTCCAAGCCTCGCTCACAAACGTCTGCGATCTGATTGAGGGTGCGTTCGAGATCGTTGTCGACCAGATCCGCGATTTGTCCTTTCTGCGAACGAGATTGCCTATCAGCGTCGCGTAGCTGTCAGATGGGCCTTGCGGAGGGACTTACAAATTTCAGAAACAAAAAGTATGACAACAAGAGACACGCCTCGAGTTCGGATATTCGTGGCATGATGGTCACGAGGGTGACCGGACCTGGAAACCATTTCTACGCGACCCTCCCTCAATCAGCCTCTATACCAACTATACCAAAAAAGTCAAGAAATACTAACCACAACCTGTGCGACCGCCGTCCTCGTCATCCTCACCCCAAGCTCCCTGATCGCCAACCGCTCGTCTGTGCCCTCCCCTCCCTTCAAACTTTCCTCTTTCCAAGCATTCCAACTCGCAACGACCCACTCGACGAGCCTGGACGGACTAGCTATCGCCGTAGGGATCTGTCCGGCGGGCAGTTTCGCCCATTCGAACACGGTCGATGGAGCGTGACAATAGAGATAGAGTAGCCAGCGGTAGTCCGGTTTAGCTGAAGGTGTTGAGCATGCGAGGAGAGTGTCGAGCTGAGCGAGGTATGGTCGAATTTGAGGTGGTTCGGTTTCTTCTACTGCGCAGAGGACGATTTGCGAGAGCAGTTCCGTCAATAATGTTTTGGTCGTTTGTTTCCCTTTGATATCGTCGAAAAGCAGTAATAGCCTGATCGTCCGGGTTCGAGAGGTATGATCCCCAGTCTCTAGCACCTGAACCGTATCGTCACCAGGGTCGCTTATTAGTTCTCTACCTCGTGGGCCTAAACACATGCTATGCGCGAGAACGACTCACCCTGAACAAATTCTCTTTCACTGCCCTCTTTTCATCCGCCTCTCCCTCGCCCCCGGCAGCTCGACCCAACCAAGCCTCCACATCTCCGTTCGCAGGGCCCTCGATGAGATCCCAGATAAGTTTCGTCGGGACATTAGTCTCCTTGGACAAGAGAGAGGTGATCAGGCCGATAGCTGCGCCGGGGTTGAGATGGATGAGGGATCGTATGCATTGTTCGAGGGTGTTTATTTCTTCCAAAGAATTGTCTTGGTGGGCTGTCAGAAAGAACGACATGTCTGTCAGTCGATACTTTCTTAGCCGACAGTCCGACCAAGAATGGCAGACTCACATGTATACATGGACTGTAACAAGACGTCCGTCATAGTCCCCACCTCCTCCGCCCCGACCCCGATCCTAGCCAGATCCACGACAAGCCTATACCCCTGCATCCTGACGTTCTTGTCTTCATGTTCGCTGACGTCGTAAGCGGCATCCAGACCGGCTGGCCATAGGTCAGGGAAATCTGGGACTAGGGAGGGAAGGTGCTGGGGAATCAGGGAGACGGAGGAGATGCTGGGGGAGGAGGAGGTTTGGATGAGTTGTTCCAGAGCCGTTCGACGCTGTGAGCAACATCATCGTACCATCAGTATGAGAAGGCGTCTTTGGATGCCATTGTGAATCAGATAGACATAGTGACATACCACATCGGATCCCTTGGAAGCATTCCCAGCCTTACGAATCAAGTCCCCGAGTGAATCCGTAGAGCTGCCGGACATCGTTCTCGACCCCGTGCAAGATTCCCGGTGAGGGGCAACTGCCTAAGCTTTGTCGAACTGGTTCGATCGAAGCAGGACTGTAAGTCTATATCATATGGCGAGAATTCAAGGTAAAGTCTGAGTCGTTATAGGTTATACATTGAGGTGATGCTCCTTTGACGATCTTCTCTTCAACACAACTTCTTGGTAACGAGTCGCGCGGAATCAAGATCATGCAGCCAGAGTCAAAGTCGAAGGAAGACGATCTCATTCAACATGTGACACGGAAAATACAACAAAATGTACAGACACGGGGATGATGATACCCGACAAGAACTTGCCCCGCTTGATCACCGCTCCTCTTATTTGAGGTAATCAAGACCAGCACGGCACCCAAGACTCGTCGACTCCTTAGAGCTTTTCTACACCAAAGATACGGTTCGCGACTCGATGAGAAGGTTTGCACTCGACCGCCCTCGTGAAAGGGCAGGAGCGCAAGGTGTTTGCTGATATCGCGAATGCTTTTGAAGATGGTGATGGAGACCTCGTTGGATCTCCTGCGTTAAGAAGAGAAAGGGGAAAAGACCGGGCGGGAAGTATCGAAGTAGAGGGAAATGGTTGTTGAATCAAGATGTCGAGCTACTTGTACTCTGCCGCCCAGGTCTCGCGGGAAACGACGAAGATTTGGCGATGCGACCCCATCACGTGAAAGTCTGGATCAACCTCGAACGTACGCCCACGCCAAAACCGAGCACATCTTCGCAGCACAATAAATCATTTCTTTCATTTTGCGATGGGCAGACAAGATCTAATCCACCGTCACAGCTACTGTCTATATATATTGTAGGCGTCCCCAAGGCAGACGACCCGAAACCTCACAAACACAAACGAACTCGCTCGAAGTTACTGCTTGAGCCCGACGATGGACGAAGTCCTCCTGGCTCGACCACCGGCAGACGACATGATGCTTCCCGCAACGCTCGTTCGCCTGTTACGGCCACCAGGTACAGGAGCGGAAGGAGGAGCGCCTTGAATGCGTTTGACTGTGGGTCTCAAAGGCAGGTTGAGCTGGAGCCGCGTTGTAAGCAGATAACATATATAGACTTACGCTCGGATACAAAGTCGGTTCCCCACTTTTCGGACGTGTGGGTCGAGACGTACTGTAAAGCGACGTCAGGTTTAGCTCTTGATGGCATGCCATATTGTACCCCACGACGACGAGGCCTACCTTCCACAGCTTGTCGTGGTTGCTCTTCTTGGTCTCGGCGTCCATGGTTACGGCATCGTAAATGGCATCAGCCGTAGATTGCACGTCCCCTGTGGTTTCAAGCGTCATTAAGTATCAGCTAAAACAGCCTCCTCTACGTGTCGTTCACGGACCATCACTCACAAGGGTTGATGATCAAGCTTCCGTTCAAACTCTGAGCGGCACCGGCGAATTCGGACAAGATCATGACACCGTGCTTCTTGACCTGACTCGAGATGTACTCGTAGGCGACCAAGTTCATCCCGTCCCTCGTCGAGGTGACGAAACAAGCGTCCGAAAGGGCGTACATGGCGGTAAGCTCGTCCATGGCCACGCTGGTGTGCATGAAATGGATCGGCATGAACTCAACGGTCCCAAACTGTCCGTTGATGCGTCCGACGAGCTGTTCGGTCATGCTCCTCAGGTTTTGGTACTCTTCGACGTCTTGCCTCGAGGGAATGGCGAGCTGGACGAGGACGACCTTGCCGATCCACTCGGGGTGTTGGTGCAAAAAGGTCTCGAGCGCGTGCAACTTTTGAGGGACACCCTTGATGTAATCCAATCGATCGACTCCGATGATGACCTTGACGCCCTCGAAACGCTTCTCCAGCTGAGCCAGACGCTTCTGCACGGTCGGCTTCTCGAGACCCTCGACGAATTGCATGGGTTCGATACCGATGGGGAAGGTACCGACGTGGGCGTATCGACCCTCGAACCAGAGACCATTGGGCATGGTGGGTAGTCCGAGGATACGGGTGCAGGACGACAAGAAGTGACGAGCATAGTCGTAGGTGTGGAAACTGCGGTGATGTTCGGGCGTTAGCGTGAGCGAATTGGTCGAGATCTTTCCCTTAAACGCAATTGCTCACCCGATGAGATCACACTGCAAGACTCCCAACAAGATCTCCCTCCTGACGGGCAAGATCCTATAAATCTCGCTACTCGGGAAAGGCGTGTGCAAGAAGAACCCGATCTTGACGCCACCCTTGCCGTTGGCCTCGGCAGCCTTTTCCACGGCGGCATCGTCCCGTTCCTGTTGTTGCCTCTGCAACCTCTCTTCGTCAAACTCGTCCTCGTCGGCACCTTCGACGTCGGCAACCCCTTCGTCCAGGGTCTTGCTAGCACGTTCGTGCGGGAGGGCCGAGTTGGGCAAGGCTTCCGGGGTGAGCGGGACGCCGGCCTTGCTAGTCTTGGCAGGTTGGATACCCATGACCTTGGAAATGTCGGTAGAGACGCCGACGGCCACTCGAGAGAGTTCTTTTCGGGTTGTCTCGCCCTGAGCGGAAGTTCCCGACATCATCGTTCGCAAGAGCATCGGTAGGAGCATGACTATGGCGAGAAGTGGAGAAAGTCAGTTTCTCAAATGATCACGCTTTTTGGGACTGATGTGACGCACGATGGTAGTCCTGGACCCAGACCATGTCTCCCTTGCCCACGAACCCGTTGACGACCTCGGCAAACCTCATGTTGGCCTCCCTGAACACGCATCACGAAGTATAACGCTCCTATCAGCCTACATTCCCTGACTTCTACTCTCAAAATCGGTACCGAGACTCACCGATAAGCCAACCAGTTGTCCTCGTCAAAGTTCATCTCACCCGGGTGGTAGTGGAACAGCGGCCACAGGATCGAGTTGGAAAACCCGTTATAGTGCCTGTCGGCGAGTTCGTCCGAGAGGTAGACGGGGTAACAGTTGAATTCGTTGAGGAGGTGGTCTTCGACCTGTTGGCGGTCTTTCATGGGGATCTGTATGGGTCGGGCAGGATTGTCACGATTCGGAGAATGGGGGTCAGATATGCTTGTTACGACGAGACTATGGGAGGGGAATACTGACGTCTTGGCCGGGCCAACCGATCCAGGTGAATTGCATCGTCTTCTTGCATCCCGAGAGCGCCGAGACGAGACCTCCGGAGGACATCTACGAGCGGGGTTTTCATGTTTCGGTCGACAGTTGAGAGTCGAGATTCGAGGAATCGAGTTCAAGAACGTGTTTCCAGGTGATGAAAGGGGGAACGAGTTTCGGGTGTATATAACAACGTCGGACCGAAGACAAGAGAGAAACAACAATATCAGCGACCTAGCCTCATTCAGAACCTCACACAGACACAATGATGACGACAACGACTAGAGACCGACCTTGTAAGTGTATTCCCCGGTCTTTGCATCCTTTTTGATGGTCACGGGCAGACGGTTCGAGACGACGATCAACCTGGGGGGTTCGCCCTCTTTTCGTTCGGGGGCGGTGAATGTCATCGTGCGAGTTTCTATGCGTTTATTCGTGTATGTGTTCTGTATGGTAAACAGGTAGGTAGCTAGGTAGAACGTAGAGGGTAGGTAGTTGAAGGTTGATGATATTGCGATTGAAGAGGTTGCGAGGTTGAAATAATCAACCCAGAGCTCGTTAGCGTGCTCGAGGCTAGACGTTGAGTTTCCTGGAATCTCAGCGCGCGAGGCAGAGCAGGGGCAGGGAGGGCAGGGCAGGGAAGAGAGGGAGCGCCACCACCGTCAGCAGCAACACACAGGCGGTAGCGAGACTGTGGAATGTTGTGTATTTCTTTTACATCAGCGACACCTCAGCAACTTCCTTGTTGAAAACGACCCGTGGTCAGACGACCAGGAGCCAGGAGTAACAGAGGATCTGCAGTCCCACTTCGGCTATGACCTGGTCTTGTGATCGCGTGTGACCTCCTCGAAACCGCAAGTGGATGTCGATATCGAGATCTGGACTTGCAATCCAATCCACCTTGGTCCCCCGCTTCAAAAGTCGCGCGCGGACAAGGCGGAGTAAACAAAAGCCACGCGACTTTATCCGAGCGAGAAGAGAGCGAGAGAGAAGGTGGACACACGGACGTTCCATTCGATGACGATCGCTGTCGGTTGATCAGAGACGGCCAAAGGATTGCCAAAGGAAGCGGGCATGTTGATGTTTCATCGTGGATCGTGGATGGTGGATCATGTCGCCAAGAGCGAAAGAAGAGCGGAAGAGAAGTCAAGGCTTTGTGAGAGACGGCCGAACGGGCAACGTTTACTTCCAGCTTTCAGTAGGCAGTAGGTTCGTGCTAATCACGACCATGCGATACGATTCAATGCGATGCAATACGATTGTGTCTGTCTATCTTACGACCTTCCCGTTATGACGCTGTCGCGCCTCGATTATACCTTCTTCCCCCTTCGCTCTCCTCCGCCTTCCCTCTACCTATGTACTATCTTCAGCATCTCCCTCGCCATCCATTTGTCCTGCCAAGACCTCACTATCGGCGCCTCCGCTCAGATCTTCCCCCTCAACAAGTTTTGTATCATCGCCCTCCCCGTCAGATACGCCGTCTTGTAAAATGACCCGATGTCCAAGGTGGAGAATACCGTATCGGCCATCCCGAAGGGCAACATCAGGGGGATCCAACCTGTGGCAAGTCGCAGAAGCCGATATGGAGCCGGGAGGTCAAATGGATTTTAGCGAACAAGATCAGATGAGAAAAAGGCTTCAAGGGGGAACGTTAGACCGACCTTGAGCGTATTCGAGAGCCCAAGTCTCGGCCTCGATCTTGTACTGCTTGACATCTCCCCTTCGCATGTGATGGACAGCGCCGGCCGGGTAGACCTATCAGCACGAATTAAGATTAATCCGGTTAGCTCCTTCCTAAGATAGATGATGTTCGAGCCACACCGTCAAGTGCCGACTCACCTCGGGTTCCAACTCGCCAGGCAAAAAGGCCGTCTGCAAGCCCTTCAAGATGTGGAAATAGTCGTCGGCGGTATGTCTCCCCGAATGTCCCTCGGTCCCAACGGCAGAACCGAAGATGATCAGGTACCTGGACGCCAGGGGTTGTACCATGCTCCCGTCAGCATCTCACGCTCAACACGACCTCGGCAGCAGCGCCGAAAACTCACTCGGTGATGGAAGCGTGTATGATATACATGCTCCCCATAGCCCCTCCAGCGTTGTTCCAGACCCACTCGTTCCGGTCGAGGAAATCCGTCTGGACCTGCGTGTCCGGGTAAGCGACCTTGATCCGTTCTAGCAGGTCAGTGAGGAGGATGGTCGTGTTCAGGCTGTCGATGGGCAGGTTTTGCAGGGCGGATTGCGAGGAGAGGGTTTCTTGCACGATGGTGTTCAGGCCTTGCGGGGTAAAGTGATAGAATCGGGGCTGCCATCGAGGAACGATCACGACCATCAACATCGCCTTTGTTTGGAACTTGTACTCAGGGTGAGGTCTGGACCTGGTACTCACCCCGACCTTGTCCAACCACAAAGCCAAAGCGGTGAATACCGCGATAAAGATCCCGATCCCGGGTAGGGACAACCACCGGGACTTAGTATGATGGACGGGTTGTCGGCTATACCGGACAGGTTGTTGTCGCTTTCCGCCGGGCATCTTCTAGTAGTTCTTGATCGAGAGGATAAAATGAGAGAGAAATCAAAGGTTTGTGGTCTGGGTGGTGGGGTTGGTGTTTATGAAGGCGAGCTGAGGGGAAGCAGGAGAGACGTGGTTTGTTGGTTGTCAGTAAGCCGTGCATAACTGTCTTGTGTACTGTATTATCGAAGCAGCATCTCTCGCCAAGCGGAACTCCCATAGTTCTCCTCCTTCTCCATGGCCATATGCTGATAAACATCGTACGATGCACCGACAACTCATGCGGTTGGTCGTATAACCCTTCAGGTTCCCGTCGACCGCTTGTCGTTTCACATATTGACGAGCGACCAGTCGGCCTCAGCCTCGTTTCGTTCCTGAGATTCTAGTCGTTCTAGGGCTCTTTGCAGGGTAGCCTAGGTTGTTTGCTCGACGAATGTAGCTGCAAGGAAGCTATGCTTGATCGCTTTCCCGCACAAGATGTATTGCGTCCCGGACGTCTCTATCCCTCTCGCCCATTCTTTCCCGATGAGTTGACGCTAGTCTGATGTACTCACAAGCAAGAAGTCCAAAAGATCTCCGAGCGATAGATGCAAAGAGGTGAAAGAGCTAAACACAAAACGCCTGATGTTCAGCTTTTGTCGAGGTCCACCCTGATCGCCGTGACAGCCCTACCGTATATGAGTCCCCCGGTAGCAAACCAACGAGGCCGGATGAGAGACAAGAAGTTGGAAGCGGAAGATGTGAAGAAGCCCTTGCTGTGATGGTTGATGAACCGCGTTTCGAGAATATCGTGTTGTGATTGAACTTCCCTTTGCATCTTACGATCGTTCGATGGCTTGAGAGAGCCGACCGGGGAAATATCGCCGGCGTTGGGGAGAATATTAGAAACGAATATTTGATATGATTAATCTTGGATAGACCGAGGTTGCCTGATGATGATTAGCACGATCCCGTAGAGGTTGCTTTCAACTTGCTATTAAAGTGAGATACGCAAGCACTCTTCGACACCTTTATTCCCAAACATCAGATTCGGCAGTGAGAACAGAAGGATCCAAACACATAATCTGATCTGCTATCAACGCATCCAAACACCCCTGCGGCCCTTTGCCAAGACCAGCCTGAATTGCAAGACCAACCAAGAAGCACGCCCTTCAGAGGTACAAGCTGAAGACGAATCTATCCATTCAACACCGACAACATGGTAGTCTGCAACTTCTACCTCCGTGGGCAAGTCCAGATCTGAGACCGATTCTGAAGAAAATTTGACAAAGCTGACCTTTGATGATCCTTGCAGACAATGTCGATACGGCTCGTCTTGTCACAACGACCATCCGCCCGGTCTGGAAGGTTCACAACGTCCAGGAGGGAACGCATCGAATGTAGCTAGGCCGTTCGGTAGTAAGTCCCTGATATTCGACGTACCGCTTACAGTGGTAACTTATGACTGACGAACGTACGTGCGGTGATCATCGATAGCTTCGGCGTTCGGAGCTCGACCAGGTGGATTCGGGGGAACGAGCCCGTTTGGTAATCCAGCCGGGGTAGGGACGAATGGCAATAACACCAATAACACTGCTCAAGTTCAAGTGGCACCCGGAAGCGTCGTAACGTGAGGCAATGCTCTCCCTTCCTACTTCATCTCGATTATTGTTGCTCACAAGCTGGACATCGATTTGATAGCCGGGAAGTCTTCCAAGCGGACCTCCAACGTGAGAAACCCGCCTGGCCATTGAGCTCGTACGGTCAAAAGGAAGATCCGTGTCTCTTGGCCGGACTGGACGTCTCGCCAGAGGAGATGAGGTGGAAAGCCATGCAAGCGCAGATGAGGGGGGATATGAACGCTTACGTGAGTATTTACTGCCAATTCGAGACGGGGAAACTTTGGCAAATGCCCCGCTGAGGACTGATCGGTATTCGGATTTGATCTTGCTTGGTCTGATAGATTTCGGAGGAGCAGCAACTTATCGCCAATGCCAACAACCAATACACTCAGGTGTTGAACAACATGGACGCGGCGATCCAGCAGAGTGAACAGATCCGATTCAATCGTCTGAACCAGGCTGCTTCCTCATCATCAGCGGCGGCTCCGACGTCCGCTTTTGGACAGCCGGCAGCTTCCACTTCGACCTCGGCTTTCGGTGCTCCTGCTGCTACATCTGCGTTCGGACAGCCAGCTTCCACTGGCACGTCTGCGTTTGGACAGACCACCCCCGCTGCCTCGTCTGCATTCGGACAACCAGCTCAGACGGCGTCTGCGTTCGGCTCATCTGCATTCGGAGCGAAGAGTCCGTTTGGAGCTGCGGCACCTGCGGGAGGAAGCGCATTCGGGACGAGCGCTTTCGGACAATCACCTGTAGCTGCCGTTTCGCCTGCAGCGACAACAGGCGGAGCCTTTGGGTCGAGCGCGTTTGGGGCGAAACCGGCTGGGTCAGCGTTTGGTTCGTCTAGCTTTGGACAACCTGCAGCGGTGACGGGAACGACAGCAGGAGGAGGAGGAGCTTTCGGGCAGTCCGGAGCGTTTGGGCAATCGGCCTTCGGAGCATCGTCCACAGCGGCACCTGCGGCTGGAAGTGCCTTTGGACAAAGCGCTTTCGGATCGACTAGTCAGACGGGAGGGAGTGCGTTCGGGTCGAGCGGGGCTTTCGGTGCCAAACCCGCTACGACGTCGGCTTTCGGAGCGTTCGGAGGTGGTTCACCAGCAGCTACGACGGCTCCTGCACCAGGGACCGGGTTCGGGCAAAGCGCATTCGGGGCCAAGCCTGCGGGTGGATTTGGAGCGAGCGCGTTTGGACAGCCTGCCACGGGTAGCGCTTCTACGGGCAGTGCGTTTGGAGGTGCATCACCTTTTGGACAGCCAGCGACGTCTGCAGCTGCCGCACCTTCTACTTTTGGGGCCGCTTCGCCGTTTGGAGCTGCTACAACGAATACGACAGCACCTGCTCCGGCCGCAGGAGGGTTCGGACAAAGTGCGTTTGGATCGACGTCAACGACCCAGCCTACATCGGCTTTCGGGACGTCGGCTTTCACGAATTCTAGCAACAGCCAGAACAACACATCGAGCGCGTTTGGGAGTTCTGCAAACGCACCGACTTCAGGAGGATTCGGAGCTTTCGGACAACCTGTAGCGGCAGCGGCGACCACCTCGGCGTTCGGGTCGACAACGCCTTTCGGAGCAGCAGCGCCTAGTCCCGCTGCACCTGCTGCTGCTGCTAGTCCGGCAGCATTTGGGGGAACGACACCAGCAACGTCAGCCTTCGGCTCGACGAGCGCTTTCGGTCAGCCCGCTGCTGGCACATCTGGAGGTTCGGCGTTTGGTTCGACGAGTGCGTTTGGGCAACCTGCCGCAAGCACGAGCGCAACAACCCAGCCACAAGCCTCGGCCTTTGGTTCTACCTCTACTGCTGTTCCGGTAGCTCCGACCGGTGGTATTTTCTCTTCCATCGCAACGGCACCAGCAACTTCTAGTACAGGGACGAACGCAGCCTACTCCGGACCTGGTCAAAGAGGGCAGACGGTCTGGGATCACCTTCTGAAATCGCTGGACACTTTACCGGAACTCGTAAAGAAAGCGTTCGAAGCGGACAAGTTTGAGATGGGAGCTATACCGTTGCAGCCGCCGCCTTTGGATTGCAGATAGGCGGTTCGCTTTATACACTGTCAGTGATCAGGGCGCTTGAGTAAGATGGAGAATGAATCACGGAGATGTCCTGGCAATGCATGGCATTATAACATAGCATGACAAGGTGGATTGACTACACTCGGTGTATCGGCAAAAAGTGAACAGGCAGTATATAGTAATGTGGCGTCCTTGTTGAAAGAAGAGGTCGATCCTGGTCTAAAGTGGTTGATGGGAGTTCCCGTCTGGCGTACTGATGAAGAACGTCCGAGGTGAGCGGATTAGTTCGAGATGACTGTATCGACAAGACCCTGTCATTCCGTACTCACGTGGACATTCCCGGTCTAAGCCTTCCTGCTCTTCGACCCCCAGACCCTACGCTTCTGGACCAACTCGTCCCCGACCTCGACCATCTTCTTGGCAGGCCTGTTCTCGCTGACGAGCCTCTCCAACCTAGACTTGTGGTCGTGGTTCCAACGATGGTGTCCGGGACGGGGAGAAGGCGAGGGAGAAGTTCGGGGGTGAGAGTAGGCGCGGTGAGGGGTGGGAGGGGCGTCGTTGTACCCGTTGATGGAGGGCGAGGCCAGGGCGATCTGAAAGAGAGCGACGAGGGTGATGAAGAAGAGGCTGTTCCTGTCCAAGATCAGCTTGGTGTCTGGTTATCTTTTTTGGTGCAAGTCTGTGCGACGTACGCGAACTTCATTGTGATATTACGGATTCAATAAGGTGTTGTTGAACGTAGAGTTTGAAAAAGGTGACCCGGTGGGAAGTATAAGGTTCGAAATTGATGCCGAGTTAGGCGAGTGGGAGGTAGCGAGCGACGGGCTGTATGTAACGAGCGTAGGTGTTAAGGTTATGATGTGCTGAGCAAGCTTTGACGGCTATGTCGGAGCGAATGAAGAATGAATGAGCTGAAGTCAAGAGCAGAAAGAGAAAAGAGGAAGAGGCGAAGAGGACCAATTTGTTGTTTTGTATATCAGGTGAGATCAGACTTGCCCACTCATCAAAATTCCTTCCAGCTGATGGTCGTCGCGTCGTCAAAAAAGGTGGTCGGGTGGATCGATCACACGCGCACGGGCCGAGCCCATTGCTGGCCGACGTTTCACATGTTGATCGGCGCCATCCTTCTTGTCGCCGAGGAGCGTGAGAGGAGCAGAAGAATTGTGTCTCCTCGTGGTATGCCGTCCATCACCCTCGTCTTTTCTCTGCCAGAATAAGCGATCAGCCTGCCTGAAACCAGAAAGGGGCCTGCAGGCCTGCGCACAGGACGGAGTAACACGGGAAGAAAGGGTGCTCGCGTGGAAACGATCCGCGCGTGGCGTGATAGAAGGTTCGGTCTCGCGTTTCATGCGACCATGATAACGCTGTCAGCGACTGGCGATGATCGACTAAGCTCAACACGCGCGCATGAACACATGAGCTCTTCCGTCGATACACCAGGTCAGGCATTACGCCAGCTATCTCTCATTGCTGGGTCAGCTGTTACCAAATTGCCGACGAGATCGCTGATCACTCGCTCGCTGATACAAGCATTTAGGCATATTTCTGACAATCACAACAACTAGTAAAATGCATCGATCCATCAATCCGAGGTCGCAGCGTCGGACATCGATCACATTTCTATCTTTTCGAAGGATATCAGTTGATCCTGTAGGGCAGGGCATGCCTGATGTCTAGGACATCAGCTTGCGAATTCCATTGCATGTGATCGCTTCCGTAATCCAGATTTAGCACCTCGCAAGGCCGCCGTTCACGATACCAATGCCTCCAAGGCGTCGCAGGGACTTTGCGTCTCCCGACGATTGCTGTCAGCATGCGTGTAAAGAAACAAGAAATGACAGATATTAGAAGAATCCGTTAGACGTCGTCACCATATTTTCTTCGTATGACTGATCTGATCCACCGTTGACAACATGAGACTTCTGCTAGGCGAGTTAGTGGATCCAGTCTTGAGGATTTCGCATCATCGGTCATTGATAGTGAGGGAGGGAGGAGGCATGGTGATTTGTCGCGATACTGTCAGCTAGCTAAACCTTCGCTAAACTATCGATATTTGGCAAAGGAATTACCTTGCTTATTCTGCTATGCAAATGGTCCAGCACGTCAGGAATGTCCCCCTTTGAATGCGGGCTTCAAAACGCTGCACGTGATCATTCACCATTGCAGTAGTACCCGCAGGACTCGCAGCCGCGATCCTCTATGCTGTTCGGTCAGCCTTAGTCAACATCGGTCGACCATAACACGGGGATCATGGTCTAACCTATCTGGAAAAGAAGAACAGTTACCCTCAATGCAACGAATTCCTGGCGGCTGTCAAAGGGCGACGCGCATGTGGCTTCGCGTTTCAGCCGATCGCCATCGCGGATCGTTTCGTGGCGCGTGACGTGAACGTTGTTTGGCCTGACAAATTCTGCGGATCGCCCACATCTGGTCGTTCCTCTTGGAAGCACAAACTACTATGTGTAATATAGGGTTGAGAAATCGGCTCACGAGATAGACTGTTCTGCCAAGCATGCGTGATCCAAGGCCTCTACTCTCTATTGCGATAGACATGAGATTCCAATCACTCTGTCTGAACGCTGCTGAGTATCTTCGCCCGTACTAGTTTGACTATTTCATGATTTCCAGAAACAGATCGGCAACATCTCACAGGTTCTGGAGGGGGCTTGTTGCACTCGGCGAGTACTCGCTCTATAAGTACTACAAGGCTGACGTTTCAGATACATCATCCTTGAAGACCTCGCTACTTTCACAATGTACCCTGGAACGAATGGCCTGTTCGTCATGCCAATGTCGTGATAAATCCCCTCGATTTAGTGCCTTGAGCGTGAATATCAGCTCTCGATCGTGGCTTGTGGAAGTTCGATCTTGAGGGTCCAGGTGGATATCGTATATAAGATAATCATTGCCGTGGTAGAGGATTCCGAGCGCCTTGCCCGGCTCGATCTCGTTCAGTATCTGCATCCATCCGTCCCATTCGGTCTCGTCCCTTGTGAAGTCGTCTTGGTGTTGACCATCAATGTATACCGATACGTAAGGACCGGTCGACGATCGGTCGGACCACCGAAGGGAAAGCTTCAGCGGCTATAACTGGTCGGTCAGCTGGAGATACAGGCAAGGTGCATGAGACGGCCTGAAACTTACGCAAAGTTGCCGTTGGTGGATATGTTCAAGAGTGTAGCCAGGAAACATGTTGAACAAACCCCAAATCGCTTTGGCTTGATTAGAGCATCCAGGAGGGTCTACGTGGGCGTAGTATGGTGGGCTCGACCGCTCAAGAGTGTAGTCAGGGTCGAGACTTGAATGCCGAGATCCAGCGGTGTCTTCGGATTGCCATCCATCATCGCACTGTTCTATCGACAGATCGCTGGCTGAGTACTCTGCCTCTTGGCTGCTGACGCTGGATCTTCCCCGCCTTCTGGAGACCAATGACATCGCTTTTCTCCACAAACCGCTGGGGGCACTTCTATTCGAGTATTGACTGCTGGAGTAGCTATTAGCGATGGACATCTTGCACGGTTCTTGTCAGTTCTCTGCTGAGACAGTTTGTCAAAGAAGCGTAATCTTTCCAGTAATCAACGTTTGGCAGTACCTATATAGTGAATTTGGTCGGGAGCTTCTCGCTCGCTTGATTTACGACACAGTGCCTCCTTTCATCTACTGAGACACGAATCGATAGTCTGTTGGTGGCAAGAACATGGCGGAGTGCCAACCAGGATAGCTCAAGGCGGTGTTCAAGGGGTAATTGATTTCATGATTACGTGTTTTGAAAGGAGCCGACCTCGAACAGCGCAGGATTAAGGGAATGCTGACAAAGGATTATCTCGAATGATCGTGAGGTAGGTCAGTCCCGTTTGAATGATATCATTCGACACAAAGGATCAAATCGGTTCTCGCGTCGCCGTCACGTTAAGAGGTAAGCAGCGAGTTTCGGGTACGGTATCGCATAGAGGAGAGTCGCGCGCTGACGAAAGTAGGGAAGGAGAAGCAAAGATCTACTCTACACGTCCCAGCAGAAAACTTTATCCTATGTCTCATCTTGATCGTCGTCTAATAATCTATATTTTCATGTTTCCGATATGCTTGAGGAGATCGTCCGTATCCCCGAGACGCTCAACAAGCTCGTCGCGCACCTCTTGCAGGGTGTCAAGCAGGTCGGCAGCGGCTGGTCCAGTGTCCGGATGGATCTCACGGAGGTTCTCGCCGAGAAATTCGATCGATGACTTTAATTTGCGGGTGAACTTCCTCCTTGAACGATTGACCTCATCTGTCGACCCGCTCTGCAGGCCAGCTTGGGCCGACGGGATATGCGACAATGCCCGCGGGACTGTAACGCGTGCGGCGACGGGGAATTCATTGCGAGACGCTGAAGTCGAGGTGGAAGCAGGAAGAACCAGACCTCCGTGCGCGTGCGGCTTTGGAGTAAGGATATCCTGAGCTCCGGAACCTCCTGCGGGCTTCAAAGCTACCTTATTAGTAGACCTTCCGCCGGTTTTGAAACTACAGCGTTGCTTGCGCAGAGAACATGGGATACACGGCGATCCGTCTCCTGTAGATAGACAGGGAACTCTTTCCATTCCAGATCTCTGTTGATCGGCGTACTGCCTTTTTTTGATGCACCAGCCACATTGATGGGCCCCTGTGAACACCTTGAGTTTGGGGTTGAGTACCATATTGTAAACCCGCTGCGATCGGGATCAATAATAGTGCAGATCAGCTTGGCACAGGAATGCGCTGCTTGTATCGAGATTCTGTACGAACCTGTTCTGGCGACGCCATGCGATCCCATGATTCATCGGCGACCTTCTCAAAGGCGCGTCTCACTACAGACACCGGATCTTGTCCAGGAGCCAATCGCTCAATCCACCTCGGGAGCTTCGCCACTGCCATCTCGTGGATCTCTCCAGTGGTGTGTTCTTCCTGGCTGGAGTCCGATTGCTCGTCAACGCAAACCTCATCGGGAGTCTGTATGCCGTTCGCAGTGCCTTCCGGGACCTCGGCGTTGCGCCAGGTCGAAGCACTTGTGACTTTGATCAACGTTCGGATAGAGCTCTCCGCTTTGTCCTTAGCCTTTCGAGATCTCCTGGCCGGGGCGAGATCTGCGGTATCAGACTCGGAGCTGTCGGCCTGGTACTTCGGCCTCCCGGATGGAACGAAGGTCCCCTCGTCAGACTCGGATCGGTCGTCGTCGGGATGCCCGTCCGATGCAAAGTCGCCGTCCGGATCGACCAATCTCTGGCGCGGTTTCATGAGAGGTTGAGGATAGGTAGGGGGTGGAGAGGTCGAGATGTCTTCCGGACTTTGACTAGAGGTGTGCTGTGCATCATAAAGAGGCAGAGATTAGCTTCTCGATTTGACAGGAATGTCCCAGTCAGTCAAGATATACCTCGCGTAATTGAGGCGGTGGCCTCTTTTTTCGGGGAGTGTCGGGATCGCGTTTTCTTTTGCGATCGGTCGCGACATTGTTATCGTCCTCGCGATTGCCGCTTGTATCATCATCGCTGTCGGTGTCGAGCACAATCACTGTGCTACCGCACGATTCGCTACGAGAAGCCTTTCTCGGAGAATCCTTCTCCAGCTTGACAGGTGTGGCGTCCGTTTCGGCCTGTTCTGTTTTCACTTTGACCCGCTGCGAAGACAGCATGGCCACAAGCTCTTCTCTAGAACAGTTTCTGAAGTCCATCGTATCTAGCTGGGAATGACGTTGCGTGTATAAGTGGATCATGTAATGCGCAAGATAGTAACAGCGTGACAAGCTACTCACCACAATTCAACTGATACTGAGGGTTCGCGTTTAGTAAGACGAGAACCAAGACGGCAAGTTCGCGTAGTCGTTCAGGAAAGGTTCTTGGATCTTTGTTCCCTATATACCTCAATCGATATATTGGGCGAGTACGAAATAAGGAAGACGCGATGACGATGACAACAACAACTACATAGCAACAACGATGAAACCCTAATTTCACCTGACGCGATCGCGTATCATTTGGCTCGTCACCCCCAAAAGCTCAAAGGAGGGTCATCGTCGGTAAGATCTGAGACAAAGGATCAACGTCCCCCCGATTGTCCGAAGATCGGATGTTCTATAGCCTTCGATCTTCCTGAATACTTTTCCCTACAGGCAGGACCAAGTATCATTATTGGCCAGGAAGTGGTCAATAGTTGCACGCAGAACGTAAAGCCAGCGCGAGTCCTGTTCTGTCTAGTGCTGCCAACAATTACGAGTATCACGAGTATATAATCGTACTCGTAATCATTTGCGAATATGAGTACGAATACGAATACCTTGATTTTCTTGATCACGATTATGAGTACGAATACGATTACATGTGCGAGTATAATCGAGTATATAATCATCAAAAAGTGTGATGTAGAGTGTTGCAGGGCGGTGTTGCAGGGCGGTGTGGGAGATAGGCAGACACTCATTCAATCAAAAAGAATAACAAAAAGAATCAGCGCTCAACCACCCAGAAGTAGCTGTTAAGCCGGCATCTGTTCACGGTGGTTGCTAGGACCTTAGGTGCGGAAACCTAGAAGCCCGTTGCGGATCCTGTAAAATAGAATTGAAAAGGGCAAAACTCTGGAAAAGCAGGCTGCGCCGTGAGTCGAACTCATGACCTGACCTGACTGACCTAACCGTCAACATTATGCACCGTAATCCACTATACTAAAAGGAAAGTCTTGTTGAGACCTGTTTGCACAAGCTTATAGCACTAGGCTTGCCCTACTTCCCTCCGATGCAGGACTTGAGACGTGGGTCACATAGGCTTGGTAGGCCTGTGAATTCAAACTCACGACAACATGTAAATACTAACATATGGCTTGCAGATCAGACACAACTTCACACCTTTTTTATAACACAACTGAGAATATAAATCATAGTCATGTCTACTGCTGGGACAATCAGATTACACCTTTCTGCAAGTCAGGTCAACGAAGACCACTCCCCAGATCATGACCGGATAGTGTCCTGGGCAGCTAGCATACCTTCAGACCGGTTAGTTCCCTTTGAGAAGTGGATCCAAGCTAAGCAGCCTACAGGAGACTATACTGGACCTGTACCCACCTACTCCCTTCGATTCGATTGGACAAAGGAGGAGGCTCTCGGGCCAGCTGGGGTCATCAACGAAGCCATGGATGATTGCTTCGGATTGAGAACCTTTCCTGGTTGGGGTATCTGGATTCGAGGGGACCAGTTGAATCTGGTCATCAAGGACTTCCGTACTGAACTGGCCAAACTCCTAAATGCTGGAGCCGAGACAGGTCTTTTGGACGGGTGGGCTACATCGTTGATGCAGGAGTTGGAACGAATGTGAGTTTCTCCACGTCCCACCTGTAGGCGATCATGCTACTAATGGGCTTTACAGTCATGCCCTCAATCCAGCTGCTAGTACAAACCTGCCCTTGGCAGTCCCTGGCCTATCCACCCCATCTGCTATCAGAAGATCAACCCGGTCACCCAGCCCAAGGATTGACCGGAATGCTGTACCGTTTGCACGGACAGTCCCCACAGAACATGTCCGATCGAGCAAGGGCATGGAGCAAGGCTACCAGGTCATCAGTAGTGACGAGCAGGGAGATGACTTGGCTAGTCAAGGTGTTGAAAGTATATTCTCAACCCAAGGTTCTACCAGGAGTGTGTTGCCGTTTAGCAGTCAAGCGGCCAACACAAAGAAGGGAAAGACCGCACGCTATAGGAAAAGGCAAAGAGTGAGTTCTGCCATTCATCCCTCTTCCTGTACGATCAGATATGCTGACCAAAGGATCAGAGTCAAGCTGATCTGAGCAGTGAAGAGGAGCATGCCATCCGCCATGGAGATGAGGACGTATTCCAGGACTATCCTGTAGCCTTGTCGAAGCGAAGCCAAAAGGCAAGCGAAAAGGAATCGATACCTGCAACTCAAAGCAGAACTCCTACGCCTAGCACTGGAAGCACATCCGCTGTTGTATACCTCTATTACGACAAGGTTTATGACTTGGAGGGAAACTGCCGATACCTCTGCAAAGGATGTCCTCCATCTCGGCGGAAGGAAGGATTAGTGGCTAAAACCACAACGAACTTGATCAAGCATCAGGCAGTCTGCCCCGGTCTAGCCACTGCTGTTGCGAACAAGCATCCAGGGCTGGTTCCATCAAATCGTGACAAATATCTCAAGTCGCAGAGCAATCAGCTCACGATCAGCCCAAGCTCAGGGTTCTTGCAAACACCATGGTCGGACAAGACCCTGAAGGCCAAAATATTGAGGATGATATCGGTGGAGTCTCTACCCTTCTCGCTGGTTGACTCACAGTCATTCAAAGATCTCATTCAATACTGCCATGAAGGCGCGTCTATTCCCGGCCGGACAACTATCAGCAACATGATCAAAAGTTCATACGAACTTGTCAAGACAAAGGTGGATCACACGGTGCTTGCTGCCAGCAAAGACACCTTCATCCATTATGCACACGACAGCTGGACAGATAGTTCCTGCCGCAACTGCTATATTGGGATCTACGCATCGTGGATGAATGCAAACTTTGAGCTGCAAGAGATCTTACTCAGGTTCATGCATCTCAAAGGCAAGCACTCTGCGGTGAGACTAGCCAACGGTCTACTGTCTGTGTTCAGCACTATTGGTGTTGCCAACCGACTTGGCCCAGGCACTGGGGACAACGCGTCCACCAATAAAGCTGCAGCCATTCACCTTGCTGGCCGCCTTGAAGCAGAGGAGCTGTACTCACTGGATGGATCACACATAATCGGGTGCATGTGTCACATTCTGAACCTAGCCGCACAGGACTTCTTGAAAAATGAGGGTGAGCAATCGTGCATGAAAACAGATGCCACATCGTTGGGACTGAAACCCCATCTCACAGGTACCCTTTCAACCGATGATTACCCTGAGAGTGTGGATGCATCTGTGCCAAGCATACGAGTCGTTGGGGTGTCCTCGACCAGAGCATTGGTTGATCGTTCAGCTCAGATGGAAACGGATGAAGGAGATGTTATTGAGCTGGCCTCTGATGAGGGGGAACACAGCGAGGAGGAAGAACCAGTTACTAGGACACCATCAAACATGGTACGCAGTAATTTCTGGTCCGACGTCTAATCCACAGCAAAAGGATATTGACCCAGTATCAATTTAATAGATTTCACAAGAGGACAAAGTCAGACGAGAGGCCTACAACAAATCTCCAGTCGGAAAGGTGCACAACTTTGCCAAGTTTGTGTTGGCAAGCCCAAGCCGTCGTGAAGAATTTCACAAGATCCTGCAGGCAAAGCAACCCGATCTGCGAAGAGGTTTGCTCCCTCTTGCCGATGTCCGGACTCGTTGGAACTCTACATATGAGGCTATTTGCCGGATCCTACTATTGAAGGAAACTGTTATAGCATACAGTCGTATGTTTGGCGAGGATGGATGTCCCATGCTTGGACGGGACGTCTTTCAGGCCCTTGAAACCCTCAAGTTACCGCTCGCCTCTTTTCAAGGCTTGACCAAGCGATACTCAAAAGTCGAGGTCAATATTCATCGGGTCCTGGTGGATCTGAGCGTGCTCATCCAGACTCTGCAAGCTGGCATGTTGACATCAGCACCAGACCGCAGGAGCTCATTCCGTATGGCCATTACGAAATTGCAGAAGTATCTGCGCATCATGCTGCAGAACGACTGGATATGCGCAGCTACTATCCTCAATCCATACATGCGGGAGAGGGGCTTTAGCAAATTGGCGGAAGCCAATGACCTTTCAAATCCTCGTACCAGAACGGAGGAGGTGGTTGCTTGGATCTTGAGACGAGCTGGCAGCTACGAGGCATCTGGCGGCACGCCTGAGGGGTCACAAGATTACCAAATGGATACGCAAGATGACATGCTTGACCTGCTCGAAAGCAACCCATTCGAATTGGCACACTCTAGTCAGGATGTTGGGACTTCTAGCGGAGATGAAATCAAGGATGCTTGGAACGAATTCAATGCTCAACAGCCTGTCAACCACGACACCAAGCCAAAACCAACCAGAGTTCCTGGTCAATCCATGCTAAGGAATGAGCCTATCGAAGCTTATTGGAGGCGTCAATCTCTCTCCAATTCTCGCTTACAACCATTGACAAGGGTAGCTCGAGACCTCCTAGCTATACGTGCATCTTCCACCAGTGTCGAGCGATTGTTTTCACAATCGGGTAACACATTGGGGCACAGGCGGAAGGCAATGCAGCCAGAGATGGTCCTCAAGCAGACGTCACTCAAGATCTGGGATGCTCAAGGGTTATGTTTGATGAAGGATATTGAAGCAGTTTGTTGAGCTCCGTTTATGTCATTGTGAAACACGGTTCATCATGCGCGCCAAATCAATGCTTTTTGGAACCCAACCTGGTATGAATATACTCGAGTATATATTCACTGAATACGAATACAATACTCGTAATCGTGGGTAGATTACGAGTACGAATACGAATATCAGATGTCATCATCAAACGAATATGAATACGATTACGAATATACTCGTTTGGCAACACTAGTTCTGTCGCGCATCGGCCGATAGGCAAAACGGGCAAGGCAATGTTTGTTTGCATTCCTACATGTTTCAGGTACAGACATTCCCGAAACAACGGCATAGATTCCAGAGGGAATGACGTGTGTGCCGGGGCCGCATTCCAGATCTTCGCTCGCACCCTGTGCTTCGTGATACTTCGCGCCCAAGGCGTCCCGTCGACCTTCGAACTTGAACAACGCCAAGTGCCTTGCGATATGTGGTTTGGGGAGTCGGCTCATATGGTATCTTATTACATAGGATTCGAAGCTGACATGTCGCGATATATGTTCACAAGCTATACTGACGTCAAGGGTTCTCAAACTGGAATTGTCCCGTACTGTGCTTCGGTGCCCTCGACGATCTTACGATCTACCCTTTTTGACTTCCTTCAAAAGTTCTTCCGTGTCTCGAAGGCGCTCCTGAAGCTCCCGGGCCATCTCCTTCAAGGTGTCTTCAACAGCATCACCCAATCTTCCACCCGGATGAATCGCTTCGAGGCTTCTATTGAAGAACTCGCACGATTCCCCCATCTTCCGAACAAGGCGCTTCTTGAGCCAAGTGACTTCCTCTGCGCAGACAGAGTTCTGAGGAGCTGTTGCGCGAGCGATTGCGGAGCTTGGCCCAGCCTGAGCGGGTTCATTGATAATGACGCCGGTTTTCACGGCAGTAGTAGTGGCGGTAGGGGCAGCGTCGGTAAGAGTAGTGGGGGTAGGAGCAGTATGGGTAGGAGTAGTATGGGTAGGATTGGCGTCGGTAGGAGTAGTGTCGGTAGGAGTAGTGTCGGTAGGAGTAGTGTCGGTAGGAGTAGTGTCGGTAGGAGTAGTGTCGGTAGGAGTAGTGTCGGTAGGAGTAGTGTTACTAGAGGCAGCATCGGTTAGAGTAGCGTCCGTGAGGGTAGCGTTGGTGGGGATGGTACCGGTCTGACTTGTGCGAGAGCCAGATGTCGAAGCAGTTGGAGTGAGGGAGGCACGAGGCGCATCGTTGCGCGGTTCGAGCTGAAGCCTCGACTGCGCGGAAGGAACCGCCGGTGGCTTCGGATCCGCCTTCCTTCGTTCCTCAGTGAAACTACAACCTTGCTTCAGAACAGCGCAGGGAATGCAAGGTCGACCTTCTCCCAAAGATAAACAAGGGATACGTTGCATTTCGGGAGGGGGTTTTGGTCCCTTTGCGTTGTTTTGCTGATTGCTTTTTTGAAAGCAGTACTTGCATTGGTGATCCCCTGCGAGAAGTTTAATTTCGGAGACGGCGACGGACGCGGCAAGGTTCTGCAATTAGAGTATCCTCGGATCAGCATACATATGTTGTGTACTAGCTCGTGAAGCGTGTCCATTCTCACCCTCTCGCTCTTGGTGATGTGATCGGGAAAGTCATCGACGACCTTCTGAAACGCACTCCTCACCGCAGTCACAAGGTTTTCAGGACAGGTCGAATTTTGGATGAACCTTGGAAGCTTGGTAAGTTTGGCGTGCAGCGAGGCCGTAGGAGTGGGCTCAAGGTCTGAGGGCTCAAGATGCTCTTCCGTGGCCGAGGTCGGAGAAGAAACGGCCGCATTGTTCCAGTCAGGACCGTTGATGACTTGTGTGAGCGTCATGATACAGTCTCGAGCTTTATCTTTGGCAGCTCTGGGCGGACGATTATCGCTCGGAGTCTCTGACTGGGATTTGTTTGTGTCACTATCGGTGGAGAAGTCATCCGGATCGAAATACTTTTTGCGAGACTGCCTGGGAAGTCGAGATCGAGGGACGACGGGGGCGGGAGAGGACGAGTCTTCCCCAGTGTACTGACTAGGCGAGTAGCTCTGGAGTCGAGAGATGAGCAACGGTCAGATGACGACCAGAGCCACACTCGATGGACACTCACTTGTCGTAGTTGAGGAGGAGGCCGTTTCTTCTTCTTAGGTGTATCTGGATCGCGCTTACGTTTGCGCTCGGTAACGTCGTCGTGATACTCGTCTTCAACAGGACTCTCTTCTAGATCAGCGTCAAGGACGATCACGTCGGCTTCCGTCTTGACCGAAGCATGAGTCGTCTCGACGGTCTCTTGCTTGATCCTGATAGGTGGACCCGCTTTTCGGAGCTCGGCCAGAAGCTCTTCTCGAGAAAGATGTTCGTAATCCATGCTTTCTTGATGGCGTGAAGCAGCAAACGACCGTCAATCCTCGCCCTCGCCTTTGACCCAGTGTTTGGGTCTGGTTGGAACCAAAATGATGACTAGACTCACATCGATGCAACGAATGACTTAGATTGAGCAGAGGGGTCTAAAAGGTCGAGGTAGCAACTACCTTGGTCGGATTGTCATGAGGCCTTCTTTTCTCTTTTTCCGCTGATCTCTGATAGTGTTCACCCTTCCCACCGAGACCATGGAGATGGTGATTTTCGCAACAAGCAGTCGAAAGCGGGAACCCGTCGTCGATCATATCATTTGGCTCGTCACCCCAAAAAACCCGGAGATAACTGATCGCCGAGAGCTGAGACAAGTGACATCATTTTCGGTTACTTCGTTACGTATGACCCTCAAAAGAAGGGAAGAGAATGCAACACGGTTGATATCGTATTTCGTATGGCGGTTATACTGGGCCGTTTGTTCCAACCGATTGACGCGCGGACCACGACTCTAGCGTCGCGCGGACCACACCAGCGCCATCAAAATACCCCACCGAGCAAAAAAACTAACATAAGCTCCCCAAAACTTCTCTAATGAACTCAAAAAGGGATCCTATTTGGCGACCGACACAGCCTTATGAGACTGAAAAGTGATCAGCCTGTCGTCAGCCTACATCAGCCTGAGTCGGCCTGACTCTACCCACCTCAGACATAGTTCTTGTATCTCCGTAGTCATGGCCGACACAACCTATGAACTTCAATTGCTGGTCGCTGAGCATGTCGAAACCGTTCAACTTCCCGCCAGACGATTTTTAGCCCAATCGCCCGATGAGAGAGATCCAGGCCAGATACCAGCATATCTACATGCTCTCGACGACCTTGGCCACTGGCTTAATAGCAACGTCAAAGGCAAACTCCCCTTGGACGTCAGCCGTAATCATATTCAAGGATCGATAGCTCTACGAGATGAGATACACGCATGCTATCAAGCACTTCTCCGTCAACCGACTTCGTTTATCAATCGGGCTCCCATGCAACCTTTAGAACGGGGTGGTTACGTCCTTGACGTAGACACAGATGCCTTGGAGCAGTTAACTAAGGCTGGGTTTACCGACACTGAGATCGGTCAACATCTAGGCTGCTCACGATCGACTGTTATACGGCGAAGACGGATGATCCAGCCCATAACAAAACGGCAGGCTAAACACCTTGTCAGTGAAGACAACCTCCGCGAGCTGATAATCAATCATCAGTCTTCGCAGGATGGTGAAATGCTGGGTTACCGTACTATACAGGGTCATCTGAACGGACAAGGGGTACATGTTACCCGCGAACAAGTTAGGGAGCTTGTACGGGAACTCAATCCTACTTCAACAAACCTACGCAGAGCTGTGCTGCAGGCTCGCAGAGTGTACAAAGTCCCCTTTCCTAACTCCCTTTGGCACATCGACGGACAACACAAACTCATCAGATGGAAGTTTGTTATACACGGAGGCGTTGATGGCTACAGTCGTGTGTGTGTCTTCATGCGAGCTAGCGATAACAATCGGGCTGAGACAGTAGGGCAACTGTTCTCGGAGGCTGCAGAAGCTTGGGGATGGCCTCAACGAGTACGAGTTGATTATGGAGGGGAGAATTATGCCATTTGGCGGCAGATGATAGCTATTCGGGGTATGTCAGCCTGTGATTATACGCTTCACGTATACTAATCAGGCTCGGCATACAGACACCGTCAAAGCTCCATTCATTCGGGGCAAATCGACAAGTAACACGCCCATTGAACGTCATTGGAAAAGTGTCGGCGAGAAGTTTACCCAGAAGTATTCCCGCACATTTGCCAGGCTCGAATATCAGCACGACTTGGATCCCGACAGTCCCATCGACATATTCTGCCTTCATCACTGTTTCCTCCCTCTTCTCAATATCACTATTGACGAACACATACAGGCACACAATTACCATCCCAGTGCGACAAGAGGTACACGCGGTTGGGCACCCTATCGTACATGGATGGACGGTATCCTACAGGCTGCACGTAGAGGTATGGATCTCGATCTATACCCTACAGACGTAGACGAAAACGGATTTACGGATGAGGTTTTAGAGGGAGACGAGAATGAAGATGATGATGACGTAGATGCAGACGCTCGCCGACAGGTTCTGAATTGGCCATCAGAGCAACAGAGGGCGGACCAAAACACAATAGCTCAACACACGGACCCGTATGTTCAGGTAGAACGATATCATGAGCTCCTACCCCCTCTACTCAAGGATCCCGACTTCCGTATTACCATGTTTCATCATTTCCCTCCGCCAACGCAACATCTTCGCCAGTCTGGCAACAGACTGTTCGACACAACACAGTACTTGGCTCTCCGTACTTGGGTATACGACTCGCTATTAGCCTTAGAAGAAACTGGTAATCAGCCAACGTGATCAGATCACCGCAGGCAAAACAGGCTGTAACCAATCAAATCCATGAACGAACAAAAGAATTGATGGCATCAATCTTCTATCGAAGAAAAATTGCAAGCGATCAAAAACAACAAATCGTGTTTGTTCGACACGTCGACGTGTCGGAGAGAAGAAGCAAGAAGGTAACAAGTAATCCGACATATACCACATACTTACACAATCCTTCGTATCTCGACCTTTTACTTTCGTACTCTCTAGATCTCCAGCAAATAACAGGCCAACCGTCAACCTTCTAGACATCATCACACGCAACGATGCCTACATCCCCTCCCCAACCTCCAGCTCTGCCGTCATGCCCGGCCGACCGTCGTGAGTTATCTTTTGACGAGAACTACCTTCACTTTCGTACACCAAACGTACACAGCCTGTACGCAGGCTGACAGGCTGACATCCTTGTTATTTAATCGACAGTCTTCCCGGACTGGCTGGAAGAGCAGACGCAAGAAGTACGGGACGCGTACTACCTTGCGTCGCAGGGTAAGTTTGAGCTCGTTTATCTTCTATCGTTCGATGTTATCATGTACTGACAAACGATGTATATGGGGTTGGGTTTTATCTAGCCGTTCGTAACAAGGCAGTTATGAAGGCAGCTAAGGAGCGGCTGGAGGCCGCGAATCTGGAGAAGAAGAAGAGGGACAACGATATGTTGGCGGTCGTAAGTCTCTCCGGTCTTTTAGGCTTCGTACGTGTAAGCATACCTTTAACTTTTGCTCCGTCTTTTGCCTTTGCGTTCAGGGCGAACAACTATCGGAGTGGGTGAATGATGCAGGCTTCCGGGGCCTGATGAAGACCACGTTGGCGGCATGGGAGAGAAGTAAGTTCATATATGTTTTCGATCTCTATCTTCTTCTTCTGTTGTACACTTTCAGCATCGAGCGATAGCTGACATCTACCAAATATGTTTGTACTTCGTTTCAATAAAGAGCATCCCAACCTCGCCAACCTCCCCAAGACCCCCGACAACAAGAACGCGGAGCTGCCGGACACTTCGGCAGGCAAAGGGAAGGAGAGGGCGAGCGATGACCCTCTCGCCGAGCTCAACGAGAGGCTGAAGGCTCTCGAGACGGAGAAGGCGAACCTCTCCAAACGAGTCGGCAAGAAGGTCGAGAAGCGGGCTCGGGACGAGTCGGATGAAGAGGAGGACGACATCGAGGTCGTCTCACATACCAGGAAGTCGCCGAGGAAGGGGAAGGCGACGTCGGCGAGGGGAAGGGGCGGGGCATTCGTGTTGCCCGCAACAATACAGCCTGGGTTTGCACCGACGGCTTGGAAGAAGGCGGAAGTGAGTAACTTTTTGTTCGATTCAGCCTGAACAGCCTGTACAGCCTAATCAAAAGAGAATATGTATGCTGATCAGCCCGTATTTGACTGTTACAGAAAGCGTGGGCGCTTTTGAACGACCCCAAGGCTGTCAAGGTCTTGGGAGACCATCGGTGCCAGCTCACGTCTGCGTGTTCAAGGAGGGCGAACCTGGGTGTTGTGTTCGGTGCATCTGGCGTAATCGGGACGACGAGTGCAACTTTGCGGTCGAAGTTCCCAAGGTCAAAGAGCGTAAGCCTGATATCGCTACGCTCGAGACCACCGCCGAGGCTTCGACCTCGACCACCGCCCCGCCTGCCCCTCCCGCCAACCCCGCCCCTCCTGCTCCCCCCGCCCCCAACCCATACCTCCCTGCGACCTGGCAGCAGTATGCCTGGCCGACATACTTCGGTGGCCAACCACCTGCCGGCGCTCCCTTCCCGTTCGGTAATCCTTGGCCTCCTCGTTAAGTCTTGAACGGCCTTTTTATAATTTGTATTCTCAAATATGTCTTTCTTTATATCATACGAGTGGATTGGCGTCTATGTGTACAACTTCAGCCTGAACTTCGTGCAACATCTTTACTTGAAGCCTTGGGAGGTCTCCCAGATCGTCGAAGGGCGGGTGCGACTGTTTGTAGAACACTTTCCGATGTCACTGCTTTGCGTTTGCGGCCTTTCGTGCTTGCTACAGGTATAGACGTTGGTGCCGGCTCAGGCAATACCATTTCCGATATAGGCTGTTGTACGGTTGGTGTACCAAGTTCCGCCTGAGCTTGTATAGCAGGCGTCAAATCCCTCTCATCCGTTTCCTCAATCGTATTCAGCGTACGAGCAGGTACCTGCTCAGGCTTATCAGCCTGAACAGGTGTGGCTGATTCGTCTGGTGCTGTACCTGGCAAGGCGGGAGGTGTAATGCTTTTCTCCCTGTCATAATTGTTGATAGGGAGGTCTGGCTCCCACGCTGGAAAGTCATCGAAACCACCTGCAGGATCCAATACGTCCGCAAACTCTGCATGCTCATCCAAAACCTTAGCCACGATCTCCTTGAATCGGCTGGCACCCAGGATGTCGAGCTATTTGTATAGCACATCCTCAAAGTCTTGCTCGCTGAGTGCAGGTGTTGTTCTGCAAACGGGAGAGGATGGGCGGACGGGAGAAGTCAAATCGACTATAGTAATAGAATTACAAAACAGCGTTAGCATAATGAAGGTTGATCATGTATAAGCTTCGAAGTCTGTGCTTACCTGGCTCGATAGCTGTCTGAGGCTGAGATTTCGCCTTCACCTTTTTAGGCTTAGGCTTAGACGGATTGATGTCTGGGAGTTCGTCTGCATCTGATGTAAATCCAGACGTTTGGTATGCTTCGCATTGTTTCCGATGTACCGTCATACGGTCAGGTGGAAACGATGCGAAGCAGTAAATGCAGCGAGACAACCGATTGTCTTCTTCAGGCTTGATATAAACCTTGACGTCTTCCTCTTCATCTGAATCCAGCACAGATATCGCTCTTCTTTTGCCCTTCTTGGGGAGCTCGTCCCATGTCACAGGATCACGATCTATGGCTGCAGCCATAGATCGTCGGAAGATGATGTTGTATTATAGGCGTCACGTGACGCGCGACCTACGGTGCGCGTCGCCTCGGGGTCTCGTTCGGAGACCCTCTCGGAGACTCTCTCGGAGACCTTTTAGGAGATGTTCTCGTAGACGTCTAACTAGTACCTTGTAGTAGTTAGACATCCGTTATTACGTTGCTATGCCTACCGTTACCTTTCCCCAGTCCCGCGACCTTATTACCTCAAGACCAGGCAGGTCGTCTGCCAGGCCTTTTAGAATAACGGATCACCAAAGGACCCCGGCTGGGAACGCGAAAGGGGGTAGTGATGGGATCCCGCTGCACATCGGTGCTAGCGGTAACCCTAGTGGTCCGGAGAGCCACCTCACTCTGGTAGGAGTGTTCTACCCGCAGGGAATACCTGTGCAGGCAGTGATGATGGTAGATTCGGGAGCCACGGGTATGTTTATGGATCGGACGTTCGCGCGGATCCATAACTTTGATGTGATAGACCTAGAGAGTCCTAGGACCGTCACGGTCATCGATGGAAGAGAGATTGTGGGTGGTCAAATCACCCAAAAGGCACATGCTATTGTGCGAACGGGATTGCACCAGGAGAAGGCGGAGTTCTTCTTGACGGATTTGTGTGGGTACGCGGCGGTCCTCGGGATCACATGGTTACGACACCATAGCCCACACATCCAGTGGGACACGAATACAGTAACCTTTGCGGACGACTGTCTGAAGAAAGGATGTGTCAAGAAGGTAGAGGTAGTATGCTCCCCCGACAAGGTGGAGATAGAGACGCGGAATATCGATCCGCTGTCGAGAATGAAGGAGCCGATCACGGAGAATCTCGTGGTGGCTCAAATGCAGATGACGAGGGAGGACGAGGAGCGGGCCCGCAGGCCAGACCTGTGGGATTGGGACGTCAAGCCCACCGACTCGATTCAAAACGAGCTCGATCCTCCCGAGTACATGGAGAAGTTACGGGACGTAGTGCCGAAGAAGTACCACGAGTATCTCGGAGCGTTCTCCAAGACGAAGGCAGACTCGCTGCCTCCGAAGCGTTCGATCGACCATGCGATCGAACTGAAGCCTGGCACAACTCCCACGTATGGGAAGTTGTACAACCATTCGCAGAAGGAGACGGACGCTCTCAAGGCGTGGTTGGCGGAGAACCAGGCGAAAGGGTTTATCCGACCCTCAAAATCCTCGTGTTCGAGTCCGGTACTGTTCGTACCGAAGAAAGGGGGTGAATTGAGGCTGTGTATCGACTACCGTCGCCTCAACGAAATTACCGAGAAGGACAGGACCCCCCTGCCGCTTATCTCGGAGACCCTAGATCGCCTACGGGGGTCGAAGGTATATACGAAGATGGACCTGAGAGGAGCGTACAACCTCCTGAGGGTCAAGGAAGAGGATGTTTGGAAAACCGCGTTCACGACACGCTATGGTCTGTTCAAATGTCTCGTCATGCCATTCGGTTTGACAAACGCGCCGGCGACGTTCCAGCGCTGGATGAATCAGGTCTTCCAGGACATGTTGGACGTGTGTGTGGTCGTCTACTTAGACGACATATTGATTTACTCCGCCGACCAGGAGACACACGACGAGCACGTACGGGAAGTGCTGAAGAGGCTACAGGCAAACGGCCTGTATGCAAAGGCGGAGAAGTGTGAGTTCGACACGACGGCGACGGAGTTCTTGGGGTATGATATTGCCCCTACAGGGGTCAGCATGAACCCGTCGAAGGTGAAGTCGGTGTTGGAGTGGGCGGCGCCTCGAAATATTCGAGGCCTGCAGTCGTTCTTGGGGTTCGCGAATTACTATCGCCGGTTCATACAGAACTACTCCAAGAAGATCCAAGGCATGACGGCCTTGACGAAGAAAGGGGTGAAGTACCACTGGCCGGAGTCAGCGGACGCTGCCTTCAAGGAGTTGAAGAAGGCGTTCACCGAGGCGCCCATCCTCGCCCACTACGACGAGGAGCGCCAGGTGGTACTGGAGACGGACGCATCGTCAGGTGCAATGGGGGCGGTGATGTCGCAGGCAGGGGACGACGGGAAACTACATCCCGTGGCGTTCATGTCGAAGAGCCTTACATCGGCTCAACGAAACTACGACGTACACGATCGCGAGCTGCTCGCCATTGTGTACTGCTGCCAGATATGGCGGCATTACCTGGACGGGAAGTTCCCGGTGAGGATCCTTACGGATCACAAGAACCTGGAGTACTTCAAGAAGGACAAGATGTTGTCCCATCGACAAGCGAGGTGGTCTCAGTTACTGAACCAGATCTCGTACACATTGGAGTACAAGCCGGGGACGGAAAACGGGAAGGCTGACGCGCTCAGCAGAAGAGAGGAGTTGATGGAGGAGACGGAGCCTAAGCAGGCAGAGACCCTGTTGCGCCCCGTCAATGCAGACGCGCTGGTGGTCAGCGCAGCGACGGTACAACCCCCGTTGCGGTTGTGCGGAACGATCCCCGTCATAGGAGATTGGTTCCTGAAGGCGTTGATCCCTGCGGGACAAGAAGATCCGGTCGCGAGAGACCTAATCAAAGGCGTCAAGGAGGGAACCTTGACGAACAGTCGGTACAGCTTGAGCCCGGGAGGCGCGCTCATGTACGACGGGCTGGTGTATGTTCCCGATGCGGGAAGCTTGAAGACGGAGCTCTTGAAGAGGCTCCACGATGGGAAGACCGCCGGACACTACGGGCGGGACAAGACGGAGGACCTGGTAAGTAGAGATTTCTACTGGCCGGGCATGAAGATGTGGATTAGCCAGTACGTGGCCAGTTGCGACAAGTGCCAGAGGAATCGGAGGCCGAGGGCCAAACCAGTTGGTGAACTGGCTCCCCTGAAGGCGGAGACGGAGCCCTACCAGTCGATTACGTGGGACCATATCACGGACCTACCGGAGTCGAGGGGTTCGAACGCGATCCTGGTGATCGTCGACCGCTTCAGCAAGCGGGCACATTTTGTGCCTTGTCGGAAGGACAACGACGCCAAGGTCTTGGCGCAGATGTTCCTGCAAGAGTGGGTACGGTTGCACGGGTTCCCCCGGCAGATCATCTCGGACAGGGGAACGCTGTTCACGTCGAGGTTCTGGAGGGAGTTCTGTGAGTTGTCCGGTGTCGAGCCTAGTTACTCGACCGCCTTTCATCCTCAGACGGATGGTCAGACGGAACGTAGTAATTCGACGCTCGAACAGTACCTGCGGACGTACGTCAACTACCAGCAGGACTATTGGACCGATTTGTTACCCATGGCGGAGTTCGCCTACAACAACTCGAAGCACTCGGCAATCGGCATGTCGCCGTTCATGGCATCGGAAGGGCGAGAGCACGCCGTCGAACTCCCCATGCCCATCGCCAAGGATTCGGCCGTGGAGTCGATACAGGAGTACAGGGAACGGATGAACAACATCTGGGAGTCTGTTAATGTCGCGCTGAGACAGGCCAGGGAGGATATGGCGAAGTACGCGAATCGGAAGCGTACGGCGGTACCGGATGAAGGGTACAATGTTGGCGACATGGTGATGTTGTCGTCGGCTCACGTCAATACCGTGAGGCCGAACAAGAAGTTGGAATGGAAGACCTACGGCCCGTTCAAGATCACGGAGGTCGTAGGGGAAGGTCGCATGGCGCGACGTTTGGAGTTGACACCGGGGATGCGTAGAATCCACCCGGTGTTTCATGTTTCGCTGCTCATCCCGTACAAGCCGAACGAGCTTCCCGGGAGAGCAGTAGACCCACCCCCTGAGCCAGAGGTGCTGGACACCGGAGATCTGGGGTGGGTGGTATCGGAAATCGTACACTCCAAGGAGTTGCGTTCAACGCGCGCCGGGCGTAGGACCCAGTACTACGTGCGCTTCGAGGGGTACGGGGACGAGCACAACGAGTGGGTTAGCCCATCGGATTTCCACCACGACGATGTGCTTGTGCTGGAATTCCATAAGCGACACCCTGAGCTGCCGGTGCCGGGTCGACAAGAGTACGGCAATGCTTGATGCGTTCGGAGCTCGCATCTAGGAGGGGGATCCTATTATAGGCGTCACGTGACGCGCGACCTACGGTGCGCGTCGCCTCGGGGTCTCGTTCGGAGACCCTCTCGGAGACTCTCTCGGAGACCTTTTAGGAGATGTTCTCGTAGACGTCTAACTAGTACCTTGTAGTAGTTAGACATCCGTTATTACGTTGCTATGCCTACCGTTACCTTTCCCCAGTCCCGCGACCTTATTACCTCAAGACCAGGCAGGTCGTCTGCCAGGCCTTATATGTTGTCGTACGCTGGATCGGACCAAGTGTCAGGGACAATAAAAGCCAGAGACTCGTTGGTGTAAAGCTGTTTGAGCGTCGCAAGCTCGGTCGACCAGGGTGAATGTAGACGATCAGGCTGGAAATTACGAGACGCAACCGTCAAGACTGCCCATTGCCAGAGCTGTGGTAATGGTGTTCCTGCGGTGCGAAAGACCGATTCAACATGCCGAGCAGCGTCTGTGGCTGTCATGCTCGTGTTGAAGTGCACATATTGTATGTGCTGCATAGCTTCCAGTGCTTCGACCGTACTGGATTGATGTCCTCGTACAGAAAATCCTGTTTTCAGGCGTTCACGTACAAACGAACCGCACGCAATGAAAACGACCTGCAAGTCAAGTTCAGTATGTACTTGCCCTTGCAGAGAAACACTATACGTACTCTGCTTTGCCTGGATATCTTCATATCCTTCGTCTTGGCTGGCCCAGGCTGATAGACCTGTTGCCCCACCCCACCTCTAACCGAGTAGCCTCCATTTGCCAATCGTCTATGACTACCGACTCCAGAATGTGCACCGGCCGTTTGCTTGGCAAATGTAGGCGGAGCTCTTGCCAGAAGGTTGTCGAGCTTTCTGCCAGGGGCAATGTACGGTGCAACCTTTTGCGGAGCTGTGACATCTCGTTGAGCCGACTGTACAACCTCTGGGGGAGCAGATGCCGGGGTTGTATTCGTGCGGAGACCTTGAGGAGGTGGAAGAGGGGGGGCGACGCCAGCAGCAGGAGGTGGGTAGCCTGTATCAGCCTGAGCAGGCTGACTTCCTGGTGCGATAGTAGGAGCAGCAGGCTGAGCCATTCCCATGGTCAGGAGAAGAGTTTGAAACGCCTGGAGGGCTTCGGGAGTGATGGCAGGGAGAGCTGGAGCGGACATGATTCGATAGCGGTCGTTTGAAGCAGGAGGTATGCGATAGTAAGAGCGAAATGAATGATATGTTTAGGCAGTGCAGGCAGATACGTTGGCTGAGATAGGCTAAACAGGTGTACGGCAAAACAGGCTGTGACGAAGCTCAAAGAGGATCCCTTTTTGGGTTCATTAGTCAAGTTTTGAAGAGCTTATCTTTGTTTTTGGGCCGGGTGGATTCATTTGAGCCCTCTGGTCCGCGCGCGAGCGACGAAGGCTTGGTATTTTTATTTTCCAGAGTGACTATGCATTTTTCAGTCGCTTGACACAACCGGCGCACTATAGGCGGTAGGCGATCGGCGAGAGATCGGGAGAGAAACGGTACAAGCGTTCTATTTTGAAACATCTAGCTATCTACTACTAGCATAATCTAGTCCATCTGAACAGCTTGAACAGGTCCGAGGTTCATCATTTCATCCGGTCCTTCTATTCGGGAACGATACTGCGTTCATCTTCGTGCTTGGCAGGTTGCTACCAATTATATATCAGCGTCGAGATTTGTGAAACAGCAGCACCACGACGTGGCGATCTCACCAGTTCTGACGCCGGGGACAGTTTCAGAGAGTTTCACCCCTCGCGCTCAAGCTCGTCGATCGCGTCCTTCAGCTCTTCGACCTCCTTGAGCACAGCGCCAAGGTCGTCTTTCTTCAGCTGATTGCCAGCGTGCCTGCAAAGACTCTCGACTACAGCCAGAGCTTTACGAACTCGGCGTTCTTTCGCAGCCCGGGTGGGCTGCAGGTCGACAGCGCTGGCAGAGGGTTCTTCGGCGGGGGTGACAGTCTGACTCGTAGCGGAGCACTAGGTGATGGACGAGACGTCCTGCAAACATCTCTGCGAGCGATCAGTGCTTGTTGCTATGGGACTTGCTTCGATAGACTGACTTTGTCTGCAGGCCCGGTGCCACCCGCTCCAGCGCCATCATGGCTTCGTGCATGCTGTGGGTGATTCTGCAGCGGAGACGAGCAGTTCTGGGGTCAGATGAACGACAATTTGGTAATACAGATCACGTCGGGCTCACCGCAGCCAGGCGTCGAACGCTGCTCATGACTTTCTCAACGGTAAGCGGCACCAACTGCTGGTCCCCGATCCTGATGATGAGCCACTGGACCAGTCGTCGTTTCTGCGCGTCCGTATTGGGGGGGAAGAAACCGTGGGGAGCCGACATCACAAGTCCCAAAATTTGGGCATCCGCCTGTTCTGCAGAGAGGACCGGAATCTCGGGAAGCTTATATAGCCTGGCGACAAGATTATCCGGGTATTCCATCTTGTCCAAGACTACTCCAATCCCAGGAAACTTGTGCTGTGTATGATGAAGCCGGCGGCGTAAGTCAACAAAGCTTGCAATACAAGAAGTTACACGAACTCCTGATTCCCTCACCTTGACTTACTTAAGCTGACTTTGGGGAGGTGAGCGAGTCGGATCAAGGGAGAGCGCGTCCTCAAGCTACTGGAATTCTCTCGTGCACTCCTTCGGAACGGACTGGAAAATCGATAGTGATAGCCGATTCTGGCTAGAAGAGATCGATTGATATCGATTAAGAGGGACTGAGTGGAAAAACGCACCCTTTTAGAATCTCGAACATACCCCACGCTCGATAAACTCACGATTGGATTATACTGAAGTGGCGGACGGAATCGGTAGCTTGATAGTTTCTGAATGACTCACATAAGGAACGTCTCGCGCTCTGTTCTGTCTTCGGGTGCCCTATATATCTTATACTTTGCCCCCGCGCCATGGAGAAAGAAAGGAGCTAAGAAGAAGTCCGTTGTGTTTCTCAGATTTCCAAAGGACGACTTCCTGTTGCCTGTTGCCTGTTGCCTGTTGCCTGTTGCCATCATTCCGTTGATCATATCATTTGGCTCGTCACCCCAAAACACCGGTCGCGCGTCGGGGATACCGTTCGCCGAAACCTGCTGTTTGTGATACCGTACCATCATACCAGCCGAGTAAATCAGGTTCGATCTTGGGAGAGACCCGCAGCAAAATCGCTCGAGAGCAATACTTGATACAAAAGGTCTCCTAGTCAAGTTATGTCCTGGTTTTCAGCTTAAAGATGAAAGCGATCGTAAAGCTGCCACTGATGGCAGTATCGATAGGATATCAGCTATGGCGAACGCTGTTACAGTGGGATTTCGCTTTCCTGCTCGATTCCGATATCTACGAAATCCACATATACATATGATCCGGAATGTTTCAACTCGTCCCTTCAGCACCTCTTTAGCAAGTCAAGGCAAATGTCGTGCATGCGCTTGAGCTCGGCAGATCCCGCTGATCCCCTTAGGAGCGATCCTTCCACCAACCCAGAGCAGCGAATCTAAGCCGTGGATCAATTCAAATCAGCGTTGTGCGGGGAACCGGATATTCGAGAGACTTACGAGGTCGTCCCGAAATCTTGGAGATCCAAGCGACTCATTCAGAGACGGTCCTGGCGATTGAGACTCGCTAGCAGTAGGAATTCCAGGTTCGGCACTGGCAGACGCCTCGTTCGATTGGACACCGGCGCTAGTAGAACTTTCCGCTACCTCAGGAGTCGCTTTGGCTTCGACGTCCTTAGCTTCCTCAGAGTCTGTTTTAGGTTCGCCTTCGATATGAGAGGTGAAACTACAACCTGCCCTGCCGAGTGTACAAACGATGCATGGTCGCCCGTCACCCCAACTTAAGCAAGGAAGACGTTGCATGCCGGTCGGCGGAGGTTTGGTATGGCCCGCATCTTTCTTACGGCAGCCATCGCATCGGTCTGCACCCGAAAACAGGCGAAGTCTGTGATCGCTCGTGTATTGATAGAGACGCTGTGAGTGAACCATAGTCAGTCAGTCTCATCAGATGTATCTCATATCCATTCGGCTTACCTTTTCATGCTCCGACAGTTCATCGGTGTTCACCTTCCGAAACGCTTCCCTGACCGCCGAGATGACGTCTTGTCCCATAGTGAGGCGGGAGATGAATCGAGGAAGCTTTGTATCCTGAGGAACGGCGGGCGTGATGTCTCGAGTAACGGTCGGACTGATTGCATCGACAGTGACCTGTTGGTGACTGGGCCTTGGTTGAGCAGATGTAGCGGTGCTCGCACTGCTCTTCGCATTCGCGGCGCTCGAGGTAGTCGGGACGGTCCAATTTGCAGTCCTCGTCATCTCGTATAGGCCTCGAATGTCGGATCCAGCCTTGTCTTTGGCGACTCGAGACCTGCGAGGTGCTACCGGTCGGTCGGATTCGGTTCCGCTTTGTGTGTATGATTTGCCAACAGTGGAAAGCAGCTGCGAGGCAGAATAGGTCGTTGAACCCGAGTCATTTCGGGAATGTAGACTGGGAGAGTAGTCCTATTCACAGGGGGTATCTGCTCAGCGTTGACCGATCATGGCTATCGATGTTAACTACTTACATCTCTCAAACCTGGCGGAGGTCGCTTAGGCTTTCTCGGCGTGTCCGGATCACGCTTCCGTTTTCGTTCAGTCTTCTCGGTATCTTCTCCGCTGTCTTCAGCTTGACTATCATTACGACCGTTGCCTTCACTACCGTCGTCCGATCCCAGGCTAATCACTTCAAGGTCTTCCTCCTTGACTGAGGCCTGCGTTCCTGGTAACCTTCCTTGAGCCTGTTGGCTTGCTTGTCGAGCGAACTCCTGAAGCTGCTCGGCTGAAAATTGCGACCAGTCCATTTTGGCTATAGTACTGGTATGTTAACGATCGACAGCCGCGATACCAGGTGGTTTCCGAGATGCTTACGTTCAGACGGAGAATCGTTGATGCAGGTGAATCTAGCGACTCCTCTGCTCTAGGCATCGGGGTAACGGTTCTATATCTGTAATCGAGTAGCATGCGGGAAGTGGTATCAAAGACGATTTTATGTATAGTCGCTAGTCATGATACGTCGGCATACCGAACGCGTCTAGAAACTGGAGAAGCATCGATGTGATCAACAAAGAAAATTTCCGATGATCAGTTCATCTGGCTCGTCACCCCAAATACACATTGTATTTCGGGGGTTCCTTTGACCAGATGTGGATCACGCAACTGAGACAAAACGACCATCGGCACCGAAGATCCGATGCAAAATGAGTGGTGTTGACGATAACGGCGATCGGGCAAGAAACGGATACAACAACGAGCAACAACAGCACAACCGGGTTCTTGTCAACATTTTCAGGACATACTGTAACATCGTACGATGTATACTATAGGAACAGCAGACTATCTTCAACCCGTGGAACCATCTTTTCGAGACGTCACTGGTCGTCTGGCTTCTGCCTTTTGTACCGGTCAATCGGACCAGCTTGGACGCATATCCGTTGTTTTCAGATTTCGGAAGCCTTCGAAAGCGCGTTTCAACCTCGCAAGCCACTGTTCGATGACGCGCCCCGTCAGCCAAAATCAGAACAGAACCGATCTCGCGAGCGCTCCCAACGAACCTTTGATATTCGTTCACTTCGTCAATGATCCCTTTTGCCATACCTTTTAACGCATCCACCTCTTCGATCATCTCCTTCATGAGATCAGGTACCTCATCAATGGTTATGCCACCGGTCGAATGTATATCCGGTTGTACCTTCATCAGGAAGGTCGCAGTAGAGACTGTCTTGCGCCAGAGAGCCCTTCTATGACGCTGGATGTCTTCAAGCGTAGTAGACAGTGTGTCTGGGTTGATCGAGGGAGTTATCCTGACGCTCATATCCGTCTTTGCCTGTTTGTTCGCCTCTGCCGGTTGTTCCGTCTCTGTCGGTTGGTTCATCTTTGCCGCTTTATACGTCTTTACCGGTTCAGCTGCGATGAGCAAGGGAGATGGCGATTGGGAGGGGACCTCGATGACCTCCACCATGTCCTCAAGTTCTCGCTTGTCGACGGCCTCCCTGAATCTCGGCGCCGAGACAGCGGTCTCTTCTCTCTCTCGCACGATGTCTGTGCACTCCTCATCTCTATGGGATCGAGGTGTAGCGTTCGCGTAGACAGGGGCGACCTTACCGCCGCCTGCTCGACCGGTGAAACTGCAGCCGCTCCTCAGCAATGTGCAAAGCACGCACGGCCGTCCCATCATGCCCAGACATGGCAGGCGCTGCATGTCCTCAGGAATATGCTTGAACATCTTCTTCCCAGACTGACAGTGATCGCATTGGTCGTTGCCCTCGAAATGTTGAAGATCGTGACTCGCCATGAGCTTCAGAGCGCGCTGTGAAGTGGATGCCCTCCATACAATATCAGACACTACACCGATGTATCTCCAGCACGAGAGTCGACACTTACCTCCTCGTTTCCCGAAAACTCGCATTGAGCTTCATCTTCCGCCTCCTGAAATAATCGTCTCACAGCAGTGATCGCATCCTCGTAGGGTACTAGTTTAGCAATGTATCTTGGAAGATCGACCTTCCATCTGGGTAAGGCGCTAGAAGGCGCGTAGTCTCGATCGTTTCCCGCCTTGCCCTCGGATGTCAGGACAGGCAATTCTCCTTCCAACCAGCCGGAAGCGGTGGTGGTATCGATCAGAGTTTTGATCGAAGCTCCTGCCCTCTCCTTTGCATCCCGAGTCGATCTTCTGTCCCATTTGCCGTGCTGGTATTCGCTGGCCGCGATTTAGGTATACGGTACGAGCCGGTTTTCCGAACTTGGCAGCAAGCTGGCTCGCGGGTTTTCGAAATCGTAACGGGACTTCTTTCGAGGTGGCTCACAATCGAGGCCCGCACCAATAGTCTTCTGTGATGAACCAAGACGGTATCGTAAATGTCTGCTTCTACGACGTTAAATGAATCGATAATTACGTTGAAAGGCTCGACCCTCGAAGCAGTAATCCGGCCTTCCCTTGGTCCACCGCTCCCGCCAGGTAAAGTCAGCCTTCGTCGATTCGCCTGGAACCCCCCCGCTGGCGGAGTTTCTACCCGAGATTTCGATGAATCGCGTCTTTCTTTTCCACTCTGCGGCGGCTCATCGAGAACGATGATAGACGGAGAGGATCGATCGGAATCATACGCCACCTCTTTTCGCGCAACCGCCGTAGCCTTGGAGTAGGTTATCGGATGGAAACTTGTGGCTAGATATTCCAATCGACTTCTGGTCAGGTCACTCGGATTGCTCGGCGTCATATTCGGTCGAAGCGCTCCCTTGACTACAATAGAGAACGTGAGCAATCCGGTCCGTTCGTCTCGTAGAAAGCAGAGGCGAGAACGCAACGACTCACAGTAAGCGCGAAGACGGCGAACCCGCTTGAAGTTTCCCGCGTGGACTCTGTGGTCCTGAATCGTTTGGCCTTGCTTTCCTGAGAAAGGATATCGGTGCGATTCCCCAAATTCATACACGTTGTATCTATATACTCGAGCTTCTCGACACTTTGCTTGGGTGGATCATGCAAGCTATTTGGAGGACAATCGAACGGGCGATTCTCGGCTGGAGGATCGTCGCGCAGATCCGTCCGCTTGGTTCCCAACTCTGGCTCGAGAACGATGGTCATCACGATATTAGTATCGGTATCCCCACGTCCGCTCGTCTGGAAATCCCAGCCATTGTTGCCCATATGTTACAAGTCTGATGCTATACCCATCCTCTATATCTACCGCCTTTTACAAATACGAAATATCGATGACTTATAAGTATGATGGATTGATAGAATGTCATGTCCCTCATCCCGCTCAAACGATCTCATCATGTTGCCGTCCGAGCATCTCCGCAAAGGACCTCTTAAGGCTCCGGCTTTCCTGCTCGACCTGCTTTAGCGCATCCTCAACAACGCTCATGACCTCTGCCTCATCCGCCTCCTCGATCTCTCGGCAAAAGTCCTCCATCATCCCCAAAGAGAATCTCATCTGTCTGACAAGTCGTCTTTTCTGACGAACTAGTGGCACACGAGTGCCGCGGGACTTTGACCGAGCGTGTTGAGTTTCGAACACGTTGTTCTTCGATGGTGGCTTTTGGAAGGTCCTCTTTGTTGGCGGGACATACAAGACCAAGGCCTGCTGCAGTGAGTTACCGGCTGAGACTGGCGGGTCGATGGCGCGTTGCTGTGTAGCAGCGGCAGTCCAGCCACAACGGCTACGCCCAGAATCGAAACTTGGTCTTTGAGAGTTGCGAACAGCGACACTCTCAGCTTCAGAGTCCTCCGAATAGACCTCCCATGGGAACGGTATGTCTTTCCTGATACGACATCTCGAGTTCATGACGATGCAACAGGTGCATCTGGTCTCGCCTTCGGCCACAATACAGGGCCAGACTACGAGATCGTCAGGGACCTTCCTTTTGTATTTCTGGCACGAATCACATCGTTTTTCGCCTTTGAGATGGATGTGGTCGCGATCAAGAAGCATCGCCTTAAGTCTCTGAAGCAGATTGCATGGTAAGCAGCCTAAACTAGCCAATCGATTGCGCAAAGAGGCTTGCCATGAACACGCGGTTATGCGCTCCGGCCAAGATATCTGCGCATTCCCTCAGCCCTGCAGCGACCACGTTGTCTTTGTCATCACAGATCCTCTGTAGGAGTCGTCTGCCGACAGACCTCGGCTCCCTCCGAGCGGTTTTATCATCACTGGGTTCCAATTTGACTTTTGTAGGCATGGACGGCGAAAGAAGGCTGTATCAAGATGGATAGACTTGATATAATGATATCGATACGTTCAGGCGTCGCAGTGTCTTCGGCTTCCTGTATATGTACAGTCGGGGAGATGTCCTGGCATAATGATTCAAAACGATCGGCAGAACCGAGACAGGCGTATCCACCCTCAACCGGCCCGAACCAAAGGACGCCCTGAGATCTGACCGAGGTGGGCCGCCTTTGATAAGCCTGGAGCGATGATCTCCGACATGATCGTCGCCACCCTTCCACCACCGGCGATCCACCCGAGTAAGGCATTGCAGTTTTTCCATACAGGTGTAAATCGATTTAATTCAATCGTTGGACAAACGGTCCCCCACTTTGTTCTGCAACCCCCTGAGGATCACATAAAGCTCGTCCATATCCTCTTCCATCTCGTCCAAAAGCTCGCGCAGCGATGTGTCGTCGTCTTGCTCTTGGACTTGATCGCAGGACTCCGATATGATGGCTAGCGAGCACTTCATCTTGTGCACGAATTGCCGTCTCTCCCGCAATAGCTTGCCCCTGCTTGGTCCGGCCGGTGAAGCTGAGTCTACTGCGGGTGCGGGTGTCTGTTCCCTGGATCTGGACGGTACCGCAGTGGACGGCATGGATGGTGCTTCGTGATCGACTTCAGGACTGGCCTCTGATTCTTCATATCGCGCAAGACGCCCTTGACCACGAATGCGGCGATTAGATCTAGAGGGTCCGGCGACGGGCGGAGAGGCGATGGTTGGGACAGGAATATCTGCAGGTACGGGCAGAGCCGCGACGTCGGCTTCTTGATTGTTGCCAGGTGCGAGGTACCACAGCGTGCATGGCCGCGTTACCAGGCGGCAAAAGGTGCACTTTGATTTGCCCTCCGTGATGCAGGGCCAGACCTCCATCCCCTCGGGAACTTTGCCATCGAATTCTCGGCACCGTTGGCACCGGTCTTCTCCCCTATGAACTCGGGCCTGTGGGTCGTTAACAATCTTCTTGACACGCTGTATCAAGATCCATCCATGAGATCACAAAACGAGATGAATTTGCAAAGACACGCAAACTCACAATCCATGTTTCCGAGAAGCCGTACTTCTTTTCTACCTCTAAACATCGCTGCTTAGCAGCCCAGATAGGAGACACCCCAGGATTGATCTTGTCTATGAACTTGAAGTCATAGATCTTGGGCACTCCCGGTAACCTCACACCTGGGCCGGGACTGGCATAGGGCTCGCTGTCACTCCCATCATCTTGGCTTTCACCGTCGTTAGAAACGGCAGCGGCCTGAGCGATCGAAGCGGAGGCAGCGGACTTGGCTCGACGGGTCGAATTCGGCCCTGGTCCTGCCGCTGACGAGGTACTGAGTTCGGGAGTGAATAACTCATCGAGGAGGACAATGTCGGGAGATGACACTACTGGTTTGATATCGGTAGGAGGGGTAGTTGTGCTGCGGTCGCCAGGAGGAGCTCGGCGACTCTTGCGGGGCTCGTCCCGGCCCTCGGCCGCTCTGCGTTTCCCGGCCGTTGAGTTATGCGGCATTTCGATGAGGATTGTCGGAGCTATGTCTATTGTCCAAACGATACGCAGGTGCGAGCCACGAGCTTGCAGGACGTTTGATAAGGATGACCTGCTCATCCCAGATCTCTTGATCCCCGACCTCGGTCAACGCTCACCTAGGCTTCACGTGACTTGCGACCTTGAACCCGCAATTGTCATCGCTACAGACTCGTCAAGTTGTCAAGACTCAACCTCGAAGCAGGCATAAGAACGTATCGTATTACAAACAAGCATAAGGTAGTCGTAGATTCTGGAAATCGGCGGGAAAGAAGTCATCTCGCACTAGACACTCGGTCTTCGTCCACCTTCTGATCATTCGGCTACCGCCCCGGCAATTTCCTCCAACGACCTCATCTGACGGCGTATCTCCTTGAGCGTATCGGCCATCAATTCGGGCACTTCCTCCTGCTCCTCTGTGTCCTCTATCTCTTTACACCAATCCGAGCTGACAGCGATCAAGCTCCTCATCTGACTGATGAACGACTTCTTCTGCCGACCGACCCGGCCGCGTCCGCTGACTTCCCTCTTGATCGGAGTGTCACCGGAAGCCGCCTCCTGTTTCGCGTCGAGAGGAGCATCGGACCTGATGGCGGCCGGCTTGAGAAGGCTGCATCCAGCGGCATGTCCGATGACGCAAAAGGTACACCTGCCTCCATTTTCCACGGACAAGCAAGGCCACTGTTCCATTCCGGGAGGTGGCAAGTATCTGTCGGCATAACTCTTGCAGTTGTTGCATCGCTCGTCCCCTTGCAATTCTCGGACGTTTGGATCGTCGATGATGGTCAGGGGGCGCTGCAGTGAAGAGGATCAGACCGTCAGTCACCCAGAAATAAGTGTGGCAATCGAGATCAAGAGGGAACGTGCTTACGTGATAGACTGGAGTCTCGTTATTGTTTTTGTAAAACAGCAGACAGCTTCGTCTAGCCGCGAGAAGGATGTTCTCATCTGGCATCAACCGTTGAAGGAACCTTGTCAAGATGGTCTTTGGGTTCAAGATCTTGACCTTGTTCGAGGTGTTTCGTTTGGCGGTGGGCTTATTGCTGCCGGGCTTGTGCAAAACGACCGGGACCGTCATTTGAGTGTGAATCGATGACATGGCCTTCGCTTTTGCATCTCGGCCAAAGGTATTGTCGACACCCAGATCTTGTCGAGGAGCCAGCGGCTCACGTAGAGCTGGCGCCATTCGGGACCGTTCGGTCTCGTCATCCTTGTCGACAGCGTCGGCTTTACGTTTTGAGCTGCTTTGCTCAGCGTCCGCCTCCGAGACGAGCTCTGTCCGATCCGACCGCTGCTCATCATCGAGCTCTAATTCTTTCTGGTGGGTATCGAGTACAGCTTTGAGTTGGCGAAGTTGGTCTGGGGTGAAGGACTCGATCTGTGAACGGTGAGTGTCAAGTCCAAACGGATCAGTATGGAAACCCAATCGCTGCTTTCCCGCGAGGTTGAGCGTGACTGACGACTCGTTCCATGTTTGCTCTCGCGCTCTCGAACGTCTGCTGTCTGCCGCGTCCTGTCTATTTCTTCACGGGATATCTAGGAGAAAGTGACAAGTAGCTACCTAAAGTTCTAGAGGTATAGCTCGCTTGCGAAGTCTATCATATGCGTGAGTTGCCTGTGTGAGGACGTCGCTATCTCGTTCGTTGAGCGGCCGGTGCGTCCAACGTGTCGCTGGCTCGCTGCCTCGCTGGCCAAATCGACGCGACGTGCGACGTGATTGAAGGTCCATTCGAACTTCCCCATTGGGACAGTCGGAACTCTCGAGGAGGGAGGGGAAAAATTCGCTTGATCGGATTGATGCGATCAGTCTTTCCTACTCATCACCCTCGAATCTGCTCGGGCATCCGGCCCGGGGTGAAAGGTGAAACCGATATGACATCACCCTCTCTGCCCGCGCGCGACAGGAAAAGCCACAACAATCATCGACCCTCCTTTGTTGAAGGTTGATCTGCTGGCTTCGACGACGCTTCTCGATTATCGTCGTCACCTGGCGTTGCGGGCGATTGCTGAGGCCGTATATCCTCGCTCTCAGGTTCCAACAGGTGTGTTGCAAGCTGAGATCACGATATGGCTACTTGCGCCTCGATGGTTGTGACATGGCATAAGCGCAAACCGAGATTTGACGCCGCGATCTGACCTTCGACCTGCCCGTCAATTTCAGTCGCTGTTCCATTCTGCTGAGCTGCTGAACGTACCACGTACGGGTCCTGGCTCGTGACATCGCAATTCGAAATCCTGGAAAGCCCCATAAAACTCGCCAAGCGATGAAAGCCCCGTTCAACGCAACACGTCAACAATACGTAACCATGACGTCTTTGCCCTTTTGTCCCTTTTTTTCCCTTGTCGCCCACCGTCCCTGATCGCCATACTCAGTTGCAGCGCCCAAAAGAATTTCACACGATCCATCGATCTCAAAGGAAGTTGATCCGGCCATCAGATTCCCAAAGAGGGAAGAAAACTCGGACATGTGATCCGGTTCGTATGCCCGAAAGGACCCCCCTTCGGTGCCGCGCTCGCTTAGGCGAATTGAGGTGGATCTTGATCGTTTTACATGGCGGGAGTTTGTTTTTGTCGCTTGTTGCTCGTTTCGCGTTCTCGGCAAGAGTTTGAGATCGGTTTTGTTGTTCGTTTGATCGTTTGGGAGCTGATGAGCCGATTGGCGGTTTCGTGATGGAAAGATCGAGAGGATTAAATGGGGAAGAAGGAGAACAACAAGGATGAGGTGGAGCTGGGAGCCGGTTAGAAGTGCTGTGCTATGCTGTGTATTTCTGAAACTGGGCGGAGCCGAGGACTTTGTATCGTTTTGCTGTGCTGTAACCTGGTCGATCTGGTGAAGGCCTGGATGAAGCTGGATGCACTGGATGCGAGATGCTGAAAAAAAGGAATGACGAGCTTGGCCTAGCAGCATGACGAAGCACTCCACCCTCGCACGTCGTCCAACATCAACGATAATCCGGGCATGAAGATCCCTCTCAACGCCGTCCAACCCACGGCTCCGAGAATTCAAGAGGGAACAAAGACGACTCCCACGTCTACGCGCGCTCGGAACCGTCCGCGTCATCCGAGACTTCACCTGACCTACTGTAGAAACCTAGACGATCAAACTCGACGCCCCCTCCTTCAGCCACCGCGTCTGAAAAGAAACAAAGGAAGCGCGTTGCTAAGCGGTGGGTCTGGGGGAGTCAGGAACGCCAATAGGGGCTATGTGGGGGGATCCTTTCTCGCTCGTTTGAGAATGCAGATCAGGCAACAAGGACGACAAGGGTGCGAAAATGTAAGGCGCGACCTACACCTCCCATTTTTTGGGGGAGTCGTTCGCAAGTTGCAGGTTGTAGCAAGACGGATCGTCGTATGAGAATGGGGGTGGTTTCCACGATCCATCGAACGTGGGTTACGTCCCTGAGGGAAGGAGGTGTATTCCCGGAGATTAGCCCTCGACGAGTTGTACGTGGTTCCTCGCCTCGCTTCGGAAATTAATGCGATTATCTTTACTCGTACGTATCGGCGCAAGGGGGAGGGTCAGGCAGAGGAGGGAGGGAGAGGAGGTCGATGGTGGATGTTCTAGGATGTCTTCGATTCAGAATCATACGGAGGCTGTTATCATTTGGGGAAGAAGGAGAAGAGGTGGATCGCCCTGCGTTCACTTGGCTCATCACGGGTGTGTCAGGGTGTTCGGGAAGATATAAGCTACCAATTGATATAACACGAACCGGCCGTCTCACCCCCCCGCATGTGACGAATGGTTCCGATACTTTACAACCTCGATACTCTCTGTTTTGATTTCGCACAGACCACAACTTTGATCGACAACATCCTCGCCACCTATCTATCGTATCAATAGCGTAGTAGCAAGCAGTTGCCAGAGCACTGACTCGACCAAGTCTCACTCTCGGTAAGTTTCTTTCGGCAACAGCGCACGCAACAAGCTAGTCTTGTCGATGACAACCGACCACCGTGCTAATCGATTTGTCGCCATCATTCCGCAACAGTCACACATCCTCAGAATCACGACGACAACACCTTGACGACGCAATCGACGGTTCAAAGTCGGCTGGATACACTTTCTCGCTATGGAGAGCATGTCACTCGCCCATGGCACAAACTTTTCGACCTACTCGTACCCGCCCGAGTATGGTCTCGATGCCCATACCGCGTACTCGCAACCACGACCTCGGACACACCTCGACAACGTCTACGTCCCGAGTGCTTACAAGCAGAACGTCAGATCATCGTACACCTCGTCCGCACCCATATCTGCCAGGCCTTCTGGGTCGGGAATCCAAACGCTCGATCAAGCCACATCATCAAACTCGACGGTGCCTCTCCTCTTCCAAGCTCCGCCTTGGTTCTTAGAGGCTACTCAACATGTACAACACTCTCTGCCTACCTCCAACTTGCCTCGACGTAGACAGCCTTCCCGATCTTCCATCAATGAAAAGGCGCAACACGACTATGGCACTTTTCCCCATCCCATCAGCTTTCTACCCCGAGCTGATCCGCCACCATCGACCCAAGTCCCAATCCAAACCCAACATCAGAATCAAGCGTACTCGTATGGCAATCCAGCTCCCGACATTCATGGCGGGATCGTGCCTATCTCCTCGGTCATACCAGCGGACCCGCTGAAGTTCACCATGCCTGCTGGCCTGGACCCGGGTGGCATGATGCCAAACGAAGTCGGCGGGGTTCAAGTTGGTGGCAACCACGTAGGCGGGTTCACGGGAATGATGAACATGACGAGCGGGATGAGAGGAGGCGGGTGTCTGGAGATGGCGAGAGGATTAGAGCAAGCCTGGGTGGGAGAACGGGGAGGGAGGAAGGCTTCGGGTTCGATGGCCAGTCAGCGTGGCGTCGGAACTACGGGACGAGGTACCTTTCGTCGTCATTCGACCAGGGGGCCACCTCGAGCTTCGGTACATTGTGAGGAATCAGTACAAGCAACAGTTCGACCGGAGGACGAACATCGATACACCCATACTGCCCCTCTCCCGACCTTACAACAACCTGAGAAGAGGTACCAGCCTTACCCCATACGAAACGCCTACGTCGATCGCTCCACCATGACCGAGCCGATCCCACGGCAACCCGCACTCAGCTCTCTAGCGCAGGTCGAGCCGAATGTCCCTATCGAGCCTATCGCTGCGCCCGCTTCGAGTCCGGCTCCTGTCGCCCCCGCTCAAGCTCTTCACGAGATCAACTTTGATATGGATACCGACCTGAACCTCGACTTTGATCTTGGCGATCTGACCGGGATCGACGATCTGTTCAGCCGGACCATCGTGCCCATGAACGCCGCTATGCATGGGAATCCGAACCCTCTTCCCGAACCGATCGGAGCTGAGATCAAAGATAATCGGAAGAGTGCTGGTGCCAGGCTCGCAAAGACGTTGGTGAGTTTCATGTCTCGTGTCGAGCTGTAGCGTTTGGGTCCGACACGCGAGGGCGGCGGAAAAGCTGACTGGATACGGTCCGCGTTTCATCCTTACCTTCGTTTCGATCCAGACCCGACCGAGATCGCCGTGTGGCCCGATCATCATCGGGACCTTATCGCCCAAATCCAAATACAGGGAACATCGGACGGAAAACAAGTCGAAGGAGATGACGGTTGAGGTTCAGTCCCCCGGCTCGCTGTCGAGCGAACCTGCCAGTGAGACACCGGCCCAATCCACGGAAACCAAGTATCTGAGGACAAAATACAATACCCTGCCTACCCCGAGGAAGAATGTCGCAATGCGTCCTCAAATTGGATCGTTTCAAGGGACGTCGCAGGGATGGACTGGCATGTGGGCAAAGTCGGGTCGCTCTCTCTTCGGCGATCCGCCAGCTGTCGCGCTTCCCGAGATGGATGATATCACAGGCTCTATTTCGACAGCAGTCCGAAAGGAGTGGCGGATGGATCAACATGTTCCCGAACCCACTACCTTTTCTCGTCCTCAGTCGTCGACGACAAGCTCGGTCTGGATTCCGGGTGTAGGCGAGATGCCTGCTACAGGCGACACATACGATCTGACTTCGCCCTCTGATCTACCGCAAAGTCCTACCAACTTAACTTCCCGGATGAAGAATACTAGCATCGAAACACCCATGGTTCCGCCTTTCCAATCCGAAATCATGCTACGAGCCATGTTACATCACCTCGAGGGATGGAACGGAGAGCCGCCGATGAAGCCTGAAGAGACACGAGCGATCAAGGTGATGTGGCGGGAGAATCTGGACAAGCGCAAGTGGCACCTCATGTATCGGGTGAGCCGCCTTTCGCATGGATGATTCAGTATCAGCCAGCTCATCCTTGCCATCGATGTATAGACGGCGCGTATGATGATCGGTAGTGGGCAGACCGCTTTCGTTCCTCCCTCCAAGCAGTGTACGTGCTGTGTCACGGGCATGAACCGACAGAACGATCCCGACTGGGCTCCTCTCCTACCTGCACCATCGCACAGCCAAGGACCCACTTACAAAAGCAAATGGCCTTGCCTGGTCTTGATGGAGGAGATTGCCGCGGCCGAGGGCGAGACCACAAAGACCATGTCGCGCGGAACCTGCCTCGCTTGCGTGATGCGCAAGTCAAAGTGTTCGTTCGTCGACAACCCGGTCGTAGGACTTCCCATCAGCTGCGAGTCGGCACCTCCTTCGATAGAAACGCCGGAACAACCCAAAGCTTTGTCTCCGCCCAAGGAGATCGCGGTCGAAGAACCGGAAAAGACCAAAAAGCCCAAGGGTCCTGCAAAGCGAACTCGAGGACGACCTAGTGTACCCTCGGCGAAAGACACTCTTCGTAACCGACGATCCACGAGACGGTCGCCTCCACGCAGCCTGCGATCGAGTCGTCGTGAAAGTCAACAATCGTCCACGGATTCGATCTGTCCATCCCGACCCGGCACCCACTAGACAGACGATCAAAGGGCGACGCGATCACAACAGTTTCTGCTTCCGCTTCTGGCGAATTCAACACCTTCCTTACGAATGTCGACCCCCTCGACGACTATATCGATACGACTGTCGTGATTATCAATTATGTATTTAGTCTTCCGATTGTATCGACCGAGCGACCGGCCTGTACACTAGACCTGCGGCCGGTCAGCCTACCTATGAAGATCGAATTCACGTCATAATCTCAGCTTATAATTCGGCAAATGGGAGCCTCCTCGTTCGCAGGGGTTTACCCGCCGCGGGTTCACCGATCGATCCTCGCAGAGTTTGCGTACAATCCACTTCCTACCGCACCCCGTCTTCGCACCCGTACTCGTACACGCCAACCGCTCGTCTATGAAGGGTTGATTCAAGGAGATGAAGCGATCAGGCAGCTCAGCCAGTATGTTCGTCCTGAGGAAGAGACGGAGGACGATGAGGAGGGCGAAGTCGAGGAAGAGGACGAGGAGGATGATGTTACCGGACAAGAGGCAGCTGAATGGCGACGGATATTGAATGAGTGGTCATCACAGAACCCTGGGAAGTTCGTGAGTCAAGAACAGGATCCACCTTCTCGCCATTACTGACTACGCCAATAGCCGGCACTCGCCACGCTGTCTTCGCCGAGAGTCCGAATCCGCACGGGGGACGAGCGATGTTTTCCTTGTCGACTAGGGGAACACCGCTGCAACGTCAACAACAAAAGCTGGCCATGTGCTACTGCAAGGTTGGCCGGAAAGCAGAGGACATGTGTTTCATGTTACATGATACAGGGAGGCACCCAAGTAGAATGTACCTTTATGGATCCCGAATCGGAAGACGAACCCGTGTTGGACGACGGAGACGACAGCGACATCAACGACACGCCCGTTTATACATCGAGGCGCGTCGCAAAGAGCCGCAAGAGATATAAGGGATCGGATATCGCCTCGGATTCCGACGAATCCACACACACATCCGACGATAGCAGTATCTCCTATCACTCAGACCGACCAGACGACGAGAGGACTGAGGATTCCGGAACCAGTATACATACAGACGAGACTGCAGAGTCCATCTTCTCTACCGATTCGGTACCACACCCTCATGATCTTCCGATACAAGATTACAACCACGGATTGCGCAAAGGACTACGAGAAGAATATCGAAAATTGCGACTCTGCGCCGACGAATTGCGATCCCCGTTCTCGTCTTCGCTTGCGGGGATAGCAGCTAATGTGAAAAAGCTCGAACGTGGGCTTGACCAAGTATAGGATACATGCCTCCATTGTTATATTTTGGCCGACTAGACGGTAACGGCGTCCAATATCTGTACAACGTCCGCTCTCGAGCCGGACACGCGGCTGAACTCGTTTGGCCCGTTCAGAATGAGAGATGACAATTCTGATTCGGCGGGGTGATCCAGGAATCGCTTGACGCTGAAGGAAAGGGAAATATCGTTAGCAGACGATCGGGGAAGCAGCGTACGCCGATCTTCGACTCACAAATCCCCGTCGATGAATCCTAATGGGGGTCGGGGCTTTGCGTTGCCCTCGGCGTGAATCTCCCTGTACCTCGACCAGGGGATCTCGGGACCGGTTACGAGGCTTTCCATGTTGAGCTGCAGTTCCCGCAAGATCTTGGCTTCTCCCTCATTCAGATCGCCAATTATGCCGAGACGACCCGAAGATGTCGCGAATACTAGCTCTGGCTGCAGGCATGAGCTCTCTTGTACCGAGACAAGGGATCCTGATACAGTGAGGAGGTTTAGCTGAGTTGCGCACTACCGACAGTCACCGAACGCACCTCGTTGCAACTTAGTGATGGTCTCGTGCAGTGCCAGACCAGCCGAGTTTTCAAACTTGTTGTCTTCGTGACGGATAGTCAAGAGATTGTAATTTGTCTGACGAGGGAACACGTCAGCCGATCAGCCAAGATCGAATCAAGCCAAAACGCACGACTCACGTCCGAGAACGCTACGGCTCCACCGTCGGCATCGAGTTCCTCCATCGTCAGGACCCAGTGAGGTCGCATGTCTCGAGCGACATCTACCAAATGTCCTTTGCTGTCCTGCTCGAGCGCGAAGACGCTTCTCATACCATCGCCCACATGCAACCGTTGTTTCGAGCCGTCTTTTAACGTCTGAACAGTCAAACAAGACGCGAAAAAGGCATTGCCCCAGGATGCTGTCGTTTCTAATGAGTTGGACTCGGAATCTCTGTCAAATCGCACGAGGTCGACCTATCGGAAGGCAGCAAACTTTGAGCGACGAGCTTCTTCGAAGTTTAGCAATCGTTATAGCTCACCCGATGATCCACAGCAACAGCCAGAGCTCCCCAGATTACCTTGATGTCGTAAACGGTTCCGTTCATCTGTCTGCTAGCGACGATTTCCGCAGATGGCGGTCGACCCGAGACTTCGTCAAGCTTAACGTTGATTATACGCAGATAGCCCGAGGATGAGGCTCCAGCGTCGTCGGGACGATCTTCGAAGGTCGTTCCCAGCGCAAAGTATTGAACGCCGCTCTCGTCGAACTGTACCATCTCCAATGAGGTGGGCTTTTCACCTTTGTCCAACGCGATTTCCGACGAGGCTGCGAACGAGGTTCGGAATGAGACTGGCCCGGAATCGTTACAAGCGGAAGGCTACTGGAACTTACGACTGAACGTCTCGGCGTCATAAAGTCGGAAGTAGCTGGAGGTCTCTTCGTCACCGTACTCTTGGTCGATCTTGGTACGCATGATTGTAACCCCAAAGACCCGTGCGGTGGGCGAATGCACCACGTGTTGGGGGTTGTCAAAGCCGAGGTCGATCTGCTTTGGCTGACTGTCAGCAACAGAATATGTACAGCAGACAGGGTCTCGAACGCACTTTACGAATCTGCAACTCCCTGAGACCTGATATTGCTCTGAGTTGAAGCCCCTCCCGGTCGGCCAGGGCTATACACGAGCCCAACTCTGACAGATGCAGGATTGAAGCAGATGTGATTCCCTACGAGTCGGGTTTGCTCAGCTCATATAGCAAATCAAAGGTATACTGCAAGGCTCCCAGGCACTCACAGAGAGGTTGAAGGCCGAACGTGAAAGCCGCTCTTGCTCCTCGTATAGCACCGAAACTCTGTCGCTTATGCACAAAATTTGTGATGACTCTGCTTCGAAGGTTGAAGCTGCGAGATGTACGGGAGTCCTGCCCATAGCCAACGAGTTTCTTGAACCGATCGTGACTGTCGGAGAGGAGGATACATCCCCAAGGCAGAGTTTCCGGGTTGTAACGGATCCATCGCCATTTCCCACGAGCATCAGGAGTTTGTTCACCGACTCGGTTGATGTATCCTCTGGGTCCTTGCGGATGAGGATGGAGCGAGGCAACGAAGCTTCGACAACGGTTTCTAATACCTGGAGATCGCTCAGAGAGACGATTTTGACCTCGTTGCTGCCCCAAAACCCGACGGCAGCCAGTGGAATCCCATCGGGCGCAAGTGCTACGCTTGCAATCTCGCTGGAGGTGAATGCGGTACGCCTGTAAAAGCAGAATGGAGGGCTCAATCAATTCGATTACCAAGACCTGGACTCGGCATCTTTTACTCACTCGACGACGGTGACAGCTGCGCCAGTGCCAGGAAATTCAATCTTCAAGACCAGCAGCGTGCCATCAGACGTCCCGACCAGGATATCGTTCCCCGTACAAGCAGCCACGAGAACGGTCTGCGACGGTTCCAGCCCGCTCCAAGTAGCAGCGATGACGCCCTGCTGAGGATCGAGGACCAAAACTCCGTGTGGTGTCACTTGGACGAGATGATCAGAGACTTGCGCAGCAACGATCGTTGGCTCATTCGCCTTGTATGGCACACTTTCCGGTGAAACCGCCTCGACTTCAATATCCGGTTCCCCTGAAGAGGTCGAGATTGACACTCGGAGGAGCAGACTGCTATCAAGAGTTGAAACGACTAGCCCCGCCCTGCATTACCCCTTTCAGTGACAATCTCCTCCTTTCCAAGAGAGACGCCCAGACTTACGCAGCTCCTAGATCGAATGACGATACCGAGACGATGTTCTCCAGGCCTTCCAGCTTGGCAATGACTTCCGATCCGACTCCGCTTCGAACCGCTCGCAATGAACCTGACGATGCCAGACCAGAGGCCGTCACGATTTGAGCCTGTAGTGTGCGGAAACCCAATTCTCAGCTTCATGACCGGGTGATGCGCATCCAAGAGTAGAGCTTACGCTCCCGCCTCCCTCGCCTTCGACCACGCAGAAGTCCAAGACCGGTGCAATATTCGCCCACATGCCCACCATCGTAAACCCCCGCGTATTCTCGGCCTCCCCAGCGTCTTCCTCTTCGATCTGTTTCAAATCAGTCGCTTTCCGCTTTCCTTTGTCGTGAGAGATTTTGTCCGCCTGCAATCTGATGATCTGACAATCACCGCATTGTGAACCAACAAAGACGTGGCCATTGTCCAAATACGACAATGTGCTAGCAGGTGAGGTCTGGATGACCAAGGGAAACATATCAGCTCCAGCGCAGTCACCGGTCCATTCCGGCCGAAACGCACTACACCCAAATTTCGGACTATCGGCTTGCTGGGTCCTTCACGAGATCCGTAAGATGCAAAGGAGAGCCTTCCTGCGGCATCTCCGAGCAAGACCACATTCCGGCCTTCTGCTTGAATGCTGGTGGCGCTACCATGATGAACCGAACACCAGTCAGTCAGGAAAACTACACGACCTCTTGCCGACGGCACTCACGCTGTAATATCACCAAATCCTTGACGAATCCTCCAACCCTTGGCCCACGTCGTAGAGTCCTCCGCTCCTTTTTCACCTGCCGCTCCCTGGTGGTACGTGCCCCCGATACTACCCTTGCGGCGTTTACTATTGTCCGGACTCGTACTCAAGGCGCTCTCACCAACCTCGATCTTCGGGGATTCCATCGCCCTCGCAGAAAGGCTGCTCTTCCTGCGATTCGCTTTGACGAGTTGATATGTTGCCGAGAACTCGTCCCCAATGACCAGCACCCCATCCGGTACAGCCAGCAACTTCTTGGCTGCGGGGATAGAAAAGTCCTTGATACCCCCCGATCCATCTGAGAGGGATGGAGGTGAGAGAATATCGATCGTCTCACATACGTCGACGAAGGATCTCCCGGAGCGATCCAGGGTCCGCGCGACGAGGTTGATGGTGTAATCTGGAGTAAGGTATAAGAAGACAAGAGCCGTAGTTGGGTGTGGTGTGGCTGGGGCGGTGATGAAAGCCAGTGACAAGAGGTTGTGTTCTCGGATACTATTGGTAACAACGGTATGAGAATCGATCTCAACCCTGAGTCACAACTGTAATGGCGGAAACAACTCACTTGATCTCGTAAACGTCCTTGATATCGAGCACGTCCGCTTGCTCGTCGATCTCCATATTGAACTCTCCCGTATCTTTTCTTTCCCGTTTCTTTCCCTTTCCCACCGTACTCGCCCTCCTAGACCCCTTGACCGGCGAATCTTTATCCTTGACTCCGATCTCGATGACGCTGAGCATCCCAACGTAGAGGCTGGCGATGACCACCCCGGCGGATCGATCGACGACCAGGCCGGTCAAGAACTCAGCTGTACGGCTTTTACGGTCTACCCAGTGAGTTGCAGTTAGAGAGAGCGTTGGTTGATCGGCGCTGACGAAGCGATAGAGGAGGATACGGGAGAGCGGATGGTCGGTCTGGACGACGATATGTGGGCTTTGACCCTGCGATCACGGATAAACGCAATGAGCAAGCGCTAGGAGGTAGTTGGACAGACATGCTGGCTTACAGCTTTGCCGACCCATTCAAGACCGACGACCATGCCCCAAACATCTGTCTTGCAGACCTCTACCAGTCCTTCAGGGTTGAGATTCCAGACTTCGATCGTGTTGCCCTTGGCGACCACCAAAGCGCTCGATCCCGGCTCCGAAGAGGTCAGGTTGGGTACATTGATGGAATGAGTTACAGCCGTTGAAGGCAGGGCCTAAGAGGATTGCGATGATCATGAGATCGGGGATCGAGACTGCAGCTGGACATCGGGCGGATGAAGCTTACCGTGGCAACGTAAAGCATCTTGAAAGACTCGTGTGATGTTACATGCAACTATCGGCTGGTTGATCGGACTATCCTCGAGGCCGAGATGCGGTATCTGTAGTGGTATATGTGCTGTTAGGATGTAGTTTGAAGGACCTGATCACTCCTGTATCATGCTTCAAGGTTGACCCTATCCTGACGTATCCGGGATCATTCAACCGGGGCAGAAGCAGGTGGAGGTCCAGGTCCAGGGGAGTGAGGGGGGCGACGCGCAAGTCCGATGATCGGGGGCGACGAGTGATGGGTGACGAATGCTCAGATCTATTCTAGCTATTCTGTATAGCTGAAACTTTCGTCTCAGTCGACCTCTTCGTCCCCACACCACGCATCAGCATACCAACCAATCCAAGCTCTATAATACCTTGCCAACCATAATAATGTCGTCGACTTACAACCACCCTCAGCCGGTCGACCTCGGCGGCAACGTCCAGACCGACGCTTCGGCAACAACGATCAAGCCCGTCGAAGGCGCTCCTCAGGACGCTACTCATGCGCCGATGACCGTCATCGTCGATCCTAATGCCAAACCCGAGAAGATGAGCTTCAAGGAACAGGTCAGTTCAGGTCGTTCTTTTTTAAATCTGGTCTTTTAATCAAGTCTGAGAGATGTTGTCCGCGGTCGTGGTAGATGAGGGGATACGCCAAGATCTACGCCGGCAAAGCCTTCGGGAACATGGACGAGGTCGCCCTCGGAAAGGCTCAGTTGGCCGATCAGCTGCCCGACAGGAAGCTCTAGAAGTTTGTTATTCGATGGCTAGAGAGACTCGACCGAGCGAAGGTGAGCAAGGTTTCGAGATGCCATTGATCTGAGATCAGATCGAGTCGAGGCTGACCGGTGACGTTGATTCGCAGGCCGAGTTCGAGTCGAACCATGTATCCATATCACAAATAATTCACCTCGAGATGACGAAACAAACGAAACACACAAGCTCGTAATATGTATAAAGTGACAGCGCTACAAACAATGTGAAATGACATAGGAGCGATACATGATTCCCGGAAGATTGGAATGACAGTGATTTGAAAGGAGAGGTCGTGTCGAGTCGTGTCGTAGTCTCAAAGGCGGAATAAGAATTGCATGTCCTGGATGGTTTTGGAAAGCGTCAGTTCTCAGCCTTTCCATGATGATGGCCAAACGAGTCGAGATCTACCTCTTCGGTGAGCTTTCCCAAGGCGGAGTCCGGATCGGTAGCGAGAGCAGCCTGAGTCATGGCGAGCTTCTTGTCTTGCAATTGCAAGATCTTGGCTTCGATGCTGTCCTCGACGACCAACTTGGTGACCTGGACGGGGCGGTGTTGACCGAGACCTGCAAGAAATGCGGGTCAGCGATGGACGTATGTAGAGACTCGTTTCAATGGACCACATACGATGGATACGGTCCATACTATAGATTATCAGTGTTTATCAGCGCGAGACTCTCGAGAATTCACAGTTCGCAACAGAAACTCACGATTGGTACTCGACCGAGGGGTTCCACCAAGAATCGAGCAGGAAGACCTGAAAGAGAGACCCTATCGTCAGCTTAGTTTGTAGTATTGAAAATCCGGACCAAGCGTACTTGAGATGCCTCAGTCAAGTTCTGCGAGGCGATTGATATTAGCCGATTGTCGATCGCTTCTGAAACCGGTTTGACTCACCAAAGCCACACCACCAGCCTTCAAGCTGATCAGGAAGACGGTGACTTGAGGGTTCTTCATGAAATGCTGGATCGTTGCGTCACGGGCTTGCGGAGTCATTCCACCTTCCAGCCTGCAAATGTTGAACCCTGCCCTTTGAAGCCGGAAAGCGGCGAGATCCAGCATGGAGACGAATTGCGAAAAGACGAGCGATTTAATGTTGCAGTCCTTGTCACGCAGTTCGCAGAGCTCGTCGACCAGCATTTCGAGCTTGGTCGACGATCGCCAGTTCTACAGTAACAAGGCGGCGTCAGTATCGACACTCGACTATAGCGCCAGGTCTGACTTACCGACAAGTCAAGCCTTCCCAAGATACCTTGCTTCTTCAACTTCTTTTCCTCCCCAGACTCGACCGCTTCGGCTTGCAAGTCGATGGTCAGCTCGATATGACACACGGGACACACGGGAACCTGTGATTAGGCGGTTTTGATCAGCAATGTGATCCGGCACTAATGTATTTATCCCTCCTACTTACGGCAGTCTCTTCATGCCCAAGCATGTACTGGGTGATACACTCCCGATCGAACAGATGATTGCATTTCGACACGATCGCGTCTTCGGCCTGGTAAAGACAAGCACATTTAGAGTGGTTCCAGCGGATGTACTCCAACTTGATGGAACTTACAGTATCGTGACAGAGTCTGCAGACAGCTTCCTCCTCGGTTTGTACGTACTTTGAGGTTTTCGACCTGAGGACCAAATCAGGGTGACAGGCCATTTGTCGCACTGCCAAGTTATCGTAAGTGCATATCCACGGTGAAAGAGGAGAATAGACAACCTACTTCGAGTGATGAGCGAAAAGACATTCGAATAGTCTGAGGAAGGCAAAATCATCAGCATCAATGCTATTGGCCATACTTCCGGACAACTGACTATTCAGAATCGTTCCCTCGGCAATATACGTTGAAAATTGCCGACGAGTCTCAGAGAACAACGACATGTAAAGCTCTCTCTCCTCGGGCGAAAAGTATCCTCGCCTGACAGTGATGGTCCTGGGCGGCAATCCCAGATCATCCGCACGCTCGATCTTGGTTCGCCTGTAGCCAGAACGTTGTAAGTGCCAATTTTACCAGCGCTTGTGTTGGAAATTGTCATACCTCAGCATGCACCGATCGAGCAAGATCTTGAGCTTCTTGAAAGCATCCGATCCAGGCCCTTGCATACCGTACTTCTGGATTGGAGTCAAGATCTCATTGTTCCAGTAACAGGTGTGCTGCATCGGCGAGTGACCGCAATCATCACAGTTTCGCTTGTTGCCGAACTGCCAGTGGAGCGATTTGCACGGACACCTCTTGCAGTAGTAAAAGGCAAAGGCTGAAGAATGCTGTCTTCAGATGCTGTATCTCGAAACCCAGCGGCGCATCACTCACGATCTCCTCCCAAGAATCGCACAAGCGAATAGAGCTCTCCTACACGGTTTTGTAGGGGCGTACCAGACAAACACCACCTGTAGCTCGAATCGAGGGCAAAAGCAGCCTTAGCAGCGTTTGTCGACCTCTCTTTGATGTTGTGGGCCTCGTCCAGGACGACACTACGACAGGACAATGGGATAAGCAGGCTGAGTTGAACAGATGTTTGCTTTATCTGTACTCACCGGTGCCATTTGACAGCATGCATCGGGCTCTTTTCCTTAATCATTGCATCACCTCGCTTAAATCCCTTTTGTTGTTTTCGGAACGCTGCCTCGAGAGTACCGTACGAGACCATAACCTGAAGGAAGGAACGTCAGAGCCAGCGTAGAAAGCAGCGGATGTCAATACGGGATTCGCTTACCACATCGAATTTCTTCAAATCGTCGGCCTTCAATCTACCCTGCCCATGCCACAGGCAAACCTGATAATACAAATCAAGGTCATAAGCATCATCTCCTCAAGCTGCCGAAAATGATTGCTTACAGTGAATCCCTCTGCGTTCTTCTCGATCTCATGCTTCCACTGCATCAACGCGACAACGGGAGCCACAACCAAGCTTGGCTTTCTTCGGGGTTCCGATAAGAGCAACGCGATCGTCTGAATACTGTGGAACGTGGATCGAGATCATGTTAAGCGAAAAAGGACATCGGGTCTAGGCGGGATGAGGTGGAAAACTCACGTCTTGCCCCTAGGAAAGGAAAGATGAAAGGAAGTCATATCAGTAGGAAAATCAAATCGCCTATTCGCAGTCAAAATCTCACATTCCCACTACAAACGCGAACAGTATTGTCAGCCCGGTACCGAGAACACAACTCATACCAAGGACACTCACTCTCGTCGGCCAACATTCCGCCCTTCCAAGGTCCCGCTTCCTGCTGTTTCATCCAGAACAAACTCTCCTTCTGGAACGGCAGCAGTGTCAACTTGAGACTGGGATGTGCCTCCATGGTCGTCGGCGCCGCTCTTGAGATGCCGGCTTTCAAATCTCCCCATACGTTCTGCAGCTCAGGATGGTGCTGGCAAGGAGGACTCGATTCATACTCAGCTCTTGTTATTCATTCCGGTGTTAATCTCTGCGCAACCCACGTAATTTAACGCGACCGAGTTGATCTCCGCCCATGTCAACTTCCTCTTGAGCTTCTTCATCATCTCCCTCTTGATCTTCATCAACGGCTCAGCTGCCTCCTTTCTCCGCTTGTTGTCCTCGGCCCGTTTCTTCCTCAACCCAGCGAGATCCATGGTCTTGCTGTTCGATGTGTTCGCGATCGAGACCTTCTTCTTTGAACCGGGGGGCTTAACATCCTCGTCATCTTCGTCGTCGAAATCGGCGTCGGCATCTGGATCGTCGTCTTGACCATCACTTTCGAATTTGAAGGACGAGTCGTCGGAATCGGAATCGACTTGCATGCCCATGCGGCCTGAAAGTTGATGATGACATGATCAATCAGCCCAATGAACCGATAATTAGGATCTTGAATGCGAAACGATGTGACGCACGTTCGGCTGCTCGAGCTCGCTTCTCAGCTTCCTTATTCCTAGCGGCCGGCTTGCTTGGTCCCGCTCGGGGTTGCTCCATCGCTTGGAGCGATTCCTATGAACGCTCACGAGGGTCAGAAGAAGTTCTAGCCGTACCGCAAGACTGGCCGACGACTCACAGCGATCGCAGCTTTCATCATTTCCTCCTCGATCTCATCCTCGTTGTTTCCTTCAGCGACCGCCTTGCCCTTGATCTTGTTCATAGCCTTCTTGGAAGCAGCTCGAGCAGGAGCCTTCTTCCCCGCCGTCTTGGTCGTCCGGGGCACAAAGTCCAACTCGTCATCATCCCCTTCAAATTCAGCATAAGCCTCTTCTTCTTCGCTCGCAGTGAAGGTGTCTTCCTCTTGCGAATCGGGAACGATGTCAGGGTTCTCTTCGGCCTTGACTTTTCGGCGAGAAGATCGAGCGGGAGTAGCTCTTGTCTTGCCCTTGGCAGTAGCTGTCTGGCGGTTTGAGGAAGAAGTCCCCTTTTTGGTGATCGGTGCGTCGGGGTCACTGAGGTCCGTTTCGCTCATCGCTTTAGAGCGGGGACAGTTCCGGTGCTTCAGTAGAGTCCAACTGGGTTCTTCGCTTAAGAAAGCTCTCACCTTTTCGTTTCCTCGACGTAGCGAAGTCTTTGATGATAGGTTTTTTATCCTCCAACTCGTCCACCTCCTCATCCTCTGTATATTTAGGCTTCTTCGCTACCGACGTTCTCGAACTCCTCTTGACCGGGATCTCGACGACCATCTCCGACTTGACCCTGACCTCGAGCTTCTGATCCTCTTCCATATCGCTGCCAGCGACGGTGCTCGCAGGGGTCAAACCCGAATCGTTCTTCTTGAGCGCCCGATCTCGAGTTCGAGTAGATCCAGGGGTGAGGAGACCGTTGTTCTCGATGACATCGGGAATGGGCGTTTTGGCTGCCGCGGCACGACGACGGGGAGGCATACTGTGGTGCGTTCTCGCTTTTGGTTGCTGGCAGGTTTGCCTTGTTCGTCTAAGGTCGAGTCTATTCAACTAGCTCTATGTCACCTCTGGCACCTTTTGCTGAGACGATGATGTTCGTGGTGACTGTTCCACCCCCTCTGAGCATCTCAAACTCTGGTTGATCCATCGTCGTTATCAGTGGCAAACTGGGGAAAATGAATTGTTCGCAAGGTGAAAGTGCCCTCGGTGACCGAACCCCACAATCTTCGCGGAAGCAGATCCGAATCAGCTTTCGGGCCCAACCGATGGGTCATGTCACATTCATCGTCCTCGCAGATCGACGATCTCGGTTGTCGGCGACGATCCGGCCTTCGCGAGGGCTTCCGACAATCGCGACGGTCTGAAAGGGAAAAGACCTGCAAGTACAACAACGATAGACTTCTACTACTAATTTTCAATTCCTAACTGATATCAGGAGGCTGTAGAGGGATGAGTGGCTATTCACACTGCCAGCTGAGGTGGCGATGTTGGGCTATGGGCGCCCGCATCTCGGGTCTCGGGAATAGCTATTAAGCTCGATTCTTTGTTGTTTTTCGCGTGTTGAGCGCATTGTATAAAGGCGGTGTCATGCGAAAAAGAAACCCGTGTCAATACAAAAACTACAGATGCAGTCGGTGTCCCAAGTCGTTCCTCCTGCTCCTAGTCTAGTTCCGGAAATCTCTATATACAAGGCAAAGGGGAATGTAGGGGAAGTTGTGTTGTACAGAAGAACACCGCCGAGGATGACGGGTCTTCATCGAAGCTGATACGAAATCCCGGGCATGATGGTGGATGATGATGTGTGATGATGTTTGATCGATGTTGAGGAGTTGGGGGGATCAGACGAGGAGGAGCTCGTCACCGGACGTCGATTTCCGTCCTATTTTTGGCGTTGCGGGGGTCGTACAGCAGAGAAAAGAGAAAGAGAGCCGGAATTCCACATCGTACTGGTCGCCATACGCCGCTTAGAGCTTGAGCGACTTGGGCTTCTCCCAGGTGTAGTCGGGGTTACCGAAGTGACCGTACGAGGCGGTCTTCAAGTACTGGGGCTTCTGGAGGTCGAGCTCCTTGACAATGACACCGGGCCTCAAGTCCCAGTTGTTTCGGATGACCTTGACGAGGTCGAGGTCGGAGATCTTCTTGCCGGTACCGTAGGTGTCGACGTAGACGGACAGGGGCTCGGCAACTCCGATGGCGTACGAGAGCTGGACGAGAGCTCGTCGGGCGAGACCGGCGGCGACGAGGGACTTGGCGATCCATCGGGCGGTGTAAGCGGCCGATCGGTCGACCTTGGAGAAGTCCTTTCCGGAGAAAGCACCACCTCCGTGAGCACCCCATCCACCGTAGGTGTCGACAATGATCTTTCGTCCGCTATAAAAGATCAAAACCGACAGGCGAGTCAGTTCGAGTCAACATCGATTCAGAGGGCTGAAATTTACTCACGTCAAACCGGCGTCTCCCTGGGGACCTCCGATAACGAATCGGCCCGAAGGTTGGATCTGCGGCACCAAAAAGAAACAGATCAGCTCGCGGATCTCGTTCCACCGAACTGGCGCCTCGAACGCACGTGGTAGACGGTCCTGTCGTCGAGCAAGTCGGCGCTGATGACCTTCTTGATGATCTTCTCCTTGATCTGCTTCCTCAAGTCCTCGGTGGTGATCTCCTCGGCGTGTTGGGTCGAGATGACGATGGTGTCGACCCTCAAGGGGATGACGGCACCGTCAGTGTCCTTCTTGTACTCGATGGTGACCTGGGTCTTGGAGTCGGGTCGCAACCAACCCATGGATCCGTCTCGACGAGCGGTGGCCATGGCCGCGTTGAGCTGATGGGCGAGCATGATGGTCTTGGGCATCAACTCGGGGGTCTCGTCGGTAGCGTATCCGAACCTGCAGATTAAGAAGAAGAAAAAAGGTCAGTGAAAAGCGCTCATGAAACATTAAGCTGGTCGCGCGTCGACTCACATGATACCCTGGTCACCGGCACCGTGGTTCTCCAAGTCACCGTGGTCCAATCCCTGGGCGATATCGGGAGACTGCTGCTCGATGGCAACCAAGACGTTGCAGGTCTTGTAGTCGAAACTATAGAGCCGATTCCAACAGTACCGTCATCAATACCTTGCGATATGCGACTGTTTTGAGCGAGAAGAAAAGTCGAGACTTACCCCTGCTCGGACGAGGTGTATCCGATCTGCTTGATGGTGTCACGAACGACCTTCTGGTAGTCGATTCGGGCGGTGGTGGTGATCTCACCGAAGACTACACACAAGGAAATCCGCGCAAGGCCGAGCAAGAAAGAGCAAGGTCAGCAGCTGGTCAACATCTAGAATATATGCAATGGATCGCAGGGGAAACGACAAGACTCACCCATGATCATACCGGTCTTGGCAGCGGTCTCACAGGCGACCTTGGAGTTGGGGTCCTCTCGCAAACAAGCATCGAGGATGGCGTCCGAGACCTGGTCACAGATCTTGTCGGGGTGACCCTCACCGCTACGAAGGAGAAGAGATAGGTAAGCGAACAAGAACGCGTTGGGGAGATTGCTTTTTCCAAAACGGTTGCGCAAGAACGTGCTTCTGACGTTCTTGCCGGGAGGATTGTAGAGGAAGGTCGACTTACACCGACTCGGAGGTGAACAAGAAGTGGCCTGCCAGGCGAAACGGAACAATTGTACAAACAATCGAGATCAGCCTTCATCGCTCTGATCCGGCTTCTAGACTTTTTCTTGATCTGATCGAGACTCTGGATGACCTACCCTCGGGGAGGACGTGAGCGGCAGAGCCGTTGGACTCGGGGTGGGTGATGGCAGCGGTCATTTTATTGAGTGTTTTGTGTTTTGGGGAGAAGAGTTAGGAGGATTTGGTTCTGGCGTGTCCTTGCCGGTGAGTTATGATGTCGAGGAGGTGTTTGAGTATATGAACCGTGTGTGTGTGTGTGTGGGGATGGCTGGGCAGGTTGCTACGTGGTGGTGGTCGTGGTCGTGGGGGGTGAATGGTACGATCGTTGGGAGATCGAAAACGCTGTCAGATGCGCGTCGCCGCCCCCTTCCCCCCGCCCGTGCCCCCTCTCCTTTCGGATCGGATGCTACGAAAAAAATAGGTTCACGGTCGCGTAAGCAAGGGGAAGGGAGCCAGGTGGATCGGTATCGATGGCGCGATCGCGTCGGATGCAATTCTCAAACAAGGGAATGAACGGACGATCCGCGGTACAGAAGTACGTAGGAAAGAGAGGAATGATATCAAGTAACCGGTCGTTTCAGGACAAAAGACGTCTAATCAATACAACAGAGAAGCACGCTCGAGCTTTTACTACAGTATCCTCCTTTATCTCAACGCCCGCTCAGATCGGAACGGGAGGGACCAAACTGAAGACCCCGCTCATCTCTACGACCGTCTCCCTCGAGCCTCTGTCGACGACGATGTTCTGACCGTTGACACCGACCGAAGCGGGACTGCAGAGAAAGACTGCGACGTCGGCGATCTCGGTGGGAGGGGCGACGTTGGCGTAGAATTCGGGAGTGACGGATTGGCTCTTTTCGACGAGGACTTGCATGGTCGCCCCTGCGAATTCAAGTAATGCTTGAATGAAGGCGACGTTCGAGATCGTGTATGTAAGTGGAAGACTTACCGGAGATGGCTCCGGCTTTCATGGCGTTCTCCGTAATACTAGTGGTCACTGCACCCGGACTATATTCAACATCCATCGGATAGACCCTTCATCAGCCTGGCGATCCTTTTCTATTGTACCACCGCTTGCTTTCCGCAACTCACGCGATCCCGTTGACCCGGATAGGCACTTTGCTCGCTTTGAACTGCGCACAGGCGCTCTTCAAGATCCCGACCGCAGCGTACTTGGAGGCGGTATAAGCTGGGGAACCCATCCCTCCGAAGGTGGAGGCTAGGGAAGTCTATCGTGCATGGGTATGAGCATTAATCACTCTCATGGTTGTACTTGCGGTTCGAGAGACTGGCCCCGACCGACCGCAAGGGAAAATGTCTAAACGCGGGCGAGACTCACGGTAACAACGATCGACCCGCCAGCTTCAGGTTTGAACAGGCAAGTATTCATCATCCCCCTAGCGGCCCATTGAATCGAGTTGAATACCCCGATAGTGTTGATGTTGAAGGCTCTTTGCTGGTTGACGTGAAGATAAAGATTCGCGGTCCGATCAGCTGGAGGTATTGAAGCAACGAGACGAAGGGAATGGCATAGGGTGCTAGGCAGGATACGCACGAGGTTCTGTTCGGTAGTGCTACCGAAAGGTTCGAAATCGACCACTCCGGCGTTGGCGAACTGGACACAACGATCACCTGTAAATCAGCTTTTTCCCCGTATTCTCGAGACATCCAAGCTAGACCTAGACTTACCAACCAGTCCAACCTCCCTTGTTCCCCGATAATCTGCCTGACGAGCCTCTCCAAATCCTCAGACTTGGTCACGTCAACTTTGACTCCAACAACAGCGGTCTCATGTCCGGCTTGTTTGACGAGATCAACAAGGCTAGGAAAGTGCTCCTCGAGGAGATCACATGCGTAAATGGTCTTGGCGCCTGCCGCGGCGTATTGGAGAACGGCGGTTCGGCCGATTCCAGAGGGGGTGCCAGCGCCTGTAAGGAGAGTGATGAGGGAATCAGACTCAAGTGCTGCTTAGAAATCAATCGCGAAAGCTAATAAGGCAGCTTACCCGTGATGATCCCGACGGTACCGTTAAGAGGAACAGTGGTCATGCTTGAGTGAGACTGTCGTGATCTGAAGATCGAGTTGCGTGCGACTCGGTTACTTCGAGGAAAGTTCGCGCCGACGATTGATGGAGAGAGGTATGCTGGGTTTCTGATATACCGTTATATATAACAGAGCTTGGACGTCACAGATCTACAACCAAAGGATGTATGTTGGTAATCTGGATCACCTGACGACTCGCAGTCGAGCGACGATCATGACGACACACATGACACGTCACGGCAGAAAAGGGTGGTACGATGGCTGCAGTGCCACGCGGGACATTCCCGAAATTCTTCCGTTCGGGCCGGTTGTCGTTTCAGATGAGACAGGGTTGTTCAGGTCACGATTCGCCGAATCGCAGCGTGGGGAACCCAATGAATCTGCTAAGAATGCCTGCGTGTAGCACGCTATGTCTCCACAGGCCCTGATGTAGCGTTCTTTTTCGTCCCGGCGCAAGTAATGTATCAACAGGAAATCGAGTATGATGTCGAACGAGAGAGATCGAACCGAACAACTGACGTTTACGTTACCCGGAGGCAAAAATCAAGCGCTTGATTTTTGCTTCCCAGGGGTCCGAATTCTTCTTAAGGTTAACCCCTTAGCAGCTCGAGACCGCTTCAGTGAGATCTACTGCAAAGCGAGTAAGTTTCGTTTGCGCCGTTTACAGTGTGATGGTGACAATAACAATGACTGCTCATACATGCGCTCTTCACAGAGCCAGGACTCTTGCATAGTCAATCAAGTCCCTCACACAGTCTGGAAAAGCCATTTGTAGACCGCTTCTTGCACCTCCAGCCGCTCGTTTTCCAATATCGCCTGCAATCCTCTGATTAGCTGTGCAAACAGATCCCTAGTGATATCGGCTCGCATATGATGACGTCCCGACCCAAGCGGAATTCCTAGCCATCTCTCCGTCAATTCTCGGATCTCGTCGCTGTCCGAGACCTGATGCGCGTCCATCAACGTGTGGAGGGCTAGGTCGGTGTCTCCGCCTAGTTTCCGAACTTTGCGGCTGGGTTTGATCGCCTAGCCGCCCGACTTGTCCGTCCATACGGCTTTGCTGGCCTGTCTGATCTGCTTCTTCGACTTGCCGTTATGGAGGTGATATATCTGCTTGATCATTTGTTTGATCACGTTGACGGCTGCCAGCATCGTTAGTCCTTTCACGCTGCCGGTCATGTCTGAAGCCTGGTGATTCCCCAGAAAGTTGCCGTAGAACTCCAACTTCAACCATGATGTTCTCGAGTCAACGGGCGGAATTGGGCTTTCGTTATAGCGTAACAGGCTGAAGTAGACTCATTCATAGTCATCCCTCCAGTCGCTTGATTTAAGCACGTCGGGCGCATGGGCGTATCGTTTGACAGGCGTCCACCCATACATCGGGGCGAAGCACGTTGGCTCGTCTTACCCCGAGAACCAGAGTCTGTGAATATCCAGACTCCAGATACTAATGGGAGACCGTTGGGGCCACCCATCTCTACGAGACCATCGGGCTCTGCGCTTCATCCTTCCACCAAGATTGTTCTGCCACAAACCCGCACAAGCGGTGAAATGCTTCCCCTCATTTTCCAACTTGCTCGCCGGGCAAGCGCTGGTTCAGACTTCCCGTGGATGCACCTCCTTTCGCCTTCTGGTTCTTGGTTCGGACGTATCGAACGAACCTCGGTCCTTCTAGGACGGAAGTCTGATCGTCAGGCCTGGTCGGCGAGCTAATCCGCATTCATCGTTCGTCATCAAGATAGTGGTAACAGGGAAACGTCGTGAAAGATAACAAAGCCCTCTAAGAAATTTTGTTGGCAGAACTCTCATTCTCCTATGCTTCGTCGTGTCACACCCCTCAGCCTTCTCGTCGTCTCGGTGTCGATCGCAGAATGTTGTCCACACTGTTGTTGTCGTTTGCGTCGATCGTCAGCCATGGTATCGTAATATTCATGACCGGCATGCGAAAACTCACCGAAGGATCATCTCGGCAGCCTCGCTAGCACTGACGACGACCTGCTTCTTCAACTTGTAACTCTCCGTCACTCCGAGTTTTCTCATCGAGGCGATCTCTCCCTTGTCCATGTCTGCACACGGAACTAGTCAGTACGTTGCTTCTTGAAGTATCGAAAACGTCTCTTATCTCACCCAGACCGGCATCGCTCTGACCCTCGTAGTGAGCGGCCCTCAACCTGGAAACCAGATCGGACGAGTCGTGTCCACCGTTGTCAGCCAAGATGGTGGGCATCTTAAGGCATAACAAGCCGGTCGTTAGCAACCGCCACCGCGCATAAGGCCACGTTATCCCTTCCGCTCTCACCTGTCGCAATGCCTTTCCGAAGCTTTCGACTGCCAGAGCTTTCTTCCCCTTGATCCGTCGGCACTCTTCCTCGACCGCACAGCTCATCAACATCTCGGCACATCCACCTCCCAAGACCACTCGAGTCTCCTTGACCGTCTGAGACAAGACCGACAGAGCATCGTGCAGCGATCGTTCGGCCTCATCTACCATTTGGGTGGTAGCTCCTCGAAGTACTACTGTGCAAGCTTCACCGGCAGCGACTCCAGAGAATTTGATGAGCTATTGCAACGGTACCTCTTAGCGTCCTCTTCGCAAGACAGCATAATCAAAAGCTTGCCCACCTTGTCCTCTCCAATCATGATCTCCTCGATCAGATCACATCGTCCGATCTTGACCAGATCCGGCTGATCAAAGGTGCTCGCAATCTCCCCTCCGGTGACCAGTGCCAACCTCTCGACACCCTCGAAATCGGCATGCTCGATGCTCATGATTCCCTGTTCTGACAACAGACTCTCAGGGTAGTTGTAGATAAGTTGACGGTTGACAAAACAGGTGATGCCGTGCGAGGCGATCTTGTTGACCTTATCCTTCATCTTTTCCTTTTCAGCCCGTTCGAGCTCGGCAAGCTTGCCGGTTCCGTCGACCTTGACTCGAGCGCCAAAGATCTTGACCTTGTCAGTGTCCATGGCTGCAAGACAGGACAAGTGTGTCAGGCAATGGTCTATCGTCTTGCGAGACGTCCAAACTCACAAGTGTTGGCGATCAAGATCTTGGCGTTCTCGATCCTCTTGGGGCAGTTGACACCAATTTGCTTGTCCAAGATGAAGCCTGCGAGATGTTATGGATCAGTTCATCAGTATCGCAACGGCTTCTCTATCAGAACACAGCGAGCCGATCACTACGCACCCTCATCCAAGTAACTATCCGTCAACTTTCCTCCGACCTTTTTGATGATCTGGATATGATCCAGATCGGTGCTTCCCTTCAACCTTAACACGGCGTCTACGGCGAGGTTGGCAAAGTATTCCTTGTCTTGTGCGAGAACCTTTGACGACAAGGTCGTTCGGGCAATGTTGAAAAGATCGTTTCGGAATGCGGCCGAATCCGAGCTGTGATAAAGAAGAACTCACAAAGTCAGGTTGACGTTCAGACCAGCACAATACAGCCTGTCTGTCAGAGCCACACAATCACTCACGAGTTGTCCCGGGCGGCACCTGCCAGAGCAGCCAGACTGGCCTTGCTCGCAATCCTGTAACCTTCTACGACCGTTTGCGGGTGCACCTTGTACGTCGTTACAAGCTTCTCGGCCTCCCTCAACAGCTCACTCGCGAGCACGCAGACCGAGGTGGTCCCATCACCGACCTCGTCGTCCTGGACTTTTGAGATGTTGACGAGGATCTTGGCGGCGGGGTTGTCCAGCTGGATAGACTTGAGAATAGTAGCTCCGTCGTTGGTTACCATGATCTCTCCAGTAGAGGCGGATTCTGTCAACGGAAGCAAGAGGTCTGATCAGCATCTGCGATGTTGTTGAATCTTAATCAAGCAGAGCTTACGAAGGATCTTGTTCATTCCCTGTAAGTCAAATCGTTACAAGCCGTTCAGGGGGTCAACTTTCCCAGTCGACAGCCTTCCTAGCCGCTTCTTCGACCAGAATTACAGGCTCACCTTGGGTCCCAAAGTACTCTTCACCAAATCTCCCAGAGCCATAGCTCCTACGAAAGAAGACAACCTCGCATTCTCTCCTCGTTCCTCGGTAGCCTCGTCAGCAAAAACGTTCATGGCGTGTCGGTCGTGTCTTTTTGTGGATTGGCGGTTGCAGACGATCTGCTATTCGTCAATAGAGCTTGTGTATAAGGTCAATGAGCTAGAAAGAGCTATTCAACGACTAATGTCGATCATGATCTTGACCACAAGGTACGTTGTGAATGTTCGAGTGAGCGAGAGTGGAGGGGGCGACGCGTGAGAATTTCGAGTCGATCTCTCGACGCGAGAGGGAACCAAGCCAGTCGATGGAGGGTCATCATCAGATCGTCATGACATTCATAGCACATGTACACAAACAGAAGATCATCATCACACCCCAAGGACGGGATTCGCTCCTTCGACTAGTCCTCGTCCATGTCCTCTTCCAAAGCCCGCCTCGCCGCGGCCTCGGCCTCGACCAACAAGTCTTCCGGAACGTGTACGTGGAACCCGTTCGTCTCGGGTCCGATCCAAGTCATCTCGAGCTCAAAGTTGCCGTCCTTGTTATCGTCATGAACGAGGTGGACGCTGGAAATGTGATGAAGCACGTTTTAGTCAACACAGATCTTGAAGGTGACTTCATCTGACGACCACCCGCCGACTCACATCCTGGCAACCTCCTTGACACCCTCCCGGACGGTCATCGTCGACCCGTCGAGCTTTTCCAACTCGGTCTTAGCCACCTGTCTTCCCTTGCCCACCGCACATGCTCGGTACCCATAGTAAGCGCCGCTAGGCTCGACGACGTAGAGCTGAGGTCCCGTCTTGTCGATCGCACCGACAATGGTACTGATCCCAAAGGGTCGAACGGAACCATAAGACGTGTAAGCATGGACGTAGGCGCCGATACGTTCCATCAGTGCCTGAGGATTAGAAGGTGTAACAGCAAATAGTTCAGTCACGGTGCCCACCGCACGAAAGTAGCTTCACGTTCCGCCAAGACTCACCTTGAGGCCGACTGGGCTACCATACGTCTCCTTGAAGTTCTGAGCCTCCTCGGCCGCTCGTTTCCCCAGATGACGTGTGTCGGCTACGAGACCAGATGCGGCCTATCGATGTGACAGAGAAGCATCATGATTCGATCAAGGGGTCGTATGTTCGTCGGGTTTCAGATTGATCAGATATGGAGGAGGCCAAGTGAGTAGGGCAGAAGTCGTACGTTCAAGTGGACCGGAGACAGTCGAAGGCGGTCAAAGATGTACCGGCGATAAAGGGATAGGTCGGCGATGTTCGCGGGAGAAACGGAGCAAGAAAGGCGAAGAAAAGCTCGATCAGCCTTCTAATCTCCCAAATTCCACTTCCAGATTTCATCTTCCTAGCGAAAAAGGCTCACCAAACCGACATGGTTGTCCACGCTGACGATCCGCTTGTTGGCTCCCTTGACGAGCAATTTCGAGGTCTGCACCTTTTCTACGGCGAGGACGACGCCGTCTTTGCACCGGAGACCGATGGCCACGCTGTTGATTCGTGGATTCGGGGTCGCAGTGATCAAGGTGGTACTGGTCAATTTTTAATTCGACAAGACGAAGTGGGAGATACGGGAAAGGCTAATGAGAGGGAAAGGAAGGTGGAAGAATTGCGGTATGAGCTTACCCAGACGCTTCGGCCGCCTTGGAAGCGTATTCGACCTGGTATCACAACCCGGAGCAACATCAGCCATTCAATTATTCTTCGATTTGAGATACCTCAGCCGAATATCCGTACCGAGACTGACCTGGAAGATCCTGCCATCAGGACTGTATGTTGAGACGGAAAGATCGTAACCGGTTCCGATAGAGCTCATTGTGGAATCGTTTCAGCGAGTATCGGCTTCGATGACGGACGGAGAGAGGGTATAGATTGATTCGTTGAGAGCTCTATATCTGTAGGGATGGTCGAGGTGGAACAAAGTCTGAATGTCTCAACAGCCAGTGTCCCTTGCGAAAGTGATGATCGACTCGTCATCCTCTAAGAGCAAGATCATGAGACGATGTTAATAACGCATGGAGCATTCTTGTTTATGCGTTATGATGACGAATCACTCAACGGTACCGGTGATCTGATCAGTTCATTTGGCTGATCGGGGACAACGATCTGATCTGTTGATGAGATTCGTCACGACATCACTACGGATGGCATAGCATCACGAGCTAGAGTCGCACAAGTGCCATATACATCATGGCTCATGTACAAAGCGGATGGACATGCACAATCATTACTTACCAAATTACCAAGCGGTGGATGATATGTCGGTGCGTGGACGCGCTGGCGGATCGCAGAGTTTTCAGGCTTTAGGTCGACGACGGCACGATAATTGGATTGATTGATGGGCCGACCGATCATACGACTTTCATCAACGACCATCACCATCAAAATCAAAATATGAACGCGTGCGAAAGCTTTGACCATGCCCGTGCTGCCAGCGTCCACGTCGTGTGGTGTATCAAGGATATGAGCATTATTGAGATCACCTCCAGCCCGAACGACTGGACAACGTCGACGCCAATAATACCTCACGACACCTCCGTTCACCTCTGATCGACACTATCTTCCGAAGGATGTATCCAGAGAGCGACCAGGATACGGATGAACTCGCCCGAGTGGAATGCGAAGGGGATGCTGCTGCGTCGCGCTCTTCCGTAGCCGTTAGCGAGCTTGCAGCGCCCATGAACATCGAACCGAACGACGGGAAGATGTCTAGGCCTCCTTTCGCGACCGACACGGCGATGTCGCCCTCTGCTTTCGTGACCGGCACGATGATGTCGCTCTTGGAACAGCCTCCCACCGCCTCATCGAGCTCGACACTGCTGTCTGGCAATCCTGGAGTCAGCCCCTCAGCAGCAGCCGCCCTGTCCCCTTCGCAAACCGATTATCCCCCTCTCAAAGCCGACCACCTCGTTCGGGACCTTCGTTCTGCGTACGATCAGGCCCTATCGTTCTCGACTGCTACGTACGCACCGGAGCTCGCCAAGAAATATGTTGACATCCTGGTCGACTGGCGAAGCACCAATATGGCCTGGGCCAACGCGAAGGGCGGTGCTGGAGCGAGCGTGTTCGGAAACACCACCTCCGGCGCAAAAAAGACGTTCAGTCGTAACGTACTCCTCTTCCTTCCTCGAGATGACTGGTGCGAGAATTGTCTCAAGGTATATGACGAGGTCAGGGCCAACCCTGCCAATCAATGCGGGAAACTACTTTGGCCTTGCGTGGTTTCGGAAGATCCTGGGTGCATCGCCTGCGCATTGTACCGCTTGGACTCGCTGCGTCAAGACCCTCCAATTCTACCTGCCCGTGCCAAGGGCTCCTATGCCTGTTCCCACAGGCACGGCAAAGCGTGGACATTGGAAAAGTGGGATGCTGCGAGGGCAGCTACAGCGCAACCTGCACCTACAGCCTCCGTTGCCCCGGTCGTCGCGCCCTTACCTGCCGTCGAGCCGGCCACTCACCCAACCAACCCTCATCCCCCGGGGACCTCGACCACACCCGGTGTCGAACCCGATGCGACGAACTCGCTCAGCCTGCCCATGCCACCTTTGCCACGCATGCCGTCCATGCCGGGATCGTCCAGTGCGAACCCAATCGTCTTTGATGACAATGACGACGACGACGATGTTGAGCCAGCTCCGCGTGTTCAAGGTGCAACTGCGCAAACTGGACAGTCCTCGACTGACGCGGCCGAGCGGCTCTCGACCGTCAAGACGGAGCAGTCCTCGACTGTTAAGACCGAGCAGTATGTTACCGTCAAGACCGAGGATGCAAACGTGAGGCAGAAGCTGCTCGCCTTCGCAAGGACGATCGAAGATTTCGTCGGCAACATGATGCCGGGTCCGATCGCAAGCAACGTGAAGGCGGTTGCGACTCGGCTGAAAGCAGATTGCGCTGCTAGCCAGCCCTGCTGCGAGGCACTTGAGCGTGCCATTGTTGGACTAAGGGCCCAAATCATCATCGTGGTGGTACATCAGAACTTGGGCGGGACGTTGCGAGAGATGGAGGAGTTATTGGAGACGTTGTGAGATGGACCCGGGCGGGTTCCGGATGTTACGCAGATTACGACTTTTACGTATCTTTCACTTCTATGTTTGTTGTCGCTTCCTTAGCATCGGTTTCATATCAGTCAGCCGATTTTTTACACCGCCTCAAAGCACAGGCCAGATCGTCATTTTATGTCTATCCATACCATCGTGAAAAAAACGCGCAAAGACGTTTACGCTCATGATACAAAACCCGATACGAATCGACCCGCTCACGCCAACAAATTCAACCTGGCGCTCAACTCTGCCTGGGTCCTGATCAACGCGCTCAAATAGCTCACGCTCAGGGTATCCTGCAGACCCTTCTTGACGCCCTCCTCGGCCGCACCATCTTCGTCGTCACCCGCGGCGGCACCCCCGTTCTCCGACTTCCACCTTCCGACGGCTTCGAGCAGGTACCTCCCGACTTCGGGGTCGGCTTGACGGGAACCCGAGGTGACCTCTCGTACGTAAGATTGGATCTGGGTGAGGTTTTGAGTGAGAGCGGCGATGCTCTGCGAGAGGGTTTGGAGGGGAGGTTGCGAGGTCTGGGCGGATTGAGAGTCGGCAGAGGCGAGGTTGGGGGTGAGGAGGTCGACTGTGTGGCAATATCGAAAGAAGGTGATCAGCCGATATGCCACGATGAGGAAGGCAAGCTAAACGCTTGCGAGCTTTAACTTACGACCGGCCTTTTCGGTCAACTGGTACTTGACGCTGCAAGGGATGGGCAGGAAGACGGCGTTCTCCGGCTTGGGTGCCGATCCGACTTCCCTGGCGACATAGGCCTTGACGGACAAGCTCGAGTCGACGTTCTCTTGCGAGAGGTTGGTGTCAAACGTCAGGTGGACGGCAGGGGTAGAGGAGCCGGTCTCGCCGTCAAAGAAGTTTTGGATGAGGGCGGAGTAAGGGGTAATGTCTGGCGAGGATGAGTACCTGCGAGGAAGAGCATAGGGGAGATCAGTATCGTTCCGGGTGACTAGGACCGAAATACATGGCGTGCCGACATACCATCCGACCAAGACCTCCCGACCGCTTCCAAGCAAGTTCATCATGCTCCTGTGGTACTCCATATCCACAGCGACCTCCTTGTCAGTCTCGACATGAGGCAAGGCGAAACAGTTCCTGATCTCGATCTCGCTGCTCGACCCGGTGGATCCCGTCTCGGACGATCGGACGCCGAGCAGGGTTCCGATCACTCGTGGTTGTTCAGCGGGTTTACGGGATTGGTGATCCAAGATCTGAGCGAGAACCGAGGGATGAACGGTGACGAGGGAGGGGGTTCGCCTGTATCCAAGAATGTAGAGCATGTGTACAGAGCGAGTTCAGTAAAAGGCCCTGCTACGTTGTCCGACATATTGTTCCTTGAGGAAAAAATCGGGACGTACCCCGACGTGCTGGGGAGGTTGAGGTGGAGCGCCGATGAGGCAGCGTTGAGAGCCATGATATCTAACTTGGCTTTTCTTTTGGGGTGTTATATCTAATGGATTGATCTGATGATGGTCTCGAGACTGGATCAGAATTCTCTCGACGATAACATCGAACAAGGGACTCAACCTTGAAAGTGCCCTGGAGGAGGTCGAGATCTCTCGATCACGTGAAAAGGCGTCGCGCGACCGTGCTGCTCAGCTTGCTGCTGAGAAAAGGTCGCCGTGATGATGATATCGTCGACAATCTTGATGTCAAAACACCTTAACAACGGTAGCAATCCTCATCCAATTCCAATACATTCAACTTATCGACACAAGATGTTCAGCGACGAGACCAAGGACAAGATCAACGCTGCCGTCGGTGTCGGCAAGGTCAGTCCCTGAATCTCCCTTCAGCCTTCGAAAAGGTTTCCGACTACAACTAGACTCGGAACGTTGAGACGACATGCATGCGATGTTTCAATTATCGCAGACCGTTGCTGTGTACGGATGGATCCCCTTCATCCTCTACGTTGGATACTCTCGATCGTCTCCTCAGCCTTCTCTCATCAAGTGAGTCTTTCCTTACCGTGCCGCCTGTTATCGCCCCCTGCCTGTCCAGAGTCTGACCTATCGACCGATCCTGTTTTTTCCTTTGCTCAGGTTGATCAGCCCTTTGGCTTGATCGGGATTTGATGAAGAGGAAAAGGAGAGCGTATGACGTTCTGGCAAGAAACGAATGTATCATTATCGTGAGTTCTGCTTCTGACGTCTCGTATCGTCTAGATCGAAGGGCTAAGCTTACGACCCAATGTCGTGTCGTGGAATTTGATACAGGATCCCATCCCTCCAAGAACCTTCTGATCGATCTGAGGGGACAAGCTCTCCTCTTCAGACGTGATCGGTGTACCAATAAATCAATGCAAGATTCG